>NW_027397110.1:4123087-4134765 GCF_003265705.2 Callorhinus ursinus | reverse complement strand
CCGGGGGTGGCGGACCCCCCCCCCTAACGCTGCTCGCTCCGCCTCTTGCCCGCCCCGAGCCGCCGGGCCCCGCCCCCGACCGACGAGGCCCCGCCCTGGGCCCGGCTTCCACGGCCAGGACCCCGGCGGGCTAGGTCTCTTCCCCACCCTCACCAAACCTGGCGGCCCTGGCCCCGCCCCCCTCGGACACCAGCCACGCTCTTCCTCAAACGGCTGTCGCGAGCCCGCCTCGACCTTCCGCGCGGTGCCTCTGACCCTCCCTGGCCGCTTGGCCTCTGCGCCCACCTCCTCCGGGCCCTACCCCCGCGGCCGTCCCGGAGACCGGCCCCCGCCCCCAAACACCGTGCAGCGGTTTGGCGTCTCTGAGCCCCTCCCATCGCCCCTTCCGGGCCTATTTCCCGCCCCCTCTGCCCGCCTACCACCTGCTCCTGTCCCGTCCCGCGCGGGAATACTTTGTCACCTGCTCCCCACGTTGCCACTCTCCTCCCGGTCCAGTTGCCAAGGCCGGTTTCCGCCAGGAACATCCTCCGCCGAGCCCAGGGTGAGCTCACCCCCCTCCCCATAAAGTGTCCTAGGGGGCATGATGCAAATCCCTGCCTGCCGCATGGAGTCCTTCACCCAGTGCCAAGCAGGGTGTTGAGAAGGGCTCTGAGCCTCAGTTTCCTCAGCTGTGCAATGGGGGCTGCCCTGAGTGTTGACTAGGTAGGAGAGGATCGAGGAGTAGGGACATATGGGGTCAGCTGGGCATGTGATCCTGATGAAAGCCAAGGTCCAGCCAGGCACCCATCGTGTGCTGGCCTCTGCTGATGGTGAAGACCCGAGGAAGAAGCAGCCAGAGGCCTTCCCGGGACCCAGGCCTGCTAGCACTTCTGGGACAGGTAGAAATGGAGAGTCAGTGCTGCGGGGGGGGGGGGGTCTCCACTCAGACCCATCGGGGCAGGTCCTGCCTCCAGGCCCCACCCCACACCCCCCAATATCCCTGGTGTGAACTGCGAGGCAGAACACTGCGAACTGTTATAGGCAGATTTTTTTTTCAAGAAATACAGTATAGTACTATAAATGTATTTTCCTTATGATTTTCTTTTTTTAAGATTTTATTTATTAGCGAGGGGGAGAGAGAGAGCATGAGCAGGGGGAGGGGCAGAGGGAGAGGGACAAGCAGACTCCTGGCTCAGCACGGATCCCCCGGACCCTGGGATCATGACCTGAGCTGAAGGCAGACCTTCACCGACTGAGCCACCCAGGTGCCCCTAGCTTACGTTATTGCAAGAATACAGTATATGAATTGGGAGAATCAACATTGTGAAGATGTCAATGCTACCTAGAGCAATCTACACATTCAATGCAATCCCCATCAAAATACCATCCACTTTTTTCAAAGAAATGGAACAAATAATCCTAAAATTTGTATGGAACCAGAAGAGACCCCGAATAGCCAGAGGAATACTGAAAAAGAAAAGCAAAGCTGGCGGCATCACAATTCCGGACTTCCAGCTCTATTACAAAGCTGTCATCATCAAGACAGTATGGTACTGGCACAAAAACAGACGCATAGATCAATGGAACAGAATCGAGAGCCCAGAAATGGACCCTCAACTCTATGGTCAACTTATTTTTGACAAAGCAGGAAAGAATGTCCAATGGCAAAAAGACAGTCTCTTCAACAAATGGTGTTGGGAAAATTGGACAGCCACATGCAGAAGAATGAAACTGGACCATTTCCTTACACCACACACAAGAATAGACTCCAAATGGTTGAAAGACCTAAACGTGAGACAGGAGTCCATCCAAATCCTAAAGGAGAACACAGGTAGCAACCTTTTCGACCTTAGCCGCAGCAACTTCTTCCTAGAAACATCGCCAAAGGCACGGGAAGCCAGGGCAAAAATGAACTATTGGGATTTCATCAAGATAAAAAGCTTTTGCACAGCAAAAGAAACAGTCCACAAAACCAAAAGACAACCGACAGAATGGGAGAAAATATTTGCAAACGACATATCAGATAAAGGGCTAGTATCCAAAATCTATAAAGAACTTATCAAACTCAACACCCAAAGAACAAATAATCCAATCAAGAAATGGGCAGAAGACATGAACAGACATTTCTCCAAAGAAGACATCCAAATGGCCAACAGGCACATGAAAAAGTGCTCCACATCACTCGGCATCAGGGAAATCCAAATCAAAACCTCAATGAGATACCACCTCACACCCGTCAGAATGGCTAAAATTAACAAGTCAGGGAACGACAGATGTTGGCGGGGATGTGGAGAAAGGGGAACCCTCCTACACTGTTGGTGGGAATGCAAGCTGGTGCAACCCCTCTGGAAAACAGTATGGAGGTTCCCCAAACAGTTGAAATTAGAGCTACCGTTCGATCCAGCAATTGCACTATTGGGTATTTACCACAAAGATACAAATGTAGGGACCCGAAGGGGTACATGTACCCCAATGTTTATAGCAGCAATGTCCACAATAGCCAAACTGTGGAAAGAGCCAAGATGCCCATCGACAGATGAATGGATAAAGAAGATGTGGTATATATACACAATGGAATATTATGCAGCCATCAAAAGGAATGAGATCTTGCCATTTGCAACGACGTGGATGGAACTGGAGGGTGTTATGCTGAGTGAAATAAGTCAATCAGAGAAAGACATGTATCACATGACCTCACTGATATGAGGAATTCTTAATCTCAGGAAACAAACTGAGTGTTACTGGAGTGGTTGGGGGTGGGAGGGATGGGATGGCTGGGTGATAGACATTGGGGAGGGTATGTGCTACGGTGAGCGCTGTGAATTGTACAAGACTGATGAATCACGGATCTGTACTTCTGAAACAAATAACGCAACATATTTTAAGTAAAAAGGAAAAGAAGAAGATAACAGGAGAGGAAGAAAAGGGGAGTATGTCAGAGGGGGAGACGAACCATGAGAGATGATGGACTCTGAAAAACAAACTGAGGGTTCTAGAGGGTAGGGGGGTGGGGGGATGGGTTAGCCTGGTGATGGGTATTGAGGAGGGCACGTTTTGCATGGTGCACTGGGTGTTATGAACAAACAATGAATCATGGAACACTGCATCAAAAACTAATGATGTAATATATGGTGATTAACATAACAATAAAAAAATTAAAAAATGGGAAAAAAAAAGAATACAGTATATGATACGTACACAGACATGTACGATACATACACAACCACAACACCAAATATGTGTTTATCGACTATGTTATTGGTAAGGCTCCTAGTCAACAGCAGGCTATGAGTTGTTAAGTTTGGGGGGGCGTCAGGAGTTACACGGGGGTTTTCAGCTGTGTGGGGATGGCGTCCCTCAAGGGTCAACTGTGCTCTTCTCCCCATCCTTGTAAAACGTGTCCCCTGATTTCCCTGGGGTCCCAGTGTCCCCTCCTCAAATGGCCTTTCTGACCATCTTACCAGAAACCCCCCGCCCTTGCTCTCCTCCCCTGCCCTATTTTCCCCGCACAGCGCAGCGCTCACCTCCTCCCACATCACACTGCACGGCTACGCGGGCTGTGTATCGTCCGATTCCTGCACAGCTCACGGCTGTATTCCTGGCGCCTAGCTCGCAGCTGGGCACATGGTGGACACCCTGGAAATGAGCGTGGGATGAGCAGAGGAAGAATGGATGAGAGACCTGATAGGAAGCAGGAAAGCCTCTTGGGCGAGGCAGTAAGGAGGCCTGGGACCGTGGAACAGCCTGGAGGAGGAAATGGGTGTTCAGGACCTTGCTTTAGTTTTGTGCCCCTGGGCCCGAGCACCTCTGGGCAGGGCCCGCGTCTGGCCCCTCTGTGCCCTCAGTGCCCCGCGTGGGGGGTGGGAGTGGGGGCCTCTGTAAAGAAGTGTGGAGTGAGGGAAGTAAGGAAGTAAGCCATGGGCATGTCTCTCTTCTTCCCTGGGCCTGTGTCCCCAGCTGTACAATGAGGTCACTGGCCCGAGGGCTCTGGCCTCCAGCTCTGAGTCTGGACAGTTGGGCTTAGGGCTGCAGAAACGGGAATGAGCCTTGCTGAGGGCTCACAGACTGGCAAGTCCAAAGGCCATATCCCTGTCTCCCCAAACTCCTTGAAAACCCCTGCCTGCCCGCACCGCCTCCCCTTTGTTCATGCTGTTCCCCATGCCTGAAATCCTCTCTTCTCCACTGTTCTCGCCTTGGAGGCCCGCTGTTGCTGGGGAAGCCTTTCTGGTTAGGCTTGGCCAATGCATTTGTGTTCTCATCTGCTTTGTAAACTCCACCCGCCCCCACACCCGGCCGCCTCCGTAGACTCTGTGCCATAGGACCAGCATCAAATCAACTCTTGCTATTCTTCCTGGATCCAGCCCAGGACAGGTGGCAGAAAATGTTTGTCGAACAAAATAATGAACATCGCTTTGGCTCTCTGCTTTTTATTCCAATAATACTCCCAGTATTGTCCTCATAGGGAACTTTTTTTAAAGATTTATTTATTTATTTTAGAGAGAGAGAAAGAGAGAGGGCACAGGGGGAGGGGCAAAGGGAGAGGGAGAGAGAATCCTGGAACAGACTCCCCGCTGAGCACAGAGACTCGGGGCTCCATCCCAGGACCCTGAGGTTGTGACCCGAGTCAAAATCAAGAGTTGGACGCTTAAACCAACTGAGTCATCCAGGCGCCCAACCTAGGGAACTCTTTAATGTCAACAAGTGTTGAATCATATTTTGTACTCGAAGTGGGCATGAGCCTGGGCCATAGGGCCTATTCTGTTTCTTGATCTGGGTGCAGACTACATGGTCAGTGTACAAAAATCAAGCTGTAACTTTGTGAGTTGTGTACTTTTCTATATATAAACATTCAGAATATAAAATAGAATTAAAAATAAAAGATTTAAAATCCCTGAAAAAATTGGTTTAGCTATATTTCCTATGATTATGAAAAAGTTATTTTCTGCAAATAAATGAACTGCACTTTTAGAGAGACTACTGAGGAAGGGGGAAGTGTGTAGGCAGAATAATGTCCCCCAATGATGTCCAACCCTAATCCCTGGAAGCTGTGAATGTATGTTACATAGCAAAATGGACTTTGCAGATGGGATTAAGGACATGGACTTTGAGAAGGAGAGATCCTCCTGGATTATCCATGGAGGCTTGATCTTTTTTTTTTTTTGAGAACTGTTTTTTTTTTTTTAAAGATTTCATTTATTTATTTGACACATAGAAAGACAGCGAGAGAGGGAACACAAGCGGGGGGGGGGGGGGGTGGGAGAAGCAGGCTTCCTGCTGAGCAGGGAGCCCGATGCGGGGCTCAGTCCCAGGACCCTGGGATCATGACCTGAGCCGAAGGCAGACGCCCAAAGACTGAACCACCCAGGCGCCCTATGGAGGCTCAATCTCATCACATAAGTGCTTAAAATTGGAGATATCCTGGCTATAGTCAGAAAGAGATGTGACAGAAGAAAGATCAGATAAATGCATTATCACTAGCCTTGAATGTGGAGGAAGGGGCGACAAGTCAAGGAATGCAGGAAGTTTCTAGAAGCTGGAAAAGGCCAGGAAACAGATTCTCCCCCTAGAGCCTCCAGAGGGGAACACAGCCCTGCCTGCACCTTGATTTTAGCCCAGAGTGAGAGCCCAGTTGTCCCTCTATGGAACTATAAGATAATACATTTATGTGGTTTGGGGGCACTTATTTTGTTAGTCCTGGCAGTGATAGAGAGAGCCCCCGGCCACCAACCTTCTCTGCTCCAAGCTGCTGTCTTTTCTCCAGCTGACGGTCTGTGTAATGGTGTACGGGCCCGGGGTGATGGCTGAGATATTCCCTCCTGCCCTCAATGGTCCATGAATCTAGAGCTGGACTCCCGATTGTTCATCCTTTCTCCTTGAGAAGACAAGACAGTTCTCTGGGGCTGAGCCAGGTGGGCACAGCCCCACTTTGGTTCGATAAGCACGGCAAAGGGCAGGTTCACAGGCTCTTCGATCACTGCAGAGAAGCTGTTGAAATACTTCTCACAGTCACGTGAGTTTCCCGGCCTGACTTATCCCTCCTCAGGACTCGTGGTTCTCCTTTGCTGCAATCCCTGGTCCTCAGCCTTTTGTTGCTCTGGAAAATTAAACCCAACCTCTCCCAGATCGAGATCGCAACATCTCCCCCAACACTGGGTTTTTTCTCGGCTTTTCTCACCGGCTACCAAGGTCGGGGCATCACCTGAAACGTTCACCACCTCCTTCCTCCCCTCCACCAGCCCTCTCTCCACCATCCACCCAACACACACAAAATATTTTCTCATCCTCGCGTTGTCAGAAATTCCACTGTTAGCACTCCACTTTTTTAAAATAGATCCCTGCTCAAATTCCCCTGGAGGGGATAACCTTAAAGTTATTTTAGGCACCAGCATGGTAGCGAGAAGAAAGGACTCAGAGTTTGAGAGAGGACGTGCCTGGTGGGACTGGGGGTGGGGGGCATGCTCACATTTCTCGAGGAACTGCTTTGTGCCGGAAGCTTCCTGAATGTGGACAAGTACAGTCCTGAGCCCTGGAAGGCAGCTAGTGTTGTCTTTGTGGGTTAGGTTAGACAAGTGTAACCTAGAGAGGCTGAGTAATGCTCACGATCACCCAGCACGTGAGACCCGGAGCCGGGATTTGAACCCTCGTGATGGTTCAGGAAGGAGGAGACAGCCAGGCACGCACCCTCTGGCATCAAGTCATCCCTTTTCTGGTTTTAAAAAGGAAGGCCCACTGGAGAAGAAGGAACGCAGGCTGATGAGCTTCGAAGGGAGGAGACCCGCTTCTGCAAGGCTATGGGATACAATTGCACAATTGCAGGCTACCAGGGGACGAGGGGGTGGGCTGTGCTAAGTGTGGGCAGGGAGGAAATAGGGAAAGAAATTTCATCATCAGGAGAGAGACCTGGGACCGACACAGTTTGAACTTTGCCTAGTCCCTTCTGCTCCAGAGCCCTGGGTTTCCCATCTAGTTGTGGAGGCTCAACTAGATGTCCCCTCGGGCGTCTCCAGCCCCAACATTATGGAAGGACAGGTGGGGTGAGCCGGGGCAGAGAGCTAGAGAGTCCACCCTCCTTTTCCCGGTTCCCCCAGTTTCCTGCTCCTGGAGCTCCAGTGCGTGAACACACAGCCTCCGCCCTCTTGGGCCAATAGAAACTATATTAACAGCCAACATTGTGTACTACTGCGAAACACAACGATAAAATGGCAAAGTTAAAATTAAGAGATGCTTCATTAAATACCTACAAGATATAACATCGTATCATCTTTATTTTTTTAAAGATTTTATTTATGTATTTATTAGAGAGAGAGAGAGAGAGAGTGGAGAGACAATCAGACTCCTCATTGAGAGTAGAGCCCAACCTGGGACTCGATCTCACGACCTCGAGATCATGACCTGAGCCGAAATCAAGAGTCAGTTGCTCAACTGACGGAGCCACCCAGGCTGCCCCTCCTCTTTATGTTTGATTTGATATTTATAAAAGTTTCACTACATTTGAGAACTCTTTGTAGGTTAGATTTTTCTCAGGTCACAAGGACTCTGAGAACGCCAGGTAGTTGACGGGAAATCAGAAATGAAAGATAGTGATATATTTTATCTTATTTAGCAAACATGGATGCAGGACCTACCACGGGCTGGGCACTGCTTTCTGACTGCAAATGCTGACACTGAACTCTGTGATTTGGAGACATCATCATCCCTCTTCTGCAGATGAGCCCCACTGGGGCACAGAGAGGTTCGGTGACTCGTCCATAGTCAAGAGCAAAATTATAAAAATCCTTTCAGATTTTTTTTTCTTGGAAAAAAAATACATTTGATAAAGGTACATTCATGTTTGAGATGATGTGGGCAGAGCCTCCAAAAGCAAGAGTGCCTCAGGCCACCAAAGGCCTGGAAATGGCTCTGTCCCTTGAGGTCCAGCATGGGGCCTGCACATGGAAGGTGATGCTCAGGGGCTCCTGGGGGCCTGAGTCGGTTAAGCGTCTGCCTTTGGCTCAGGTCATGATCCTGGGGTCCCGGGATCCAGCCCCACGTGGGGCTCCCGGCTCAGGGGGAGAGTCTGCTTCTCCTTCTCCCTCTGCTGCTCCCCCTGCTTGTGCTCTCTCTCTCTCAAATAAATAAAATCCTTAAAAAAAAAAAAAAAAAAGGCAATGCTCAGTGGATGAAAGAGCACTGAACAGCTTGCTGTCTGCTGGGGGGTGGAGAGCAGTGGAGAATGGACACAACACCGTCATAAACCCCCGGCACTGGGCTGAATTCATTGTATCCAGCCCGTTTTGTCCACACATTAACTGGAGGCTTGTACTGACAGCATCCCCATTTTATAGGACAGTAAACTGAGGCTCGGAGACGCCAAGTGGCTTAGTCACACGGCCCGGGAGCAGCGCAGCTTGGGATTGGAGCCCATGAGCCTGGAGAAGAAGGCAGTGATTGTATTTGTGTTTTGTGGTCTCACTTCGGTCATATGGATATATTTATTAATCCCTACTTGGCAGAGGCTCATTGCTGGATGTTTAGAACCCAGCAGCTGTCCGCACCCACTTCTGCCCTCTCCTGACGGAGGTGTTGGGAGCACTGGTGGACCCTCAAGCTTTGGGAGCCACCCCTGGACGCTGCTTATGGGGTTTCATGAGTGAGACCAGGGTGGGCGTGTTGGTTCATGGTGCCCGCTGTGGCGAAAGACCAAATGCTGGGTGGCTTACAGGTGGGGGTGTCACCGCCAGGGCGCAGGGAGGACAAGGCCATGGGCAGTGAGGACATCGCGGTGGGAGGCCTTGGGGGCCCGTATGATGTGCAGCCTGAACCCCCCTGCCCCTCACCTCGCCCTGGGCCCAGCTGACTACACAAGTCCACCTGGCGCCCGAGACACCACCACCTGCCCCACCTCCTCCTCCTGCGGGCTCTGCACATCCGCCGCTCAAGCCAGAAACCCAGGGGGCGTTGCCGCCGTCCCTCTCCCTCGTTCTCGACTCTGACCCATCTGGTGATTTCTCTGCTGAGCACGTTCCAGTCCCTCTGCTTCCCAGCAGCCCTACTGTCACTGCCCTGACCCACCCTGTTGGCTCTTCTGCCTCAACTCTGCTACCACGTGTCTGTTTTCTGTGGCCATGGGACAAGCCACCACACACGTGGTGGCTCAACATCTCACGGTGGCCGTAGGCCAGAAGTGCAGGCCCAGCACAAATGGGTTCATGCTCAGTCTGGCGGGCTGAAACCCTGGTGCGGGCAGGAGCCGAGGTCTCATCTGAGGGCAGATGGGGGCAGAAGTCCTTTCCCTGCAGCTGTACAACTCGTGGAAGCTGTGTCTTCAAGGCCACAGGAGTGCATCTCTCTGACTCTCCCTGTCTCTAAGACTCCCTCTTTGAAATGCTCACCTGATTAGGTCAGGCCCACCCTGGATAATCTCCCTTTGGATTAACTCAACTGATTAGGGACCTAATTTACACCTGCCAAATTCCCTTTTGCCATCTAACTTAACGGGGTATGGGAGTGATATCCCCTCGTAGCTATAGGTCTCGCTCACACTCAAGGGCACCGGTGGTCATTTTAGAATTCCCCTACAACAGACAGCCTCTCTATGGGGTCTCCTCAGCCCTAGACCCCTGGCCCCTCCAACCCAGCCTCTGCTGGACAACCAGGGTGATCTTTCCTATCTGTCTGTCTGCCTGTCTATTCATCTACCTATTACTGATCTACCTTTCCTACTTTGTTATTCTTTTTTTTTTTTTTCAGTTTAATAGGAAATATTTCAAATAAATCCCCAACCAGAGTGAATAGTATCATGGGCACTCCAGGTACCCATCACCTAGCTTTGAACAATTGTTAATATCTTACCTTATTTTCTTCATTTATCTTTTCTCCTAAATATTTTGAAGTCAATTTCAGACGTGGTGAGTGTTCATTTCTAAATACTTCAGTATGTGCGTCCAAGTTTTTTAAATGGATGTTTTTCTCCATCACCACAATACCATCACCCCCGTAATAAAATGAACCCTCTCTAAACCCCAGTTGCACTCACATTTCTCTCCTGGTCCCTCAAGCATTCTTCACCAGCTGCTCTGAGCTAGGATCAAGGTGATCCTTCCAACATCCAGTGTGAACTCGTCACCTCCCCACTTAGCACCTCCTGGCTTCCCTCGCTCAGCCTGAAGCTGGTGGCGCCTCACCTTGTGGCCTCTCCCGCACCCCTGCCCCAATGCCGGCTGGCCTCCTTTCTCCTTCTCAGCGGACCATGTTCTCCCAGCTGCTGTACCTTCACGTCCGTGCTTTCTTCTGGAATTTTCTTTGTGTCTTCTCTTCCAGTTCAGCTGTCCTTCCCCCAAGGAGGGCCCAGGAATCAGGTCCCACTCCTGTCTCTGGTCTCCTGGAACCCCGTGTTTGCCCTGCACCCACTCCTGTCCTTCAGAGCACCCACCTCGGTCCATGATGACCCACTCGTGGGTGTGATTTCTTGACTGCTCTCTCACTGCCCGCCCAGCCTGGGGCCTCTGAGCGCGAGCGCGTCTGTTTGCTCACCATCATATCCCCCCCCGCCTGGTCCACAGCCACCGAGTCAGTGAATGAGTGAGTGAACCAGGGTGCAGGCGAGGCCTGTGCCAACCCCACAGGAGCCTGGGAGCCCCTGCTGACCAGAGGGGAGTCAACGACAGAGGGACATGGCCCCCAAAAGGACAGGGCCAGCCGTGAGAGTACTGCTGCCCCAGTGGTCATTACAGGGCACTGATAGCCCAGCATGGCCCCAAGGACACCTCACCCCTCTGCCCCTCCCTCTCCGGACTCCTACTGCCTGAAGCTAGCCAGACCCCACCTCCCTTCTCTCTGGTGCTGCTCTCAAAGGGAGGGACTGCTTTGGTGATGGGGCCAGAGGCAGGGCGAGTGACTGGCAGGGTTTCAGCAAACAGCAATGGATCGATTGGATGTCCAGATGCAAAACAAAAACAAAACAAAAAAACAACCCAACAACCAAACAAACAAATGTTCACTCTGACCTCACACTACATACAAAAACCAATTTTTTCATCTATGAAATAGATCGTAGACCTAAAAGGAATCATTAAAATAGGAAACTTCTACAAGAACACATAAGAGAAAAATGTCGGTGGCCCGGGGAAGCTGTAGAAATACAAGCTATAAAAGGCATGATTGATACATTGGACTTGATCCAAATTTAACATTTTGCTCTTTGTGAAGCGTATATCCAACAAAGGACCTACATCTGAAACCATGTTTCCCAGGCTTTTTTCATCCCCGAAGGAGCCCTTTTCTCGACATTTCTCTCCTAATTGCCCCCATGAATGTTCAATCGAACAGGTGTCTGTTTCTGTCCAGTATGTACATCCGTGTCCTCCACAAAAAATGAGGATGCATTTTCCTCTCCTCCAGGAACAATTTACACCCCCGGGGGTGTATGAAAAATGTGTAATCAAGAATGCAAAAAGAACCCTTATAACCAGACAGTAAGTAGACAAACAACCCAACATCTTTTTTAAAGATTTTATTTTTCGGTAATCTCTACACCCAACATGGGGCTTGAGCTCACAACCCTGAGATCAAGAGTTGCACACTCCACCGACTGAGCCGGCCAGGTGTTCCCCCAAACCCACTTTCTTTTTTTTTTTTTTAAAGATTTTGTTTATTTATTTGAGAGAGAGAGAATGAGAGACAGAGAGCACGAGAGGGAAGAGGGTCGGAGGGAGAAGCAG
>NW_027397110.1:4116342-4122687 GCF_003265705.2 Callorhinus ursinus | reverse complement strand
CCGACTGAGCCACCCAGGCGCCCCCCACTTTCTTTTTTTAAATAAACATTTCAAGGGGCGCCTGGGTGGCTCAGTCTGTGAAGCGTCTGCCTTCGGCTCAGGTCATAATCCCAGGGTCCCGGGATCGAGCCCCGCATCGGGCTCCCTGCTCCGCGGGGAGTCTGCTTCTCCCTCTGCCTCTGCTGTCCTCTCACTCTCTCTGTCAAATAAATAAGTAAAATCTTTAAAAAAACAAAACGAAGTTAAGCATACGCCTCCCACGCGACCCAGCCATTCCCCTCCTAGGATCTCCCCAAGAGAAACGACAGCACACGGTCACCCAGAGACTTGTACTGGCGTATTCACAGTAGCTTCACTGGTAATAGCTAAGAGGGAAAAAGTGGAAACACAACCCAGTGTCCCCTACAGGTGAACAGATCAACAAACTGTACATCCTTATAATGGATTACCACTGAGCAATAAAAAGGAATGAACTATTAATACATGTAACCATGTGGATGAAGCTCAAAATAATTATACTGAGGGAAAGAAGTGAAGCAAAAAAGAGAACATATCATATAATTCCATTTATATGAAATTCTAAAAAATGCAACCAAATCTCTTCCAGAAGAGGCACCAGGAAACGTTTGGGGGTGATGGAAATCATTACCCTGATTACAGTGATGGACTCAAGGATCTATAGACATACACGTCAAACTTCATGTATATGTCAAAACTCGCCAAATCGTACACAGTAAACAAGTACGGTTCATTATATGTCACTTATACCTCAAAAATCTGTAAATTAGTTGCCCGTCCTACAAATGGGGGGATTTCAATTTTTTAAAAAATCTGTAGTGACGATTTTACTTGAAAAATGTGACAGGCTGGGGTGCCCAGGTGGCTCAGTCAGCTGAGCGTCCAGCTCTTGGTTCCGGCTCAGGTCATGGTCTCAGGGTCGTGAGATCGAGCCCTGCGTCCGGCTCCGCACTCAGTGTGGAGTCTGTTTGAGATTCTCTCTCCCTCTCCCTCTCCCTCTCCCTCTCCCTCTCCCTCTCCCTCTGTCCCTCCCCTTGCTTGCACATGTGCTCTCTAAATCAATCAATCAATCAATAAAATCTTTTCAAAAATTAAGAAGAAAGAAAGAAAGAAAGAAAAATGTGACCGGCTGCGAGCAGCTTTCTGTGTGGGCAAGAGGCAGATGGTGGAGTGAGGGCCGCAGGCCCCTCTGGCCCCGGCCCCGGCTCCCCGGTTTGCCTGGGCCCAACTCCGCCGGTTTCTCTGCACTCAGGCATCAGCTTCTCGGCCCCCCCAGGCCGCTGAGTCTGTGGCCTGGGGATAAGGGAGCTGGGGCGGGGTTCTGAGCAAGGGCGACACAGATTTGCACCAGCAGACCCCTGTCAGGTGGCCCAACAAAGCCCCTCTCAGTCTGGCTGCATCCAGGAGCTTCCAGGGGTGGTTAAGAGGAACACGGAGCAGCAGGCTTTGGGCTGAATCTGAGAAGAGTGAGAGCTCAGTCAATTCACGACAGACACCAGACCGTCGGAGGTGGGAGCACTGTCCCTTCCTACAGAGGGGGGACCGTCTGACTGGGTGAGGGGTGAGGAGGGCCACAGAAATTTTGCTAGGACTCCTTTGTAACGTTATTTCTGTGCTGGGTTGTTGAGTCTGTGGCTGGCCTGGAGCTCTCTGCCCACAGGCCCCTTCCCCCGCTCTTGCTGAGGGACACGGGGGACCGGGCTTTATTACGTCTGTAGCTCAGTACCTCAATCAGTGCAGCTGATTGTAAATATTTGCAGAATTGACGTGCATGGCATTAGCCACGTCGCTCCCTCCCTCCGCTGCCTCAGTGCCCCACTTCCGAAGGGGAGCTGGGCTTGCTTCTCTGAGGACACACATTCTCCTCTCGGCCAGTCGCTCTTTGAAGCTGCTAATGACCAACATCAGTTAGGAAACACGAGATTTGAAGGTTCCAGAAACCAGGTCCATCCTGCAACCCAGAATTTGCCCAGAGTTCTGTGCTCTTGTGGTTCCACCAAATCTGGGGGTCTCCCCAAATCTCGGAGTGTTAGAGGAACCTTTCACCTTTGACTCCTCTCTGTGCTTGAGCACTGACGGAATCAAATAAGCAGACGATTTCCCTTTGTGCTCTGGTTTCCAGGAAGCTCAAAGGCACTTCTCCTTGACTTTCAAAATGGTGGAGGATTTGCTTCTGACGAGCCCTGACGAATGAGGTGGGGTGCTGGGACACACATGTCCACACACGGTCCTACCCCCTGCACGTGGAGGGGGGCCCCTGGGCAGGGGACCTGTCGGAGTTGATGGGGCAGCCTAGGGGAGAGAAGGGGCCCAAGGCAGGGGCACAGAGGGAAGGGGCACACACCCCAGGGGGGCCACCGCATGGCTTCCTTCGCTGGGCTCCCTGCTTTCACTCTCAGGTCAGCCTGTCCTCCAGCCCGCAGCCAGAGAGGGACTTCTAATGGCCAGGCCAGACCCCGCCAACCAGCAGCTCCCTTTCCGAAGGCGGAAGCCTGGGCAGGCAAACACCCGCAAGCCTCCCCGTCCGAACCGCGCGCGCGGGGCCGCCGCCAGGGGGCGCCCGACACCAGAGCGCTGCCCACTGGGCCGCGGAGTGGCGGGGGGGAGAGTGGCTTTCCCCAAGGGAAGTCCTGCTCTGGGGGCTCCCGCCCACCGCCTGCGTCCCTGCCGCACCAAAACCACACTCTGTGCACCTCATCGCCTCTCTTCCCCCTTAAAGACCCAGCTGAGGTGCCACCGCCTCCAGGAAGCCTTCCTGGGCCTCAGGCTGGGCCAGGCTTTTCCCCCAGGCTCGCACAGCCCCCTGGAACCCCGTCCACGCTGTCAGTCACTGCTCCAGTCTCCCAGGAGAGTGGATGGTGAACCCTCGGGCAGGGCTGGGCCTGGGTCACCCATCACCCCAGAACGGCCACTCTGGCAGTAGGGTTCAGGTGAGTAAATCTGGGATCCTAGATCCCAGGTAGTTCCCACGCAGCTTTGCTGGGTCATCAGTGGTGGAAGTCCTGGCCCCCCACCCCTCTCTTGTTTAGGCCTTGCTTAGTGGCTACAGATGCTCAGGAGTGGGCTCCCTGGCTCCCATCCCCATCCCATCTCATGTCTGTAACCCAGGAGGACGTGCCCTTCTAGCCTGCTGGCTGACCCCTGCCTCAGTTTCCCCACCTCTAAAGGGGAGGTGGCATTCCAGCTCCCGACCCTGGCCTTTGCATTAGCTGGTCCCTCTGCCAGGACGCCCTCCTTGCTACCATGCATCTCTGCCTGCCGTCTCCTTGAGAGGAGCTTTCAGCTGGGGTGCAGGATCGTTTGTGAGACTCCTCTTCAATTTGTGAGCAATAATAAAGGACTCAGATGCTTGGAAATTACCTCCTCAGAATTAACAAATTAGGGAGTTATCTGTGTCACTCTGTGATTTGACCGTACAGGATTGGCCAGCCTGGCAGACGTAGTATGTCTGTCGGGCAAGACGGCTTTGGAAAGGCTGGGTCTGAATGCTCTAGAACACTCAGACCCCCACTCGCCAGGGTCCCTGCTGGCCTCTGGTCACAAGGCACCGTGTAGGTGATGCATGACACAAACCGGAGGGATACTGCCTGGGTTCAAGGCCCAGCTCCAGCTCTGGCTAGCTGTGTGACCTTAGGTTAAGTTACTGAACTTCTCTGTGCTTCAATTTCTTCATTTGTAAAATGGGATGGTGTTATCAGAGCCAACCCCCGCCCCGACCTCCATTCTCAGGAAGATTAATGGGACAGTGGCTGCCTAATACTCGGGAGAAGGCCCAGCACAGAGGAGATGCTCAGAAGGGTTAGTTAGGAGTACTGCTGTGAATTAAGTAGAGGGTCTGCCATCACCTGCTCAGGGGGGTGGGAGAGGAAAGAGGAGATGGCCCCACCCCAGGGCTCGGCAGGCTTGTGCAGGCTCTCCTTGGCTCCTAGAACCTCTCTCCTCATGCCCCTCTCTCGTATCCCCAACCACACATGGGAACACACCTGACCCCTTAGCTGACAGCTCCTGGAGGAGGGCAGGGGTTGGCAGAGTAATGATCCCTGGGGGGGACAGGGGGGTTGTTCCTATCTTTTCCGGGGCAGGGACTCTTCATCCTGCGTCCCTGATTTACGGAAGCGGGAGTTTCCTATGTGGGCTGAGAGAAGGAAGGAATGAATGGACAACGAATGAATGAATGAGTCTGGGCCGTGGCAGCAGTGGCTACGTGCAGGGGCGCTGGCTTCCAGAAGCCTTGGATGCAAGTCCCAGCTCGCCCACCTACCAGCTGCGTGGCCCCCGCTCTGAGCGGCGGCGTCCTCCCCTGAGCCTCCCAGCCCTGTGCCCAGCCTCGGGGAGGGACGGCACGCTTGTCTGCTGAAGGAGTGTGCCCCTAAATCCCAAATCCCTAGCCCCCCCAGTGTGGCTCTATTGCGGGATGGGGCCTAGAAGGAGGTAATTCAGTTAGAGGAGGGCATGAGGGTGGGCCAAGATCCCATAGGATTCGTGTCCTTGTAAGAAGAGACTCCAGAGGGCGGGCTCTCTCCCTGTGGGCACGAAGGAAAGGATGATGGAGTTCAAGGACACAGAGAGAAGGCCGGCATCTGCATGCCAGGAAGAGAGCCCCCACCGGGAGTGGAGTCAGCCCAGTCCTCCGTGGTGGGCAGCACGTCGGGTCTCCAGAACCGTGAGACAGTGAACGTCCGTTGTTTTAACCGCCCGAGGCTGTGGTACTCGGTGCTGGCGGCCCGAGCTGGCTTGGGCACCCGGAGCACGAGGGCTGGGGATGGACTCTGGTTGAGCCCCGGGCCCCAGGGTTCCCCGCTCTGTTCTGTCTGCTGGGGAGAGCACCGGTGTTCTCCCTCTCCCCTACCCCGGGCCTGCCTGCCTGGGACCGGCAGAAGGGGCCTGAGCCACCATTTCCACCCCTCCCGGATTAGAAGCCAGGCTCCTGTCCCCTCAGAGTTCCCCAGGGAAGAGTCCCCACCTATGAGGACCGGATGGTGGGACCCACTTCCCCAGAGGATCTGGGGGTCAGCCACTCACACCGCGCCTCTCCGGACACCTGTGGGCCAGGCACCACTCCTGGGACACCGGGACTGCTCTTGGGGAGGTTACCTTTGAGACAGAGACACAGACAAGAAACAAATATGCCTCGAATAACCCTCAACAGGTCAGTCCTGGAAAGCTCCAGCAGAGCGTGGCACACAGGGGGCCTGCAGTGATGCCCTCTGGGGTCATCCGTCCGGGCCCCTGCAGCTCGGAGAGGCGGTGTTTCCAGGCCTGTGAGCTCAGCCGCACTTGCCCCCCGTGCTGCTTCAGTCTCAGCAGATGGGCCACGACACCCTGTCCCACGGGCGGGCTTGGTCCCTTGCCCCCGGGGAGTGAGCAGGCCGCAGAGAGACCCGGGCTCGGGAGCCGCATGCGGTGCTCCTGGCCCTGCTCTGTCACCCCAACATTGTGGCCCGTGGTGCCCTGAATGGTGGCCTCCCAAAAGGTATGGCCACCTCCTGATCCCAGAGCCTGGGCATAGTACCTTCCAGGACACAGGTGAGTAATTAAGGGTATTTCAAGAAGGACTTTATACTGGGTTATCCGTGTGAGCCCTAAATGCAACCACATGTCTCCTTATAAGAGAGAAGCAGAGGGAATTCAGAGACCGGGAAGGAGGCCATGCGACCCACAGAGCAGCGACTGGAGCCATGTGGCCACCCGCCGAGCAGGGCCCACAGCCACCCGAAACTGAAAGCCGTGAGGAACAGATTCGTCCTGGAGCCTCCAGAGGGAGCACGGCCCTGCCCACGTCATGACTGCAGACGTTGGCCCCAGAACCGCGAGAGAATAAATTTCGGTTGTTTCAAGCCACTCCTTTTGAGGTGATTTTTTTTTTTTTTTTATAGCAGCCGTAGGAAATCGAACACACCCCACCTTTAAAATGGGCATAATAAGAACTGCCACGAAGGTTATGGTCAGGACCAGATAGGAGGTAGAAAATTCTTTGAACAGCACCTAGCTAGCACATAGCAAGGGCTGAATGCGTGAGACCCTGACTCTTCCCTGGCCACCCACTCTGCCCGCTGGGGTTAGCGGGGTAACAGGCCAACTGAGGCCCCGCTACAGGGTCTGAGCGGGCGAGCAGGGAGGATCTTACCCTAGGAAGCATCCTGCTCGCACTCACATCAGCTCTGGCCTTGTGCTAAGAGCTCTGTACTCTGTACTTTCTTCATTTAAGGCACCATCCCAGGCTCTGAGGACATAGGGAGCCCAATACAAATGGTTTTAGCAGCAGGCAGGGGTGGGGTTAGCGGGGGGGGGGGGGGGGGGGGGGGGGGGGGGGGGGGGGGGGGGGGG
>NW_027397110.1:3589147-4116242 GCF_003265705.2 Callorhinus ursinus | reverse complement strand
GGGGGGGGGGGGGGGGGGGGGCGGCAGGAGGAGTCAGGCAGAGGAACAATGCAGTTTTCCGGAGGCGGCAAAGCAGCAGCCTGAGATGCTGGGAACCTGTGGGATGAGGGTCAGGAACCGGTCCTCTGTGGGACGGAGGGACATTTCAACTCAGGTTGTCAAAGCCTAGAAGGAGTGGACCCCAGAAGGGGGGAGGGGCAGGCGGGAGCGGGTGAGCTGTCGCGGGCAGAGCGGACAGCCACAGCCGGAGGAGAGCCGGCGCTGAAGCCAGGGTGGTGCGGGAGGGGCGCCTGGGAGCCGCCCCCCTGGGGGCAGGGCCCACGCCCGCTGGGCTTAGAGGGTCAGGGGAGGATCCTGGACTTTTTCCTGAGATCGACAGGAAGCCATCGAAATATTCCAAACCAAACAATGCAATCGCTGCGTTTTGAAAACCTCTCTGCAGCATGAGATACGGTTTCGCACCTACTGGGGTGTCCATAACAAAAAAGACAGACACCGGGGGCGCCTGGGTGGCTCAGTTGGTTAAGCGACTGCCTTCGGCTCAGGTCATGATCCTGGAGTCCCGGGATCGAGTCCCGCACCGGGCTCCCTGCTCAGCGGGGAGTCTGCTTCTCCCCCTGAACCTCTTCCCTCTCATGCTCTCTATCTCTCATTCTCTCTCTCTCAAATAAATAAATAAAATCTTAAAAAAAAAAAAAAAGACACCAGGTAACAAGTGTTGGTGAGATGTGGGGGCAGCGGACCCCTTGGGCACCGCTGGTGAGATTGCAAAATGGTGCGGCCGCTGTGGAGAACAGTCCGGCAGCTCGTCAAAGGGCTGTCTGGAGAGTCACCGCATGTCCTCGCAATTCTACCCCAGGCGTCTTCTCGAGAGAAACGCGCACCTGTCCATACCAGAGCGTGCACACGACAGTTCACGGCAGAGTGATTCATAATGGCCCCAAGAACAACCCAAATGCCCATTTAATCTACTGATTAAATGGGTAAGGACAATTCAGGCTGACAATACAGTGGACTGTGGTGTGAAATGGAGCAGAGCCTGATACACGCTATGACGTGGGGCGCCCAGGCGGCTCAGTCAGCTGAGCGTCCAACTCTTGGTTTCGGTCCAGGTCATGATCTCAGGGTCGTGAGATCGAGCCCCGCCTCGGGCTCTGTGCTCAGGGCAGAGTCTGCTAGAGATTCTCTCTCCCTCTGTTCCTCCCCCCCCACACACTCTTGTGCTCTCTCTGTCTCTCTCTCTCTCTCTCAAATAAATAAATCTTAAAAAAAAAAAAGACATGGATGAATTTTGAAAACATTGTGCTGGGTGGAAGAAGACAGCCACAAAAAGCCTCATAAGTGTGATGATGCCAATTCTATGAAACTCCCAGAATAGGCCAATCCCTAGAGACGGGAACTAGCCTAGTGGTTGCCAGGGAGAGCAGGAGGAGGGAGGGAGCGCCTGCGAATGGGTGTGGGACTTCTTTTTGGTGTGATGAAAATGTCTGCTAGTGGTGAGAGTTGTACAACCCTGCAAATAAGGACCACCGAACTGTGCACGTCATATTTCATTTATTTATTTTCTAAAAAGATTTTATTTTTAAGTAATCGCTACACCCAGCATGGGGTTTGAACTCACAACCCTGAGATCAAGAGTCCGATGCTCCACTGACTGAGCCAGCCTGGTGCCCCCAAATGGTGCACTTTAAATGGGTGCGTTCCGCGGATTAGGCCGGAGACATCTTTGGGATGCTGCTATCCAGCCCAGCCTACTTTATCTTTTCTCCAACGGTACGTTGTTGGGACTGGTTTTTCCTAGAGTTATAATCACAATTCTACTCTATTTCCACTTTTGTGATCCTGCTCCGTGCTTTCAGCTGAGGTTCACCTTGCTCTTCCAAGCTCAGACCTTGACCGTGCATTTGTGTGTGCGGTTGCCCTGTGCATTGTAGGATGTTTAGAAACATTTCTGGGCTCCACCCACTAGATGCCAACTGCATGCCCTCCTCATCACTCCAGTGGTGACAACCAAGAGTGTGTCCAGACACTGCCGTGTGTCTTCCCGGGGGCAGAATCGACCCCTGTCGAAAACCGCTGCTCTGGAGCAAAGACACTGGATAGAACATCCTTAGAAGGTGTATTAGGGTCCTGTAAACAAACCTGGCCACAGCAGGGGGGTGGGGACGAGAGAGATAAATTTTAATAAATTGGTTCATGTGATGGTCGAGGCTTGGTGAGTCCCAAATGTGCAGGGCAGCCATTAGGCTGGAGACCTGGAGAGACTGCCGTTCCAGTCTAAGGGCCAGCTGGAGACAGAACTCCCTCTTGCTCAGGGGAGGTCAGTCTTTTGTTCTATTTCAGCTTTCAATTGATTGGGTGAGCCCCACCCACATCATGGAGGGGAAACTGCTTTACTTGGAGTCCACTGATTTAAATGATAATCTCAACTAAAAAACACTTTCACAGAAACATCTAGAATAATGTTTAACCAAGTATCTGGCCACTGTGTGTGGTCCAGCCAATTTGATGCATAAAATTCACCATTACAAAGGGATGCAGGCTACCCATAAAAGGAATTGCTTAGAAAATCTTGCACTTGATTTGGTACTTTTTCCTTCTTCCTTCCTTCCTTCTTTCCTGCCTTCCTGCCTTCCTTTGGTTTTTATACTGGCAGAATTATTTTGGAACTACTTTACTGTAAACAACAACAACAAAAAGCAACTAAGTATATATGTTCAATGGGTTAGGTGTCGAGATTTTCAGGTAAGAACATAAGAACAATCACAGAATCAAATAATATAAGAATGTTAGAACTACATTGGAAATGTTGACACAAACTCATGGTTTCACATAACTACAGTAGCAAACCCTTAATGATGGTCATGTCCCCACATCCCCATGTGTGGGCCAGGAGCCACCCACTGCACCTGGAACGCTTTAGTGAACCACAGGGCAAGAAAGACTGTTAAGGATTATTGGGGTCATGTCACAAGGACAAAAGAGCTTGCTTAAGGAATTCCCATCCGCCAAAGTCCTGACAATTTGAAGATCAAAAGAAGAAAACTGACTGTGCTTGATTAAAGCAGACTGACTCTATGAAGAACCACGCCCATCGTGATACGTAAGATACAAAGTTACCATAATGTCCTAGGAAGGTGACCATGCTAGAGTGTGCTTATGCTGTCTTATCCCTCATTCCATTATTGTACCAATAAAAATACATTTGTTTGAAGACGTTTTCCTGCTCAAGGCAAGGGTCCTAGAATAATCCAGTATTCTGTATCTTCAATAGTTGTAAATTAGGATTTGTTTCATAATAATCTCAAGGGATGGGCAAATGGACGTGACACAGACAAAATAAGATTGATTAGGAGTCCATAATTGTCAACTCTGGGGGATGGGTGCTAGAGATTCATTGTGCCATTGCTCTACCTTTGTATGTATTTATAATTCTCCACGATGAAAAAAATTTTTAAATCAGGAGGACAGAGGAAACAAAATTAGCAAAGTGCTGGCCATTGGTGAGCCTGAGTACTAGGTACCTATTCTAGTAACTCTACTTCTTTTTTTTTAATTTAATTTAATTTTATTATGTCACCATACAGTACATCATTAGTTTTTGATGTAGTGTTCCATGATTCATTGCTTATTAGCTCTACTTCTGTGTGTGTTTTAAATTTTCCATAACAAATCATTTTTTCTAAGCGTCCACATTTGCTAGAGTCATACGTTAGAATCTAAGGTTTGCCAGCCCAACTCAAGAGCTGAGGAGACCCTTAGCTTATCATTTCCCGTGGTGCCTCCAGCCATCTAGCCTGGAAGGGACAAAGACCAGGCTCCCTCCATGTGCCCCTCCCGAGCCCTTCTCATCTTTCCACCCTCCCCTGGGCCCTCTGACCCCCGTGGGCTGCACCAACTAGCTCCCTGCCCCGAGGCTTCCCTTGGGTTCGGCCAGTGGGGGTCCTGGCTGGAGACTGGAAGGTAGGAGGAGCGTGAGCTCAGAGCTCCCTCCTTTGCTAGGTGTGTTGGACTCTTTTGGAGGCCACGGGCAGGAGCTGGGCCTCCTGCCTTCCAGCAGACTCTCTTCTTGCCCCTCGAGGCCTGGGGGGCCACAGGCGGCGGCAGGGACCACCCCACCCGCTGCTGGTGTGCTGTCCTAAATTTCTAATGCTTATGTGCAATCCTCTCCTGCACGGGCTCAGGAGCCTCTGCCTGGCCAGACCTCACCCCCTAGAGCCCAGCTGAGGTGCCACTCCCTCGGGGCACCTCTCCTGCCAGTCTGTAAAGAGTTCCAGCCCCGATTCTAGCCTCTCCCTAGCCTGTTGTGTGTGTGTGTGTTTTTTTTTAATGTGTTTTGTGTGATTATTTGATGAATGTCTCTTTTTCCTAATATAAAACATCCTGAGCGCAGGGTCTGTTTCCTCCCACAATTGTCGAGATATTGCATTCCCAGCGCACAGTTGCAAGCCCTTGATAAGCGCTTGCTGAATGCATAATCATTTGAAGGAAGGAATTATAGTGAGGCGCCTTATCCCACAAGCAGCCATTGTCACAGGTTCTCCTGTGTCCCGCCTCTTATGCCTGTCCCTGTTCTGACCAATAAATGGAATCCTGGTGTGATGCCCCACGGACGGCCATCCCGGCCTCCAGAATAGCGCTACCAGAACCTTCTGCAGAGATGGAAATGTTCTAGATCTGCCAGGTCCTGTATGGCAGCCGCCAGCCACGTGCTTGGTTACCGAACACTCGTATGTGCCGAGTGCACTTGAGGAGCTGACTTTGCTATTTTATTTAATGTGGATGGACTATGAATAGCCACGTGCCCAGCGGCTGTAGTGTTGGGCACGTGGGTCTGGAGAAAGGAGAGGGTCAACGACCTGGATGGATTTGAGGAGCAGTTGCACACCAGCCCCTCCCTGGAAGACCCCCGTCCACCCCAATGTCCTAAATCCCGAGGTGGAGTTATTTGTCTGGAGGAAGACCTTGCTAGACAAGCAATTGCCCAGGGTCCCTTTGTTCAACATATACTGTCTCACTGAATCCTCCCAACGGAGTCCTTTGCTGTATACGTGAGTTTATTTCATTCTCAGAGCAGACCCATGAGGGAGAGATTCTGACCACTTCCAGAGGAGGGCACTGCGCAGCAAGTACTTTGCTTGCTCAAAGTTGCAGCCCGAGGGGCTGATGATAAGTCCCTTGGGTTTAACCTGGATGTCTCTGGGCCTCCCCAGGGAACTGTGCAAGGAGGCCCGAGGCAGTCATAGATCCACGAACTCGTTTGTCGGGCCTTTCAGGTGCCCTCATAGGGCTTGAGTTAGGGTGGGGATGGGACATGGAAAAGTCATTTTAGATGTGGGGCTGCAGGCGGGGTGTTCAAATGCAGGCTCCAGCACACAAAGGGCAGGGTCAGAAAACACCAAGATGGAACTGTTCTGTGTCTGAGCTGAGAGAGGCCCCAGAAGGGGCCAGGCCCCCACATGATTCTCCACGGGGACGTAGGAGCATAAACGGGGGGCAAGAACAGGGCCTTCTGAGCCTGCCTCCTGGGGCTGTGCTGCGTGGCTATCCCCAGCTCTTCCCTCCAGGCCTCGGTGGATCTGGATGCACACAGGGTGGGCCCCTTCCTGCTGGCCGGGCAGTGGCTGGGATGGATGGGGTCGGGGAGGGGGTGAGCAGCAGCAGTTAAACCAGACCGAGGCCTGGAGACCAGGCTCCAGTGTCCAGCCATCCCCCCCGGGGTCTGGGGGTCCTGTTTCCTCCTCTGTAAAGTGGGGGTTGGGACACCGAAGGCCTACCCAAGCTGCTGCAGGGATGAAGGGGAGTGAGGGAAGGGAAGGTGCTTAGGAGCTATAAAGTGCTCCCCCTCCTCCCTCCAGGGCCCGGGCTCATCCTCCTAGCTCTGACCCACCGCGGTCAGCTCGGGGTGGGCAGCCAGTGGGGACTGACCCACGTGGCAGAGGGACAGCAATTCTGAGCCAACCAAGATATTTGTGGCCGGGCAAGAACAGCCCCCCAGGCCTGCCAGGCTCCGATCCCACAGATAAAGAGAGATTAATGTCTAAGCCAGGCTTCATTCCAGAGATGGACAAACCAGTTTGCCACTGCTCAACCAGAGAAGCCTCGCCTTCCCCCAGGGCAAGGGGGTGGGGACCTGAGCATCTGGCTGACCCTCCTTTGCCTCAAGGACAGCCCTTGGCCTTGACTCAGGGGCTCCAAGAGCTTCCCCAGGACCCAGCGGGTCCTACTGCCCTCGGTCCCCTGTGCCCTAAGGAACTTGGAGACATTCGGTAAATTCAGGTTGTAGATCAGTCCCCCCACCCCATGCCACCCTCAGGTATTGCTGGGGGGGGGTGGTGGGGGAAGAAGCTTCTGCTTGTGCTCCTCCCGCAGCCCGAAGCCCTGGGCCAGGTCTTCCGATGGAGAGCCAGCCTCACGGATGCCAAAGTGGATGCCGTCGGGAACAGTAAGAACACTGCAGTTTGACCAGGGCACCTGGCGTCTGGGGGGGCTCCTGCCTAGCCGCTTTCCATTGCTGGGCTCCAGGGCCCCCACTGGGAAAAAGGGAATGAAAAGCTCTAAAACCGATGTCTTGATTCCTCTCCCTTCCAGACCCACTCTTCCTGTGGCCTTTCCCATCTCGGTTAAGGGCAACTCCAACCTTCCAGTTCCCCAGGCCAGACCAGAGGCCACCTTCGACTTCCCCTTACCTACTCCCCACGTCCCATCATCAGCCAAGTCCTCGTGGCCCATCCTGCAACGTGTATCGACAGTGTGAACACTCTTCCTGCCTACGCTGATGGCAGCCTGCTCCGTGCCATGCTCTAGCTCCTGCCTGAAGAGCGTCCGCTATGAACCGAGACGTGCTTGGCACCTCGAAAGACTCTCCTCCCTTCTACTTAATGTTCATTTAAAAATTCTTTCGCTCGTTCATTCAACACTGATGGGCATGTGCCCTTCGCAGGGCACAGGAGTCACTGTGATGAAGAAGACTCTATCACGGCCCCAGGGCGGGGGGCTCTTCTTCTGGGGCTTGGGGGAGCAAGACACACCAATGGCATGATGACATCAAAACCCTACAGGTCATGCGCAGGAGAGCCACGGAAGGAAGACTTCTGGAGGAGGATGGATTGGGGCTGGGGGACTTCCACATAGGAGCACCGCCCGGGCCCCCTAGGCAGTGGGCCCAGCGGGGGCAGAAAGGGCTTCAGGGCAGCAGTCCGGGGAGGGGCCTTGAGAAAGCATTAGTCGCGGATACCAAAGTCGGGGAGAACAGAGAAAGCCCTTGTTTTTGGAAGCACAAAGGGCAAGAGAGAGCGTGGGGAGCCTGGGGACACACCAGTGTCCAAAGGGGCTGGTGCCAGGCATGGGGGGCAAGAGGGGAGGCAGACAGGTTGGCTGGAGATGAGTGGCCACGCAGGGCCTTGGACGCTAGGGCCAGAAGCGTGGTTGTGTCCTGAGGACAGTCAGGGCCCCCGAGGGGTTTTGCACGAGGGAGGTGACAGCCAGATTTATACTTTAGAAATGTCTCCGTGACTTCTGGGTGGAGAGGCCCCGGAGAGGGGACAGGTGAGAGAGTGGACCCAGGAGGAGGCAGGGCCCCTATGGGGTCCCATGGGGTCCCGTGACCTAAGCTTAAAATCTGCTTCCCTATTTCCTACCTGGGGGTCACCGGACGCATCCATCTGTCCAGTCAACTGTGTCCCCCTCCCCCCAAAATCCATAGGCTGAAGTCCTCAACCCCAGGACCTCAGAACGTGACTGTATTTGGAGACGGGGACTTGGAAGACGCAATTAAGGTAAAATACGGTCATTAGGATGAGCCCTAACCCAGTCTGCCTGGGGGCCTTACAAGAGGAGTGGGTCAGGACACAGACACACACGTGGGGACGGGGAGAGAGGACAGCCGTCTGCATGCCCAGGACAGAGGCCCCAGGAGGATCCAGCCCTGCCCACGCTTTGATCTCAGAGTTCCGGCCTCCAGAACTCTGAGAAACTAAGTCTCTGGGGCTTAGGGCCCCAGCCTGTGGTATTTACGTCTGTAGCCCTAGCAAACTAATATGATGCAGGCAGCGTAGCTGGACCAGGAAGGAAGAGACGGGTTTGGGTCACCTGGGGGACTGGTGTGCCCAGCACACAGTAGGCACTTAGGACATATCTGTTGAATAAAGTTGGATTCGGCATGAGAGGGGCCAGAAAGGGGGGCCTGGCACAGCCTGGTGAGGGCAGGACAAGCCCTATCACGCTGGGCAGAGGGTGGCGGCCCGGGGGCGGGTAGCGGGAGAGATATCTTTACCCTCCAGCCCTGCCCAGCGCCCCAGTCTCAGAGCACGTTCACCCCTTGACTGCACTTTATGCCTCTGCTTGGCAAGGGGGCACCTCGATATCCCAGATTTACTGAAAAAGAAACTAAGGCTTTGGAAAGGGACAGGATCCTTCGGGACCACCAAGGTGGGGACGCTCTGCAGGACAGGGGTCTGGAGCCCGGGGGGAGAGATGGGGGCTGCTGGGAGCAACCTGGAGCTGGGGGTGGACCCGTGAGCCCCCAAAGCCCGGGGCTTGGGGTGCTTTGCTTGCGTTGCGTTTCGTTTAGGGTCAAAGTGACTGAGTCTGAGTGCTTTGGAAAGCTTGGCTTTCAGGACCTCTGGGACGTAGCAAACACTAAAAGCCGGAACCTGCTGGGGTGACCGTCTCCGACCTCTAAAGAAAAGAGTAGTGGAAACCGTCTCAGGCCTCTCTGGCCCTGGAAGAAACATTTCTGGGTCAAGAATTTCCAACCCATAAACTCCCCACGTTTCAAATTCAAAGGAGGCCTGTGCAGGGCTGGGGTTTGCATAACCTTTCACATCACAGAACTTCCTGCTTGGTGGCCTCCTGACAAGCTTGTCATCTGGGCCAGGGTTCACAGAGACGGTCTGATGCACTGAGGTATGTAAACAGATCTAAAGTCAGACTGAAGCTCGGTGCCCTGGAATTTGCTTGATCAAAAAGGGACAATTTTTTAAAAAATATATATTTTTTTGGCAAAAATGTTTTTGGAATGTGCACCCGGGGCGCTGGGCTGCAGCAGGAGGGGATTGGTGTCGGGGACCCCTGTCTCCTGTTTCCCTCCACGCACACTAGCCTGGGTGTCTCCTAGATGAATGCGCCACAGTGACTTCCTTCTCCTACACTCACGCCTCTTCAGACCTGGCCAAACAAAACTCGGCATCTTTGAAGTGGAGACTTGTTTATAAATCCAAGACTTTTTTTTTTTTTCCCAGAATGTTTTGGGGCCTTAGCAGATTGTTATTGTAACTCTTTTCCCCAGATGTTCTCGCCATATTTGGGCAAGACAAGAGACTGGAGGACTTTTTATGTTTTTTTTCATGAGAAACTGCAGTGTCTGGGAGAAGACAAACATGCCTGGGGTCTTCTCCCTCTCGTGGGTGATTCTGGGCTGAGCCTTTGTGATCAGCTCGGCCAGTCCCTGTTCAAGTCCAGGTTCACAAACAATCACTGGACGAGAAATGTCAGCCCATAAAAATTCTTGGAGGAAGCCCCACTGCTTTGCCCAGGAGATCCCTATCTCTGGGGCAGAGACTTTCTGTTACTTTCTGTCCCCCGGCGATAAGGATCGGACCATCCACTCAGCATGTCAGGGGTCTGGCGATTGGACCCCGCCCATGTAACAGAGGGGAAACTGAGGCCCAGAGAGAGGAGCAGCATGTTTGGCTTTTAAAAACATTTTTTACTTGGGCAAAATTCAAACTATAGACACATTTCAAGAACAATACAATGAATATCCCTATATCTGGGAGGGGACAGCGGGAGAAGCAGACTCCCCGCTGAGCGGGGAGCCCGACATGGGGCTCCATCCCAGGACCCCGAGATCATGACCTGAGCCGAAACCAAGAGTCGGCCACTGAAACAGTTGAGCCACCCAGGCACCCCATAGGTTGTTTTTATTAAGAATTAATCCGGGGTCACAAGGGGCAGTGGGTTGTCATGTCTCCTTCAATCTACAACGGTTCTCAGCCTTTGGTATTTGCTTCTGCTTTTGCTGATATGAACATTTTCAAAGCATCCAGGCCAGTTGGCTTGCAGGAAATCCCTCAATTTGGATTTGTCCGATTGTTTCCTCTTGTTTGGATTCAGGTTAGAGTTTTTGGGTGGGAGCACTACAGAGATGGTCCTGAGCCCTTCTCAGAGGCATGACCCAGGAAGCACATGAGGTCAACCCACCCCATTCTTGGTGATGTGAGGTTCAATTACTTCACTAAATTGACATCCCCAGATTCCTGCACCTCTTGTTCCTTAAAAATCGTTCGTCTATGGTTTTCACATTGATTGAGAGGATTCTTTCCTGAAACCCATTATTACCAAGATGTTTGCAGAATGGTGATTTTTGTTTTGTCATTCCTTGTACGTTTATTAGTTGGTGTTCTTCTTTGAAGAAAAATGTTCTCTTTTACAACTTCTTTTTAAAAAGTACCAGTATTGACTCATGGATTCATGTTTCATCCAATGGGCTAAATATGTTACTTCTACTATTTATTTTGTGTGCAAACTTTCCATCGACGGGTTGCTGGAGCCCCTTCAAGCCCCTTCTGTGCCAGCACCTTGGACATAACCCCATCATCTTCGAAACCTTTAGTGTCTAGGCTCCTCTTGATACTCCCTGTCCCAGCCCCAGAGTCACCAGGTCTCCAAGGGACCTTGGTGCCTTTTACTGGGGACCGCTGTTTCAGGACCCAGAGTGCTAAGTGGGGGAGCAGACAGAGCTAAGGAGTTGTTATTTTGTTATAACAATACTACTAATAGAAAACGCCAGAAGTTCTTCTTCTTCCTCCCTTCCAAATCTCCCTCATCCTGTGGTGAGGGCCTGGGTCCTGACCCCAGTTATACCCAGTTGCTACAGAACTGCTCTGCCCTCCCCACCACCTGGCTCCTGCGGACCAGGGCTCTGCTAGAGTCCTCTTTGCCCTTACAGTGCTCTCTACAAGGGGGTGCTGCCCGACCAGCCTTCCAGAGTCTCAGACACGGTATTTTTCTGCACGGGGTTATGTCGTTCACGCTACACTTTCTGTTGGTTTCCAGTTTTAGTTTTCTCCTATCCTCCTTGGCTTATGTCTTCAATGAAAAATGTAATATTTAAGGTGCTGTTTGAGAAAAGCGCGATTCCTGATGCTGGAAGGAACCCTCTAGACCAGGTGAAACCCACGGCACTGTTCTCAAACGCTCCCCTGGGCAGCAGGCCTTCTGAAACAGCAGGGGCTGGGAGGCAGGACTGGGCTCCTCCCGTCTGGGCGTGTCCGGGAGTCCGTGTGCGGCCCTGGCCTCGCACCAGTGAACCCCAAGGGTCACACCGCGGGGTCTCCGGATCCCTCACAGGCCCGGGACTTCAAGGTTTCCACGACGGCACTTTCTCTGATTAACCTGGTCCATCTCCACCAGAGCCCAGCCAGTACCTGGCACTTAGCAGGGTCTCTATAAAGAGCTGTACGAATTAGCGCCCCCATTTCCCAGTGTGGAAGGGGCCGCTCAAAGAGAGGATGATACGGCGAGAGACGCTGTGAAAGCGCCGCCCCGGCCTCTGCACACAGTAGGCGCTTCGGTGAAGGGCCGGGAAGGTCCCGCGGGGCAGGTGTGTGCCTCAGGCACGCAGCGGGGCGGGGTAGACGGGGAAGGGCGTATGCAAATAGCCCGCGAGGAGGCCAGGGATTGGCCGGCGCGGGCGGGGGCGGGGCGCGCCGAGGGCGGGTCCCGGCCTCCAGGTGCGCTGACCCAGAGAGGCCCTGGGCTCCCGGCCTCCTGCACCACCCTGCCCGCGCTCCCGCGGCTTGTTCAGGGCGATGCCTCCTCTCTGGGCCCTGCTGGCCCTCGGCTGCCTGCGGCTCGGTGTGGGTAAGCGGGGAAGGGCAGAAGGGGGCGTGCCCCGGGAGGGCGGGCAGCTGAGTCCTCGGCGCTGATCCTCCCACCGTCCTGAGAGGAGCCGGGATGGAAAGCCGCGTTGGGAAGGGGAACTTCGTGTATTCGCTCCAGGAATAGGCAGGATGCCTGCTCTGTGCCAAGCCCTGTGCAGGCTCTGGGGAGTGGGATATTAATAATAAAGACAACATTGATTAATAAGCTTCCTTGGGTGGCGGTCCCAGGGCTCATGGGTCACAGGTCCCTGTTATGGGTGCTGTGAGAGACAGACACGCAGGGGGCTGTGGGAGAGCAGAGAACAGGCTGGACTAGACCCTGCAGATGACGGGACTGGAGGAGATGGAGGGACATTTCAGGGGAAGAGGCAGCGAGGGCAAGTTCAAGGAGGGAGGCGGCATGGTCCACCGTGGGATTCTCTTGACCGGTCCATCAGCGAGGCTGGAGCGTAGGATGGGGTGGGGTGAGGTGGGGGGCGTGCTTGGGGTGAGGCTGGAGACCCAAGGAAGCAAAGCCCAGAGCTTTGGGACTTTGGTGCCCCTCCAGAGAGGCTGGACCATGTGGGAGGCCCCTCCAACGCAGTGGGGAGCCACAGAAGGGGTCCAGCAGAAGAGTGACAGGGTCAGATTTGCATGTTAGAGAGCAAAGGACTTGGGGGGAGGCTTATTTCTGGGGTCCAAGGAAAGAGAGTGGGACTCCAAGACCGCGCTGACTGGGTGAAGAGATGCTTAGGAGAGGCAGTGGGGTTCTTGGCAGCTGACCATCTGTGGGTGGGGAGAGAGGGCAGCAGTTAGGCTGGACTGCTTGTTTTCTGGGGCGGGGGATGGCTGGTGGGGGCAGGAGAGCTGCCTGGGTCTGAGACAAATTCCTGAGACGGCCCATGGGGAGGGTGAACCCCAGTGCCTGGCACACCCTAGGTGCCCAGTAACTGAATGCAGACATGGGGGGGCACAGAGTGTGCCCATGGGTGTGGACAGTTCTACTGGGGGTCAGCTCCTGTCCTCACTGCCTCTTCTAGGTGTGCACCTCCAGCCCCAACTGGCCAGCATGACCTTCGCCACCAACAACCCCACCCTCACCACTGTGGCCTTGGAAAAGCCTCTCTGCATGTTTGACAGCTCAGCGGCCCTTGGCAACAACTATGAGATCTACCTCTATGTCCTCGTCGACCTAGGTAAGGGTTCTGCTTCCCTTCGGCTGAGCTGAAAGGGGCTTTGGTCTTTCTGCAGGGAGGAGGAAAGGAGGCTGGTAGTGGGATGCTCTAGCTCTATCATTCAACACCCCCCACCCAGGTACCTCACTGACAGGCACCTGGGCCTGCCCTGGGCCAGCCCTGGACTGCATGGTGCGGCCACCCACACACGTCTTTGCCCTGGAGAGATGTGCAGGCTAGTGGAGAAATAAAGACAGTACACATCACTGAGCACATACATCATGCTCGGTGCTTCGCGTACCTTGGTGCTAATGTTTACAACCAGCCTGCAAGGCCACTGTCCCATCACAGAGCAAGGAATCAAGGCTCATAGAGGTGGGATAACTCACGGGAGCTCCCAGGCTGGAAAGTGAGCTCAGATCTCTGTGGTGCCTCAAGCCCCAGCCCTTTCCCTGGCTTCTGCAGGTGGGTCACAGTTGGTGTTGGCGAGGGGAACCATGCACTTGGACCCATGTGCTCTGGGCCAGCCCCGCCTGTTCCCCGGAGCAATCCTGGGCTTCTGGGAGAAGGAACCCAGTGACAGCCTCTACATTTCTGGCAGCCGGTCATTTACAGCAGCTCATTCAGAGCCATCACCTGGGCCCGGGGCCCATTCTGTGCACACCGCCGGCTGCTTCTCTCCCATTTCACTGGCCCGGCGGGGGGAGGGGGGGGGGGGGGGCAGCCTCTCAGGGGGAAAATGACGGAAGTCTGTAGGGGTGGGAGGACCCGTTAAGATCTCACTGGCCTGTAGAAAGAGGAACCTTCCTCCTGCCCGAAGTCGGCGGTGCTCCTGTCTATCTGCCTCCAGTGCCTAGGGAGCCCCTGAGCGGGGCCTGACCCTGCCTCCGACTGGGAGCCCAGGGCCCAGCACAGCACTAGCTCAGAGAGGATGTTTGGGGGTATTGGGTGACCGGCTGAGCCGGGGTGGCCAGGGGCCTCACTGCTGACGCTGTCTCTGCAGCCAGCTCCAGGAACGCCTCCGTGCAGGACCATAGCAGGACCCCGCTGAGCTCGACGTTCCAGCAGACAGAGGGAGGGAGGACGGGCCCCTACAAGGCCGCGGCCTTTGACCTGGCCCCCTGCAGCGACCTGCCCAGCTTGGATGCCCTAGCGGACGTGGCCCGGGCCTCGGAAATCCTGAACGCATACCTCGTCAGGGTGGGTGCCAACGGAACCTGCCTGTCAGACCCCAACTTCCGGGGCCTCTGCAACCCGCCCCTGTCGGCAGCCACGGAATACAGGTGGGTGTGAGCGGCTGCAGGGGCGGGGCAGTTATGCTCCCATCCCCACTCAGGGAGACCCAGGAGGGGTGAGGTGTGCGAGGCCACATTTCTTGTGCCAGGACTGTCCCGGGTCTCCCGAAGGGGCGTACTTTGGGCTGTGCGACCGGGCCAGGGCCCATGCACTCAGAAGGACGCCTGCTTGGCTTAATCCTCTGCTGCTGTCATCTTGAAACTCTTCATTGTTTTTTAACAGGGGACCTGCATTTTCATTTTGCCCCGGGCTCCACAGATTCTGTGCCTGATCCCGGCTCATCACCCGCGTGGCAGTCACTTACCCAATCTGCTTCATTTGCCAGGGGAGGAAACTAGCTGGTCTGGAGAGGGAGCCGGGGGGGGGGGGTCACCGCTTGAAAAGCAGCGGCCCCACCCGAGCTAGAGCCGCGCTGAAGGCTTTTCCAGCTCCCACCTCATCTTCTGCTTTTTCCTGCCTCCTTCTGCCATATCCTTTTGTGCCCCCTCTCCTGGCCCCAGCGGGTCCCTGATTCCTTTCCACACTTATTTCTTCTCCGTGCAGAGCTCGGGGCTCAGGCCTGATCCGTGGCCATGGGGTCTCGCCTGGTGCCAAAGCCTTGGGTACACCCACTCCCGTTACTGTGGAAACTCCTAAGGCCGAGTCTCTGCACCTGCTAGACACACCGGGGGCCCAGACCATCGCTCCCCCGCCGTCCTGTCGGAGGGCTTTTGCCTCTCCTTTGGCCTTGGCCACAGGGCAGGATGAAAGCCTTAGTGTCTGGTCCCCACCCTCAACCTCTTACCTCTGACCTTGTTCTCAATGTGGGAAAACCTCCCCCTACCTCCTCAAACCTCCTACCTGGGGGACACAAAAGCACATATCCCAGCTTCTGGAATTCTCCTCTTCAAAGTCAGAGAAATAGGAGATTAGGCAAAACACTGGAGGCTGTAGAGATTTTAAGGGTCTTCATTTTTTTTTAAGTGTTAAATGAGAGGCTGTTGGTTTTTGAGTTCTCAGAGTAGCCATCACTTTAAACTGACCGTATCTGAGGCCCCAGGTGGGCTCTGGGAATCTTCTGGTGATCTTCCTTTATGATTAGTGACACTCAGCTGGGGCTTTCTACAGAAAAAGGGCAGCCCTGTCCCAGGGCAGTTGGGTTGGGAATGAATATTATTACTTTTTTTTTTTTTTTAAAGTCCCTTTTGTGATACCAAGGAGCGGGCTGGGAATGGTGGAAGGCAGGGATGCTGAGAGGGTAAATTGGTCGCTATTCAGCAAATATGCTACACTCATCCTGTGGATAATAGAGAAACGGGGGCCCCAGAGGCAGAGCTGAGAGGAAGACCACTGACCCTGAAGTCTTCATGGAAAGGGTCCAGGGGCGGGAAAGGGGGGGACGGCGCCAAGGCCAAGTCCAGCACTGTCCTGTTGCCCAGAGCCCACCCTGTGGCCGTCTAAACTTCCGTCTCCAAGATGGACCCCCTCTGCCCCCCGACACCCACCATTCTAATCCCTCCACCTGCCTGTGGCCGGGCACACAGGATGGACAGAAGTCCCCCTCTCTCCGTCTCCCTACAGGTTCAAGTACGTCCTTGTCAATATGTCCACGGGCTTGGTACAGGACCAGACCCTGTGGTCCGACCCCATCCGCACCAACCGGCGTAAGTGATGGGGCTGGGCTGGGGGGCGACCCTCAGGGGAACGTGGGAAAACACACTCAGGCTGTCACTCAGAAAGGTCTCCCCAGACCCAGGCAGGCTGTCGGGTTGAGGAGGAAAATGCATCTTGAAATGGTTTGACCTGACATCCGCCCCCCACCCCCCCCCGTTCCCTGAGGGCCAGGTGTTGTGGCAGAGGCAGGTGAAGGATAGGCTGGCATGACTGAAGTCAAGGCATTTGCCTCCAAGGGGCATGGAGTTTACCCTGTCTTTCCATCCTCACCCACCCCTTCGTTGAGACCTCACAGCCACGTGAGATGGATCCTGATGGTTCTGGATGGCTCCGGAGGCTAGGACCCGGGGCAGGGGGTGAGCCTGGGAGGGAGCGAGAGTGCTGCCCACCTCTCCACCCCGTTCTCTGGAGGCTGGGTGGGTTTCCTAAAGGTAGGGGGCTCGGAGGCCCAGGCATCTGCCTGTGGCCCTGCCCTGTCCCTCCTCAAGCCTCCATCTGGGTTCTCAACACCATCCAAGGTTTATACCCAGAATCGTGTCTACAGAACCTGAGGGCAACAGAAGAGATTTCAGATGGTAATCTTGACAGCACCCGACCCTAACTTTAGAGCACCCTCCCCCATACCTTGGCCCCCAAGGTGAGATTTCATGCTATGATGGGCTCAGCCTGGAGCCGAGAATATCACCTGTAGAGCGCCCCCGCCCCATGGTAAGCTTACAGGGCATGCAGTAGCTCTGACAGGTTGCTTGAGGTCACACGGCTAGTGAAGGGCATAGACAGACAGGCATGTGTGCACACGCGTGTGGCCGGGGTGGCCCCCCGCCTGCCCTTCCAGGGGCATGCCCATGTGTTGCCATCCCCCTGCAACAGGGCTACCCTGGGACCGAAAGTGCTGAGTTCAAGCCCGGCCTCTGCACCTCACTGCTCCGTGAACCCCTTAGGACCTCAGTCTCCACGTCTGAGAAGTGGGAAGAAAAATCTTTGCTCTGCCTCCCCAGCAGGGTTCCTTGGAGTAACCCAGACAAAAGCACTAGGCCTGGCTCTTTTTGGGGCAGGGCCTGAGGTCAGTTTGTGGGGCGAGAATGCCCTTTGGGACCAGACAGGCCTATAGACTTGAGTCTGGAGTCTGAGTGCCCTTGAACAGGAACTCCACCTCCCGCAGCGGCAGTGAGCGATCTCCAGAACGAGGGTCTTGTCGGGTCTACATGGGACAGTGGCCAGAAAGCAGCCGGCTCACAGGAGGACCTATAAATTGTTCACTTAGTTCCGGAAGGGCGACGCGGACCAGAGCAGAGGGGGACCCTTGGGGCATCCAGCTCCCTCAGACCCAGGCCCTTTGTCGCATCTTTAATTGTTTATAATCCGTGTCCCATCCATTTCGCCAGAGGGGTTGAGTTCATTTAGAATTTAAAATTATGCAGAAAGACAGTTAAAAGAGGAAGAGACGAGACGCACGAGGGAGTTGGGAAGCAGGGGTGGGGCAAGCAAGTTAATTGCTCCCCGGACCTGGGGGGAGACAGACTCTGACCTGGGTCCCCACTCCATCCTGAAATCTGAGGCTGCCAGGCTGGGGGGCCCCTGTGTGTCCCGGGAGAAGGCTGAGGGGTGCAGTGTCTGGGGAGTAAGTGGGCCTGTGTCCTGTTAGTCACCCCGTCCTCAGAGATCGACACGTGGCCAGGCCGGCGGAGTGGGGGCATGATCGTCATCACATCCATCCTGGGCTCCCTGCCCTTCTTCCTGCTCATCGCCTTTGCTGGCGCCATTGTCCTCAGCCTTTTGTGAGTATCCGCCATCTGGAGGGCAAGACTCGGAGGCACCCTGGGCACACTCCACTCAGAGGGTCTCCCGAGGCAGGGGCGAGCCCAGAAGGCAAGGGAGCTGCCTTCCACCCTGGGTGGGGTTGGGTCTGGTGAGAGGGGAGCAGTGTCCTGGGGTCGTTCAGCTGGGTAGGGAGGGGCTCAGCAGCGGGGCTGGGTGGGAGGGTCTCAGCTCCGACACCTCTCCTTCTATGCCTCAACTTCCTCATCTGGGAAATGGGGATGTTAATAAATCTTATCCTCCATGTGGAGTCATGACGGTTAAGTGACATAATCCTTAGAGAGTTCTTAGGGCAGCACCTGGATACTCAACAGCTATTAGCTTCTGTTGTCATAATTCACCCACTGGCTGGACAGGTGGGGAAACTGAGGCCAGAGGGGTTAAGGGTGGCCCAAGGTCGCACAGCCAGTTAAAACAGAGCCGGGGCCAGAGCCCTGGTCTCCTGACGCTACCAATAGCTCTGACGTCGGGTCAGGTCTCCTGTGGGTGTCTGGAGCGGATGTCAGGTGTGCACACAATCCACTCATCCTGGGAGGCTGGCACAGGGGGTGAATCAAGGCACCAGCAGGTGCTGTGGGAATCCGGAGGAGGGTGAGGAAGATCCTGCCTGGAGCACCAGGGTGGGCTTCCTGGAGGAAGGAACAACAGGAGCAAAGTCTCCTCAGGACAGGGAGGAGCCACGTGCGTCTCAGCGAGAGGGAGGGAGCCCCCGGGAGGCTTTGAAGATGGTGGGGTGCCTGTCCCAGTGTGGATGGGGGGAGGAGACGGGAAAGCTTCTTGGAGTAGGTGAGAGTGAGTGGACACAGGAATTAGCCATGTGGAAAAAGCCATGTGGGTGGGGGATGGAGTAGGGGGCAGTGAACTTGCAAATCACGTTGCCCTCTGACATTTAAGTAATAAAAACACAAATAATAGATAAGATTAGCCACCAGGAGTCTGGTCTGTCTGGCCAGACCTGGGAGCCGTCAGGACATGCTTATGTCCCTCCCTCCTTTTGGACAACACGTTCTTCTGGCACCAAAGGTCCTGTTATCCGACTTTGGCCTGACTCTTCCATTTACCCCCCTCCGTCCCCACCCCAGCTCCAGCTCCACCAAACTTCCCAGTGTTGCCCCAGGACTCCCAGCGCTTCCTATCACATGCCTGGAATGCCTTCCTCAGCCCCCACGCTCCTCCTTCAGGGCATAGTCACTGTTCGCTCCTCCGGGAAGCCTTCCCGTGCCTCCCACCTAGACTTGCCCATTCTGTCCGGTCATTCTTTGCTGTGCGTGCATAAGACAACATCTGTGAAAGCAGTGTCTAAGTAGAAAGTTCCTGACCAGCTAGAGAGGTTTAGGCTTGTTCTGTGCCCCTCACCCTCACCTTCTCCATCCCCTCGGTCAGGGACACGGGCAGCTCGGACAGGGAAACGACACACGACTCCCAGATCACGCAGGAGGCCATCCCCAGGTCCCTGGGGACCTCGGAGGCTGCGTACACGTCTGTGAACCGGGGGCCGCCGCTGGACAGGGCTGAGGCGTACACCAGCAAGCTCCAGGACTGAACCTGGGCACCGCCCCTGGGCGGCCGCATCTCCCCGCCTGGCCTCGCCCAGGGGTCTGCGCGCAGCAGGTGCTCATGCCCTGACCCCACCCGCGGAGGCACAGGGCATTGTTGGTCCAACTTGCAGGAACACTTTTAATAAAATCTTCCCAAGATTCTGAGTTCAGTAGAGATGTACCGAATGAACAAGTGAGACGGTGGATGAACGAGCGAATGAGTCGATGTCATATGGAGGGGTTGGATTGTTTCTCTAGAGGGTGGGGCAGGGGGCTAATTTTCAGTCAGAGAAGAAGTGGTGAGGCTTAGGAAAACCGGGGCTGTCAGAACATCTGGAAGATGGGGGAACCAGTCCCACCCTGATCACCTCTCATGAGCTGGGGGGGTCCTGAGAGACGGGCTGTGCATGCAGTCATTAGATGGTATTTGGGGTTCGCTGGCTATGAGGTTTTGGGAGCCAACTGGACCCCCGGGGGCAGCTTTTGGCGGCTCCTGTCACCCCTAGCAGCCATCTCCTTCCCTCTGGGACTCAGCTTCCTCATCCGAAAAATGGGCTGATGTAAATGGCTGATTTCAAGGCTCCTTCTCAGCCATCCCTGAAGGCCCCATGGTGGGTGGGCAGAAGAGGCTTCGGGACCCGGAAGAGGGGCACCAAGTCCACTTGGGGGGGCGAAGGGACTCTCCCAGTCCTGCTTCTCGGCTCAGATGACTCACTTCTGTCTTCTGAGCCAGGTAGCAAGACCACTTCCCTTTGGGGGAATGTGCAAAACGAGTCACAGTCCCACTTCCCATCACCAAAAGGAGAAATTTGTCAGAGCAGGACTGGGGTTATAAAGCAGGAACGCTACCCACCAGCTGTGAGGAAGACCTCCTTCCTGAGTGGCAGCATGTTCCCCACTGGCCTTCATCAGCTGTGGTCGGATGGGGTGCTCTGAGGGCCCCGGATCGTCCTCTGGGGGCACAGATGCTGAGACAGGCACAGATCTGCTAGAGGGTTCCAAAGCTGAGGAGGCTGGAGGCAGAAGCTGTGGGAAGAAACCTAAAGGCAGGGAGGGGTCAGGAGAAGCCAGAGCAGCTGAGGGTCCCAGGAGCTGAGAGGAGCCCCGTCCCCGGGCAGAGGGGATGGGAGGGAGTGATGGTGCTGCTCTCAAGAGGGCACCCAGCCTGGGTGTGCCTTGGACCAGCTCCCAGTCCCTCAAGGCTGTCTTCCAGAACACAGGACGCTGGCCTGGGCAGCCACTGAAATTCCCGCTTCCCCCATCTTGTGCATCCTCCCCAGCCCTGCCTCAGTTAGGACAGTCCCTCCAGAGCTTCTCTCGGAGAATCCTCAGCAGCAGCAGAGGGGAGGCAAAGCTCCCTGGAAGTCTGCTGTTGTTGGAAATTCATGCAAGTTTGCATTCTGCTTTATAACATGCCTGTATTTATTTTATTTTTAATTGAGATGAGATTCACATACAACATAAAAGAAACTATGTGTGACTTCTGGGTCTGGGGCCGGGACCGCTGAGTACCTGGTGGTGCCCTCAACCAAAATGGGGGACAAGCAGGTTGGGTTGGAGGGAATCAGGATTTTGGGGATCACTTGTAAGTTACCTCTGATGTAGCAGGTGGAGCTGAGCCAGAGACAGTGGTTTGCTCAGGTCTGGAACTTCTGGGGGGAGCTCAGCATCAGTCCCACATCAGGACTGGAGGTATCAGAGGAGTCAGATTACATTGTTGGCTCAATTACCCACTGCCCGCCCCCCACACTTTGAAAAGGTTGTACTTGCCTTCTCCACCGGCTCAGGCCCCACTGCGGGCCTGCTGCGACCACTTCTGAGCGGCGGCTCAAGAGCCATCGGGTGGTTCCCCTCTAGCGAGGGAGCCTACCGCCCAGTGGCTGCCCTGCCCACCGGGGGCAGGGGGGAAGAAGGCCCGAGCGTGGAGCACAGCCTCAGCGCTGTGGGTGCCGCACCCAGGAACGAGACCTTGTGTTGCAGACCCCTGAGACTTCAGGGTTGGCTGTCCCTGGACGGGAACAGCTCCCAGCCTGTGCCCAGAAGCCCCTGCACATAGTTACATAGGCCTCGGAGGCAAGGCTTCCCCACGGCTGCTCTGGGTCTTGGCCGAACGCCCTGTGGTCCGCCCAGGAGAGGCGAGCATAGGAGGTGTGGGAGTTGCCGCCACGAGGCTGCGTGGCTCCCATCCCCGGGTTCTGATGAGGTTTGAGGCTTCCTGCATTACCTTCCTCCCCTCCCGGGGGTGCAGCTATAGCAGGAAAGCTCGGCCCAGGGTGTCTCACTACTCCTGCGACAGTCGACAGTCGCCTACCCCTTCTGTTTCAGGGTCAGCCTGCGGGATGTGGAATGCAGGGACCTGGGGTCTGGCTCGGCTCTCCTTCGCTATCGGCATCTAACAAGGAATTCCATGTGTTTGTTAGCAGCCGAATCCAGCCGCCTGGCCTTGACAGTCATTACAGCACAAGGCACAGCAGGCTTTCTGACACGCTGAGCAAGCATGGTGTGTGGAGCCCTGGGACTGGCTGGGATCACTGAAGGTGGATACAGAGAAGGCAAAAGACAGAGCCCGTTCAGCATGGGGACCGGGAAGGAGGGATGCCCAAGGGGCAGGAAGAGAACTCACTGGAAAGCTGAAACTTACCTACCCTCTGTGACTCCACTTTGTCTCTGGCCTCTATTCTGCTCAGCCCCAGAACCTGCCGGTCACGGAGACAGTGACACTGTTGCTCACCGTGCCCCCCCAGCACACACTTCTCTGGACAAAACAGCCTGTCTGGAGTCCTTTGATTGGTCCCCGTGGAATATGGCTCCCACTCGCCTCCCGTGCAGCACCGGGGGGTGGGGTGGGGGAGGTAAACCAGCATCATGCAGGGGGTGCTTTTAAGGCGGAGGCCAAGGCTTTGCTAACTTCCCGCCAGCTCTACCCAATCGGAGCAGAATAACCCAAGTAGGTGGGCAGAGGTGGGTGGACCATGCTGCGTATGGCTCATGAGTTCTAGTCTGGACTGAGGCCTCATAGAAACTTCTAATTATACATACCCACAGGAACAATTTTCCTAGCTCACTTCTCGGATTCTGAGGTGGCCCCTATCCCGCCTGCCCCATGGCTGAGAGGGCAGGGCCTTTAGAGCTGAGCTTTCTGCCTCTGCATAGATACTGCTTCACCTGCCTTTCCACCCCAGTCACACCTCATCAGTTAGCTAAAGACACAGACATGCTGTGTGACCTGGAGCAAGGAAGTAACCTCTCTGAGCGCCCTTGACCTCATGTGTGCAAAGAGGGTCAGAATGCTAGGGAAGGCTGCTCTAAAGTAGGTGATTTTTTTTCCTGAGATCTGATCAATCACAGAGTGATGCCATTCAATTCAACCCAATAGAACCCTGAACCCCGGGCTTAGGAAAGCTTGGAGCCACCTAGCTGGGCAGAAGAACAGAAATGCACAGAGGAATTGTCAGAGCAGAGCCTTGAACAGAGCACGACCTGGCCTTCAACACACAGGTCAGACTAGAAGCACAGAAGGAATCACGGCTGGAGTAGTCAGGAAGGCTTCCTGGAGGAGGTGGTACTTTTCTCAGCTCCCACCATTTCTAGACCCAGAGCTCCTGAGGCTCCAGGTCATAGTCCATGGCCCTGTCACTGGTGGATAGATGCTGAGTAAACAGTGACAAGTTCCTGGGATGTCGTTTTTCTTGTTCCTCCAATTTTAATTAATAATTCTAAATTTTACAAGCAACGCAGCATACAGGCTGCTTGAGAAAAGAGAAGAGGAGCCCAGGGTGCCCTTGAGCAAGGCCTCAGTCTCAGGTCCCGTGCTTTCCTCTGGGGTACCGAGTTTTCCGATTCATTTTGTCTCCTTCTAGCCCCCTCCTCAGAGCCTTGGCTCTACTTGGCTGCAGAGGTGGCTACCATCACTCTTGCCCCTCCTTTGTGGCTCATGTGACCACCTAAGGATGGACACGGAAATTGCCCAGAGGCAAGTGCTGGTGTTCTGGGCAGCGTGGGTGCCTTGCTTATCTAGTTCGTACCTTATGCCAGCTATGGGGCATACCTGGGGACATGGCTGCCCCTGGGAGCTCAGGAACACCCACTGGGGCCCCCGGGCAACAGGTCCCTGTGGCTCCTCACCTACCCAGGGAGCCCCCACCTCGTCCTCCGAAGCTCGCCCTCTCCTCCCACACCCAGTGAGCTCCTATAGGACAATCCCAGTCCTCGGAACACAAAGGGGCGGTGGAGGAGGCTTGGCTCGAGTCAGACATGCTGTCATAACACAGAGAATAGCCCAGGGGTGGAAAACTATCTGGACACAGATACATCTGTCCCTGTCTACCAACTTGTCTCCCTGCTCCCTCCCTCCCTCTTCATTCGGTTCTCTGGTCGGCAGTCAGGGATGCTGCTAAAATGTCATGTGCTCTCGCAGCCGCTCTGTTCCAGGTTTCACCAAGTGTAGACTGTGAGAGAGGTCCTACCCTGCATGCTGCTGGCTACTGTCACTTCCCCCGGCCGTGGCAGTCCCACACTGAGAGACACTCAGGTGTTTCCAGCCGGGGGCTACTAGGGATACAGCTGCTGTGAACATGCGTGTCAGCTTTGACGTGAACAGTTTTCATTTTCTTCCAGGATGAATACCCAAGGGGGCAATTGCTGGGTTGCAGGGCAAGTGCCTGGTCACTTTTAACAGAAACTGCCGAACTACTTTTCAGGGTGGCTGGAAACCATTTACGTTTCTGTAGCAGTGGGTGGATGATCCAGTTTTTCTGCATCCTTCCCAGCATTTGGTGTTATCACTATTTTTTTTAAGATCTTATTTATTTATTTGAGAGAGAGAGAGAGAGAGCACTAGAGGGGGGAGGATCAGAGGGAGAAACAGACCCCCCGCTGAGCTGGGAGCCCGATGCGGGGCTCAATCCTGGGACTCCAGGATCATGACCTGAGCTGAAGGCAGATGCTTAACCGACTGAGCCACCCAGGCGCCCCACCACTATTTTTTATTTTAGCCTTTCTATAGGTGTGCACTGGTTGTAACACTTCACGCTCCCAACGGCAGCATGTGAGAGTTCCGGTTTCTCCACACCTGCAACAACACTTGGTATGGTCAGTCTTTTCCATTTTGGCCATTTGAGTGGTGTGCAGTGCTGTCTCATTATGGTTTTGATTTGCATTTCCCCAATGATTAAAAAGACTGAGCATCTTTTCAGGTTTTTATTTGCCATCCATAGAGCTACATCGATGAAGCATGTGTTCAAGGTCTAGAAAATTGGGTTGTTTGTCTCTTATTGTGTGTTAGAAGAGTTCTTTCAATGTTCTAGTTGGGTCCTTAGTCTGATACACATCTTGCAAATTTCTCCCTGGTCTGTGTATCGCCCTTTTATTTTCATTGTGGGGTCTGTCCCTCACCCAAACTTCCTTTTTCTTTATAGCCTCGTCACACTCTGACAGGTGTGTTTACTGCCTGCTTCCCGTCCTACGGCGTCAGCCCCGTGAGTTCAGGGGATGGTTCTCGGGCTGTGTCCTCAGCTCCTAGCAGAGTGTGCACTCAGTACAGATTTGTTCAGTGGCCATGCCGGTCCCCCTGGTCATATCACAGCTGCCAGGGGCTGGGGGACATGGATTGGTGAGTGGAGACCCTAGAGCAGGCTGTTGGAAATTTCCAGGTCAGCATCAGGGAGGCCCGAGCTGGGGCATGTGCATGAGTGGGGATGGGGCAGAAAAAGGGCCAGAGAGACTTTCCAAGGTGCATTTGTGAAGCTCCCTTCCTCCCTTCTCCTGACAGCCGAGCCATCCCACTAGCCACACACACCCCACCTCTGCCCAGCGCTGACATCGCAGCCCTACCTGCTGGCCTGCCGACAACACAAGTTTCTACAGGAGACTGATAGGGGAGGGGGTGTCCAAAAGGCACAATTAGCTCCTCCTCCATTGGAGTGTCTATAGCATGCATGCGTAATGCGGGGACATAAATGCACAGGGTGAGGTTGTGTGTGTGCGGCGTATGTTATCCATGGCAGGTGTGGTCCAGGGTATCTGATGTATGGATGTCTGGCTTCTTACACCAGTGCAGCGCATCTGTGTTATGATGTGGGTCTTCCCACACAATAAAGCAACGACTTCTTTTCCAGGATGGAAGGATTTTGGCTGGTGTCTGCTGTCTTTTCTGTCCCCCCTCCTGGGGACCCTGTTGGTGACCCTGTGCCTTCTCTCCTGACAGTGCCAAGCTCCCTCTGTAGCCAGGTAGCCCCTGGCAGCCGTACCAAGCAGATACCCACTTTGCAGCTTGGCCCTGGGTACTCTCAGTCCTGTTTTTCGGTCTGTTAAAGGGGAATAATACCTACTGCGTATGGTGACTGTATGAAGATGTGTAGGAAGGGTTTAGAACGTGGCACGTAGTAAGTGCTCAGTAAACAGTAAGGAATACAGGCACACAAAAGCAGGTCCGTTCCTAGCACTCCAGCGTTTCACCGGGCAGCCCCTGTCGTGTGCCCACGAGAGCACCATCGGTACAGAAATACAGGGCCACCTCTGCCCCTGCCAACTTCCAGTTGGTCCCTGGGCTCGGGATGCTGAGCCTCACTGTTTCACGCACACACATTTTACTCCTTTGTTCAACACACACTAGGGCACGCTCATGGCAGCTGGGAGGAGGCTAGGACAGACGACTACACCATGTGACACGCACGCCAGGACGCCAGCACCGTGCCAGCCCCTTATCTACCCCGAGAATGCTCAAGGCAGCCAGGTGGCACCACCTCTCAGTAATTTCCCACAACTTGAGAGAAGCTGCGTGTCTCTTGCAATAATCACGATGGCGCTTTCCACACAGGGAGGCTCCGAGGGCTGATTGAAGGCGCACGGACCAAGTGCTCATGTGAGTGCCCCGCACCACACAGGGAGCCCACCTCTGCCTTGTTTACTCCCAAGCCACGGTTCCCCGCAGTGTCTTGGGCCCCTGGATGTTCACAGGCTGAACCGCAGACGCTTCCCGGGTGGGCTGGGGGATGTTAACAATCAACTTTAGAACTTTAAAAATAATGCTGAGAACTTTAAAAATAATCACTAACTCCGGCTGGCCCGGGGCAGGGCAGGGAGGGCGGATCTGGGAAGGCTGCGCAGAGGAAGTGCTTTTTGATCCAATCGGGTCTTATTCAGGGAAGCTGACTTCCAGGGGCAGACAAAAGGAGGAGGTGGCCGCCCGAGTAATAGGACTGCGTGCTCCTGTGCCAAGTCCATGCACGCATGACCTTGAGTTCGCCCCAGCACCCACGTCTCACGGACGCAGATCCTGGGGCACAGAGGGGACAGGCCACATGGGCCTCGGGGACCGAACCCCAGCCGGTGCCACCCTCAGCCTCTGGGGAAGCGCATTTCTGGATGAGGGGAGCGCACGGGGAGGGCCCTCATGCATTCACCAACACCTGGGCCCCAAGCGCCGGCTCCGTGCGAGCTTCTGGGGACCCAGGGACGCCCGTGGAGGGCAGGGAGAGAGAACATAACAAGCGTGCGTAGCTTCTGAGTTCGAAGGGCTCTGAAAAAGCAGAGCGCGGGGCTGGGCAGAGGACCGGCCACTCCGGGTGGACAGGACTCTGGCCAGCAACGCGTGTTTGGGGCGCGGAGCGCAGCCCGGGGCGGGTGAGCTGAAGCCGCGCACAAACGCCGCGCAACGCGCGGCAGCCGAGCGGCGCTTCCGGCCTCACGGAAACGCTCGCCGCGTGCCTGCAAAGTGCGCCTGCGCCCATTTTGCAGACGCGAGAAGCGAGGACGCGCAGCCCGGCGGGTTCAAAGGCGCGAGTTCTCCGCGCGCCCTCCACCGCGTCTGCGCCGGAGAGCCCGAGGGGGCGGGACTCCCGGGGGCGAGGCCGGCGGCCGGGGGGGGCGGGGCCTTGGCCTCCGCGGGGCCGTTGGTTTCGGGGCGGAACCTCGGCGCGGCGACGGCGGGCGTGCGGGGGAAGACTTTGCGGCGGCGCCGCGGCCGGCCACCGGGAGCGCGCCGGCTGAGGGCGACGCGGCGTCCGCTCCCGCTCCGGTTCCGGCCCGGGTTCCCGCCCCGGCTGCGCGCGCAGCCCTCCGCCCGCTGGCAGCCCTCCGCCCGCCCCGCCCAGCGCGGGGAGCGCGCGGCCGCCCCGAGACCCGGAGGCGAGGTGGACCGCTGAGCGGGAGGGCGGCGGCGGCGGGAGCTGGCCCCGTAGGTGAGGGGGGCCGGGCGGGGAGGCCCGGGGGGCCGGGCCCAGAGCCCTTTCGGTCCCGGTGACCCCTCCCCGCCTTCCCCGGGGTCCCCCAGCCCCCGAGACCCTGTCGCAGCCCCTGGCCACCTCTGCCCCTGCCACTTCCAGGACTCCGGAACCCCGAAACCCTTCAGGATTTCCCCTAGACGCCCGGACCCCCTGAGGGCCTCCTGAGATTGCCCGGGGACCCCCCTGAGCCCGCCCCGGGTCAGCCGTCCGGGTGCGCAGGCCCCCGGTGCCCTCGCCCCCCGGCCACCTCCCAGAGCCCGGGGCCGCCGTCCCCACCCCGGGGCTCCCCCCTGCCTCTCTCTACCACCTGCTCTGAGCGTCCAGTCCCCGTTCGGCTCATCTCCAGGCTGGGTTTCTCAGACCTGAGTTCCAGGACCCCCGAGGGGCGTCTGTGACAGTCTTCCCTGGGGTGTGAAAATTCCTATAAAAGAAGTAGGGGCATCTAATAGGTCACCTGATGACCCTTTGTAACCGAGGTGGTGTGATCTCGGCCCCCACATTTTCATTTGTGTTTACTGTTGCATTGAGGCTGGAGCAGGGACAGTGTTTAACTTTTAATGCTTTTTGGTGAGACTCCAGTGGCCTCGCAGGAGTCTTAGAGAACCGATCTGAGCTCCTGGAGGGAGTTAGGGCAAATGAGGCTTTGAGCTTGTCTCCTTGGCTTAATTTTTTCATTCGTGGAGCTTTTTTTTTTTTTTTTGAACGCCCGGTGGTTTCCAGGAATTGGCACTGGAGCTGGAGATGACAGAGTCCTTGCTCTTGGGGCCCCATGAGGGTGGGATGGACTGGGGATGGTTAAGCAAGTAGGTGATTGTCACAAGGTGAGAATAACCGAGTAGTGGCCTGGAGCCCAGCTGGGGTGGAGCCCAGTTCCTGGGAAGCGCTGTTCTGGAGGCCTTTTTAAGGGGGGGGAAGCTGACGGGTAACAGGTGCGCTGATCTTGAAGGTTGAGGTTGAAACGTTTGCCACAGTCATTCCAGGGAGGGGGCGGGGTGTGTGTTTGTGTGTGTGTGTGTGTGTGTGTAGCATTGCAGATTTTGGAAACAAGTGTGGCTGGAGCAGAAAACCATCCTGGGGGACAGCTGCTGGAGATGTATTGCTTGGTTAATTGAAAAGGTCCCCAGGGTAGTATTAGAGGGAATCCTAAGTGGGGTGAATCCGTTGTTCCCTGAGGCTCATGCCCTTGGTCCTTTCTTGAATTACTGCTTCTACTGTCTCCTGAGGAAATGGTGATGCAGCTCAGGGCTGAAGCACGGTAGGAGTTGGTCTGTGGGGAGGACTGAGGGAGATTCCAGGGAGACCAGAATGGGGAAATCCGGAAGCTTGGCAGAGTGCAGGGTTTGGGACGCGGAGTGGCAAAGAAGGGGGTGGGTGAGGGGGGTCAGGATGCAGGCACGGAGTCGGGGCCTACGGAGGGGAGGGAAATGGGTTTTGTGTTTATGAACAATCGCTGGTTGTGGCAGCGGAGGGGGGCGGCTCTTGTCTGGAAGCTGGCTGAGAGATAGAGGGTCCCGGACCGGGGTGGTGGCAGTGGTGACTGTGGCTTCCTCAAGCATGGCTGTGCTTCTCGAGTCTAGACCCCGGAGACTGCTCTTCAGCCCTTTCCTGTCGGAGCCTACACTCTGCTGCCTGGAAATTGACTTTGGAACTTATTAGTCCCTGTGGGAGAGGTTGTGTCCTTTTGCCCAAAGGGTGGGTGGTCCCGAGGGCTTCATCAGGGTAACTGCTTGTCTGTGTGTCACCGTGAGCCCCACAGCCACGCAGGAGATGCGCACGTGGCACGGGGGGCAGCGTGAAGGGGGCAGGAAGAGAAGAAACAGGATAGAGGTTGGAGGTTGGACTTAGGGGCCCTGAAGGGGAGGCAAGTTCAGATGCGTCCTGTCAGAAATGTCCCTCCGGAGACCGTGTGGGGCTGGCAGCAGGGTGGTTCTCCGTAGTCCACACAAGTCGTGAGGATGTAGGCAGTGGCCGAGGGCATGGGATTTTGTGTGGTGGTGAAAACATTCTGGATCTGTGTTCTCCGAGGCACTGGTCTCATGAGGCTATCAGGCACTTAAAATGAGGCTGGTGGGACTGAAGAACTGAATTTGTAGATTTATTTAATTTTAATTAAATCCAGGAAGGACAGCCAGTCACATACAGGGTGTAGTGGGAAGCATCCTGTTTTAGGCTGTGTTCTTTTAAATGTTACCCTTTTAATGTTTCCAGCAACCCTAGGAGACTTGAGATAGGATTCCTTTTTTACAGGTAAAGAGAGACCCAGAGTAAGTTACCTACCCCTGTGTTAAGTAGTACAACCAGCGCCTGGTTGTTTGAACTACGAAGTCTGGGCTCTTTCCTAGAGACGCTGCTAGAGCCTAGAGCCTCTCCTTGCTGGGAGAGTGAAATCCTTTTGAGAGGTGGCATTGGTTCCTGCCCAGCCCTGCGCGTCTGGTCTGTCCCCGCTGAAGTCAGCATAGACCGTGGGGTGTTGAGCCGGCCTAGACCAAACAGAAAACTGTTGGGAGCTGGTGGTTTTGCCTGCAACCTCTTAGACTTCCTCACGGCAGCTGCTGTTCTTAGCATTTCTGGAAAATGAGCCGTGTAAGGGAGCCGGTGAAACTGCTAAACGCCATGGTTATTTGTGAAGATTTGGTGGTAAAAAGAGGTGCCTTAGTTGCAATGAGTGCCTTAGAGGAAGTTTTGGACTCGCAGGGGAGCAGGTAGTACCCAGGTTGGTGCAAGGTTAGGGGCCCTGAGCCCGGAGCGAGTTTCTAGCTTGTCCCTACTCCTCGGGGGGCCGGGACTAAGTCACTACCTCCCAGAGTCTCCGTTTTTCACTGCTCTAAAATTAGGGCATCTGGCATCCCATAACCATTTGGATCCCTCCAGCTCTAGGATTCTGTAATGTTAACATCTCATTAGAGGTTTACTTTCTAGAACATCTCTTATTTTTCTTGGGATGGCTAAACGCTGGTGGGTCAGCCTGCCTTTGGCCTTTGTGGTGGTGTGTCTCACCATTATTGGCTTCTCACTAAGTAACGTGTCTATTTGAGTTAATTCGACGTGTCTCATCTGATGGACACGCTGTGAAACAGAGAACACTGGTGGTTGGCGCGTTTGCTGGTAAAATGTCAGGTATATTTGTTTGCCGTTCTGAGCCGCACTCGGGTCGGGAGAAAGCGCACAGGACTGTATTTACCATTGGTGACTGGCCTCTGGGTTTGCTGTCGGCCTCGACAGATGAGGGGCAATGGTAAGGACTGCTTCGCAGGGTTCTTAACAGGATTACGTGAGATAATGCGTGTCAAGAGCCAAGTACTTTCCCCTGAATCGAGTAAGGGTACAGGAAATGCCAGTAACTCATGTTGCCATTGTAACCAAACTGTGACTTGGACATTTCCTATGAGTGGTAGGTTTTGTTGTTTTCTTCCTTTGGGATATATGCCCAAGCAACTCTGGAGGCACTGGTTTCAAGAAACAAATGAATACGTTATAACTGTTAAAAATAAGCATTTTTTCCCCCCTGTGGTAGCTTATTTTGACTACATTTAAAAAGTGATTGGTCAGTTGTCATGTGTTCAAATTAAGGTTTTGTGTTTTCTGTAAATTGAAGAAAAACCGATCGTCCCAAAGATGCCTTGTTAGTAACGGCTGGGAGGAAATCTAAGCAGAACTGTGGCTAAATGAGTATGTGGTCGAGCTGGAAGCCCCCAGATGTTGAGGGTGGTCCGCCGCTGCGTCAGTAGTTTATAGCGGTAAACATTTTACAGCTGATTAAGAATCTTTGGGATGGTGGACTTGCCTGAAGTTTTCACAGACAGCTGACACATTTGGAAACAGGTTCAGAAAGGTGTCCCTGCTGGGGAAGGGGTGGTGTTTCCCCCTTGGTGGCCCCAGTGCTGCCTCCGTTGTGGTCTCTGGGCTAAACCTCTCTTTTGCAGTTCTGGAAGCTTGATTGTTGTCCATTTGCACCTTGTTTCCAGATCAGGCGGACCTAGTCATGCTAATCAAACTCGCCAGAAGTACCTTTATCACTCCCAGATGATTCATATGGGATTGGAAGTACGGCTGTCAGATGTTCTTAGAAGCCTACTCTGGTTACCCAGTGATTTCTGCTTCTGTGCCCCCCCACCCCCGAGTCCACATGGGGGGCCAGGTTGCTATGAAAAAGGCAGTTTGGGGCGCCTGGGTGGCTCGGTCGTTGGGCGTCTGCCTTCGGCTCGGGTCGTGGTCCCGGGGTCCTGGGATCGAGCCCCGCATCCGGCTCCCCGCTCGGTGGGGAGCCTGCCTCTCCCTCTGCCACTCCCCCTGCTTGTGTTCCCTCTCTCGCTGTGTCTCTCTCTGTCAAATAAAGAAATAAAATCTTAAAAAAAAAAAAGAAAGAAAAAGGCCATTTGTGGGAACCCCATCGGAGTAAAAGGAGGGGACGGAGTTGACCAGCAGTGTCGGTGTCAGGAGCTTTGGGAGCCGCCGGAGGGTGCTGCAGGGGGAGGCGCACCGGGAAAGGCTGCTTTATGCTTCCCAGGGCTCCAGGCCCGCCTTGGTGGAGCGAGGGTACAACGGCTGGATTTTGGCCTCCTTGTAGGACATCCCAGTCCTTAGGAACCACACTGGTTCCATGGATTACACTTAATACTAGTAACAGTCGACCCTTGAACAACATGGGTTTGAACTGTGTGGGTCCACTTACACACAGACTGTTTTCAGTAAATCTGTTGGACGTGTATTTTGAGATTTGCAACAGTTTGGAAAAAAAAAAAAAACCAGACAAGCTGCATAACCTTGAACTAAAACATTCAGAAAAAGTTAGGTATGTCATGAATGTGTAAGATATTTGTAGGTACTAGTCTGTTTTATCATTTACTACCATGAAGTCTACACAAATCTGTTATAAAAAAGTTAAAACTCATCAAAATTTATAGACGGTACATGACTTCATTCTCAGTGGAGAGAAAATGTAAACAAACGTAGAGATGAAGTATGAAAACGTAACTGCATAAAATTGACTGGAATAACCCTGTCCGGCTGTCCGTATTTTGTGGCTAACGCCTGTTGCGCATGTGGGGAGTTCGAGGACTGCCCGATCTGCCTGAAATGGCTTGTGTGCTAATCTCGCCGCGAACGGTTCATCTCTCCGTAAATTTTGTGTCTCAGTAAAAAGTGATCCCTTGTGGCTCTTGCTATTAGTAGTTCAGTTTTTGGGGAGTCAAAAGTGAGACGCAGATTTTCAAGCATGCAGGGTGCCTCTAACCCGTCCCCCCGCCGCTCCCCCAGTCTCCTGTCTTCTGTGAGCAGCACATCGTTACATCATTTCTCAGCGTGGGTTACTGTGTAACAGTAGGTAACAGTAGCAGGTGGTAGTCTTGCTAGTGTGTTCTACAAGGGCGTGCCTGGGAAAGCATGGTTACTTACAGTCACACACAGTGACCAGTGTCAGACTTTTCCCACATGTTCTGGGAGCATCTCATTCCATCACTCTGGGGATCGACTACAGGTGAAGTAAAAGCTAACATCTGGAAACTTCAGCAGATATTTGCAGCATCCCCTCCCCGGCTGTGTGAGAGGGGTGTATTTTGCGTATACATCTAAGTTCAGCCCTCTTCCCCAGTAACCAGGTGTTACACAACTCAAGAGCTCCCATCTCGCTGCATAAAACCCATTTAGAGAAAAAAATGAAGAGGTTTTTCTAAGGATACTTTTGAGGACCCCACAGATTCGAAATTGTGGTTTGTGCTTGTAAAAGTGAAAGTGTAGTTTGTAATAGAAAGCAATTCGTTTCAATTTAACTTTTTTGTTATGCTAATTTAATAATAAAGACTATTCTGGACAAACGTTTTCTCCCCCCCCCCCAAAGCTGTGGTTTGGAGCCCTCATGGAGCTGTTCATTCCTTTTTTCTTCTCTTGACACTTTTGTCATCATCCTTTCCCACCCCTGGGCTCTTGTTGGCAGCGGACAACAGGGTAGTGAGCGCTTCGGAGGTCACTTCTGTGGATCAGCATCTGGGCCTGGTTCCGCGGGTCTTCGGCAGGCCTCCCTGGGATCTCCTGGAGTTGTGATCTGGCTGCTGGACTGGCACCGAATAGCCCCAGGCAGCTCCTGACGTGTTGGGCGGACGGGTGCTGGGGTGTCTTGACAGTGTGCCTCAGCCCTCCCCCGGAGGCCATTCACCCTCCCGGGAGGCGGGACCATGCTTTCCCAGGCCCGAGTTCCAAGACTGCTGGCCCCAGAGTCAAAGCACAGGACTGTGCACAGGCGTGATGAGCAGGAGGCAGGATGGTAGGGGAAGGTCAGGAGCGGTCTGATACAGTGGGGTTAGGGAGTTGGGGGGGGCTTTGTGTTACTGGCTGTAAATAACAAGGGCCGTGTTCATAGTTGATTCTCTTTTGCATTGGACTCAGTGTGATGAACGTTTCTTTCGTGCTGGATGTTGGGGGTTCAAAGAATAAGGCAGTCTCTGGCTACTCTGAAGCTAGTTCATAATATGCTCATGATCTCAGGTTTGAAGCAGAAACATCCTGTGAGGACTTTTATTCATGGCTTTAGATGAAAAGGACAGAAACTGCTTCTACAGATCTGTGTGGGGCTGAGTTTGCTTTCAGAAAATGCTGATAAGTCCTTGGGAAAAAAAAAAAAAAGGGTTGCTATGAAGACTTGGCTTTGGGCCTGCGAACTGTGGTGACGGCACGGTCACCAAGGAAACCAAAAGATGCAGCTTCTAAAAGGTCTCTGAAGGCTTTTGTTGTTGCCTTCGTTCGTAGCGAAGCTGATTGGCTTAGCAGAGCAGTGTTGAGTATGGGAGCCGACTGGCAGAGGCTTGCCGCCCGTCCTGCATCTGGTACTAGTTGCTTTGGAAATCTCCTTGGCCCTTGGTTTCAGAAGAAGGAGCGATTTGGGGGTACTTTCTAGATTCTGGTGAGATTTGGCTCTGATGTGAACTCTGCCGGAAGAACAGGAAGTGAGGTCGTGTCTCTAGCATGCAGTCTTAAGAATGAGCTGTGGATGTCTAAATATGGGCAGCCGAGCGGCTCATCCCACTGCCTGTGCGGAGACTTCCTATCACTGGGGACTTCCCTGTTGTTGACTTTGATTCTTAAAGGTGCACAGTGGTGTGGAAGTCTAGAGGTGCATCTGCCTGTTGAGGTAGGAGCCTGGGATTCTGTTTTTTAAGTGCCGTCTGAGGAGCCAGCTCCTGACCTTCATCAAGCTCAGGCAGACAAAGAGGTTTGAGCATTTAAGCCAGCAGCAGACGGCACGGGAGGGCGAGCTGGGATCTGTTCTGTAAGTGTTCAGTGCTTATGGGGATAAGTTCTTTTGGAAAACTGTGGGATCACATAATTTTGGAGTTAAGTCTAGCCCACAGAAGTTTGAATTGTTCATACCCTTTTGCAGATGTGCAAATGCAGTATTTAGGTTTCCAGTTTGTACGATAGTCCTGCATAGGACTCCACGAGCACGAAGTTGCACAAGAATTGAAAGAACTACAGGTAGGTTTTTAAAGGTCTTTACCACGGAAGCTGTTTGGGCCATTTCTTAAGTCTTTGGTTGACCAGTGACTGTTTAAAAAATACAATGCTGTGCAGAGGAGGCTGAGATAAAAGGCCCCTTCCCAGGAGTAACTATTCAAAGGGATGTGCATGATTTTGGGGGGCAGGGGTGGGAGGCAGTTGGATTAGTCAGCTGATAAGCATCTCATACTCACTTGTCCAATAGGCTTGAGTAGGAATGAGTTTCAAGTTCTGCCCTGAAGTGGGAGGTTAAGAAAGCCGCCCTGTTGGCGTGTCAGAGCCTGAGCCGTTGGACTCAGCGAACGGAGCTTCCAGAACACCTTTCATAGGAGAGATTCTCGAGCTTTCAAAACTTGGTTAGCAAGAATTTGTATTTTATACTTGTTAAAACCGAGGATTGGTGAATAGTTAGGTCAGCCATTGAAATCTCAGGGCTGGCATCCAGGGTTTCTTAATGTAGTGGAAAGCCCCAATATTTGTTATTTTCCTTAGAAGATATCTAGTAGGTTAAAAAAAGATTTGACCCTGATGGCTCTTGTAGTAACTTTGTATCGGGAAGGAGGATGGAGTGAAGGTGGAGAACCAGCCCTAACTTTGCCAGGCTTTCCCTTTGGACAGATGACAGGCATCTGGAAGCAGCATTTTTCTTGCCTGTGGACTGAGATTTCTTAACATTTGGGGAAAGGTCACAGACACCATTGGGAGTTTGATGGAAGCTCTGAACAACCCCCCCCCCCCCGCCCCCACCACCCCCGGGCAGGGGTGGGGAGGGACTGGACCGGATGGGACCGGATGGGGCGGGGAGGGCAGGGTGGGAAGAGGCATCCAGGCGTCTACACAGTTGTGTGTACATTGTCAGGGGACACTCTTAGGAACCCATTTAGCTCTAAAATCTAATGAAGCCATAAGGTGATTAAGCCTTGTTTGCCTACCCTAGGAAATTATTTTTGGTGACCTGATTCTAACTGAGATTAAAAAAAACAAGACTGCACATGTAGAAAGGTGGTTTTCAGGCAGGGCACCCCCATATTCTGCTGACCATTTTTCTGAAAGGTAGTTTGCCAGTATGTGCTGAAATATTGTACTATATTCTTTAACTCAGCAATTCTCAGAAATCTCTCCTAAAAAAAAAATTCCAAAATAGAGAAAAATCTTTGTGCACAAAGATGGTTGTCAGGAAAATGCTTTTATTATAACGCATGGAAAAAAGTGGGCTGGACCTTTGGACTCAAATGTTGGGAAAAATGTAAACCATCTAGAGGCCATATGCAAATGTTCATAACAGTTCTTGCTCATTTGGTAGTAGGGTTATGGGCTTTTTCAGCTTGATTTTTCTGTATATTTCCTTGTCTACAGTAAATATTCTGGAATTGGAGGAAAGTGATTCTGCAAAATTTGTAGAATATGGAGATAGTTTGGCAATAGAGACCTAGCTGGTTTAAGATTCTTGTTTTACATAAACTAAGAATTGACCTTTTACTTATACTCTTTCTTTGGACTGGATTTGAGCTTGGCCAAGGGGCTTGTGCCCCGGAAGACTTGCTGGGTGGGGCCGGGCTCCGTCTGCGCTAGGATACCGCACCCCACGGGGCACATAGACACCCCTGAGAAACCGCTTCCTGGCTTCACTCTGTTCGCCCACCTTCCGTTCCTCCTTCTGTGATAAGTCATTTGTGTTCGTGTCCACTGGAAACCCTTCTGGAGCAGTAGAGTCATAAAGGGGGCGGCAAGGGACACCCACCACTGCACCCCCTGCACCGTCCAGGTGGGATGCGAGTTCCCTTTTGTTCCTTTTCTGTCCAGTGCAGAGCTGTGGAGAATCTGCCTCTGAGGCTTTGCCTGGCCTGGTTGGAGGGACCAGTGGCTTACGAAGTCTGTGTTTTGTCTATGACATTTTTTAGGTATTCTAATTTAAATAAAGATCCAGGACCTTTGATTTTAATTGCTGCTTGAACTCTCTTCATATATATAATATATATAATAAAAGAACTTTTATCTGGGAAATGGAAGTCACTTCTGACTAATTTTTCTCTTTAGGATTTACAGATGGATCCAGTGGAAAAGACAACAAACAGAAGTGAACAAAAATCCAGGTAAATAAAGTCAGCTACACCTTTGCACAGGTAGATGGCCTCTGTCATACGTCTCCTTCGGTGTTACTTATGTTTATTTAGCACCTGCAGAGGTGAGCATGGAGTGAGAACCTTGTGTCAGGAGGGAAGCTCGGGGTCGTGCAGCCACCCTTTGCTTCAGCATGAGAAATGTTCCAGAAGGCAGTTTTCTCTTTGCCCAAAGAGGTGACAGTAACCTGGTCTCCAAGCAACATGTGGTCCCAGAGTCAAGTCTGAGACGAGGCATGCCAGGAGTCACTGGCGAGCACTCTCTGACCCTCCGTGGACCACGGTTGGTTCTTGTTAAAAGTGTTGCTAGATCACAGGAGGTGTTAGCTTGGGAGGGGCTCGGGTGTGTAAGAGGCAGAAAACCAGCTTTGGCCAGGAATTTTCTTGTCACTGCAAGCAGGGATCGTTTTGTCATCATGCTTGGTATTTACAGGCTCTTGGCAGCTTCAAAGGAATTAAAATTGATAGCTTTTTGTTCCCATGTGTATCACTTAAATGGGTGCTTAACACCATGGGGGCCTCAAGATGAATAAGACACAACTGTCCCCAGGTCCTTAATGGAACGAGGATAGAACGTGTAAAATAATACACAGAAGAGAATAATGCACAGGCTTTATCATCCGGTGGTGTGCGGTAGGGGAAGGGCGTGTGGCCATGTTTGACCTCACACTTCACAGATATTCCTAGGCACTGTTTTTCCTTGTGGCTGCGATACTTTACGTGTTGACTTCTGTTTTCTCCTTCCGTTGTGTTAAGTAGAAAGTTTCTGAAAAGCCTCATCCGGAAGCAGCCGCAGGAGCTGCTGCTGGTCATCGGGACGGGCGTCAGCGCCGCCGTGGCCCCGGGGATCCCCGCTCTCTGCTCGTGGAGGGGCTGCATCGAGGCGGTCATCGAGGCCGCTGAGCAGCTGGAGGTCCTTCACCCAGGGGACGTGGCGGAGTTCCGCCGGAAGGTGACGAAGGACCGGGACCTGCTGGTGGTCGCGCATGATCTGATCCGGAAGATGTCCCCTGTAAGTCTTTTCCAGACAGTCGCTTCCAGGTTCCCTGGGGTAACATGGTTCTCGACTGAGTCGGTGAACCTGTGGCTCTAACACACACGCTTCTACGAGCCTCTGTTGTGCGCAGCTCTCGGCAGAGGGAGGCTGATGAGCCGGAAGTTTCAAGTCCGTTAGAATAGCACCTGTCTCAGCAGCGGTGATGCCAGGCGCACCGGGGTGTCGGGGGCGGGGGGCGGTTCCTGAAGCGTCCCCTGCTAGCCTAGCCGGGGCCTGAACCTGTGCGGGGGCATCTGTGATGTCGCCGTGCTGCAGGATTTCATACTCCGTTAGTGGAGGGGTGTCCTCGAAGTGTGTTTTGGGTGTAAGCAGGCCATCCACGGATCTTCAGATGACAGATGGTTCCTGCAAACTGTTGAGGATGGGAGAAGTTAGAGCTGCTTGTCTGCAGGTGGAAGTGATCTAGTAGAGAGGACGTACAGGAGACCGTCACCAAGGGATGCCCTCAAGTCGGGCGCTGGTGCGGGAGTGGGGGTTCGCCTCGGGCAGCTGCTCGGCCAGGTCAGCCGCCGGGAAGCCACATGACGTGGTAGAGGCTCGTGGCGGGTTTCTGCTCGCTACTTCTAGATTTGTTAAAGCACAGCAATCCTCTGAGAGTTCGGGGGGGTGGTGGTGGGGGAAGGTGTTGGAGACGCTTCACAGAAAGCATGGAAAGGAGTCTGCACAGTCATCAGGGAGCCTGGGAGAGTTTAGCGGCCGTAAAGACACCCCCACTATTGGCTTCCACGTGATCACGTTTCTGTTTCCCACGTAAGCATCTGGCTGGCAGCCGCGGGAGAGCAGGTGGGTGGCCAGTGTTGGAGGCCTGGGCCCTGTCTTGCTGCTCTGCTGTCTTCGTGGCATGGCCTCCGCCTCGTGTTGTGAGGTAGCCTCCCCCCTGGCTCCTGCCATGATGGTGTGCCTATCCAGCGAGGGGGACACGGAGGGGAGCTCCTGCCTCCTCCCCTCCAGGGCCTGATGAGGGAGCCACATCGACCACGTGGCTGTACCCAGCTTCCCAGAGCCTGGGAAGGGTTTTCAGCCCGGCAGCTCTCCCACGTGGGGGTGTTCTATTAATACGGGGCAACTGGGATCTAGGGCAGGGCTGGCCGGTTACAGCCCCGCCAAGCCTGGCCCGCCGCCCGTTTTGTAAATCCAGTTACTGGTACACAACCGCACGGGTCATTTGCATGTTGTCTGTGGCTGCTTTCATGCTGGGGTGCAGGGTCTAGTAGTTGTGACAGAGCCTGAGGCCCACAGAGCCTCAAACAGTGGCTCTCTGATCCTTTATGGACAGGGTTGCTGAGCCCTGTCTTGGGAGGAGGGGCCGGGTCCGTGGACAGAAGGGTGGGGGTGCTGGGCAGCGCCAGGGGCAGGTGGGGGGGGCACGTTCAGGTGAGGTGCTTCATTCAGAGAGAGGCCAGCGAGGCTGGCGCTTGTTTAACCCAGTTAGAGCTCCCATTCACATAAGACTTGCTAAACGGGAGTTAAAGCAAGGCCAGTCAGGACTCTGGGGTCCCCCTGCACCATGCTGAGCAGGCGGAGCACGGGGCGGGCTGGGGGGCGCTGTATCCGAGTTGCCAGGAAATCCAGCAAAGTGCGGGAAGGGTGGCGAGGTGGGAAGCTTGCCTGGGAGGGTGGTCGCAGTGACAGATTATGGGGTGTCGGCTGCTGAGTGGGAGAAGTGAGGCTGGCGGGGCTCGAGACCCCCAGGGTTCGGGGCCGCCAAGCTGGTGGTGTGCTGGCCTTGACGGGGTTGGGGCAGCCCTGGGAGCCGAGGTGCTGCAGGGTCAGATGGTGGGAGCCTGGGCCAGAAGTTCTGGAAGGGCCCCGCTCTTGGGAGTGATAGGCGTGGGATGTGACCGGAGCCTGGGTGGCCAAGGTGGGACAAGGTCTGTGGGGGAGGCCATGATGCACAGCAGCCATCTCAGGGGATGAAGAGACCGGCAGGGACTGTGCCAGGAGTACCGCTGGGGAGACTCGGCGACGAGCCCCCCATCCGCCCCTGCCCTCCCAGGCCCGGCGGGCGTGAGGGCCTCGGGGATGGCGAGGGCCGGTTTCCGGCGCCTCATACAAGAAGAGGAAGGTGTGGGGGTTTCCTGCTGATGGGCCCACTGGGAACAAGGGAAGGGTTTCCAGGATTGGGGAGGGACACGAGAGTGTCAGGGAGTGCGGAGAGCCAGGAGTGCTCACACGAGGGTCTTGTGACCTGCGACATCCACGGGGACGGAGTGACCTCTGATGGACAGTCCTGAGGGCGGGCCGAGGTGTTTGGTGTCAGTGCACAGTCCTGGCTCCGTGGACCTCTCAGCTGGCGCTGGCGGGGTGCCTGGGGAGGCTCGGTCTTCCTGGAGCGCGGGAAACCGCCTGACCCCGCGAGCCAGCCTCCAGCCCACTCCTCCCCTCACAGCAGGGCCCCCCCCGACAGGTGTGTGCATTTGCTGCTGCCAGATGCTTACCTGTCCTCGGGAGCCCGGCCCAGCCAGGCTTTGGTCCCCGCCACTCGCCTGAAGCAGCTCAGCTGCTCCGTCCAGAGGCCGAATCTCTCAGCAGCAGAGACCATACTGGTTTTCCCCTAACTGGAGATTTCCTCTACACCAGGACCTCTGCAGCGCGGGGCGGGGGGGGGGGGATCTGAAGCCTTCCCTGTGGTCTTCAGAGCCTCACACGATCTGGTTGCGGATCGCCTCACCCGCTGACCTCAGCCACACTCCTCTCCTGCGACCGGGACCCCTTGCTCACCCTTGGACCCACCCGTGCTGTTGCTCCCTCGGTGCCTGTGCACTTGCTCTTTCCTCTGCTTGGGACGCGCTCTCAGAGGCCCCTCATTTCCTCAGTTCTCTGCTCAGACGCCCCTTACCAGAGGCCCTCCCTGGTGCCCTTCGGCCCCCCCAGCCTGCGCCCCCAGCAGCACCCGGCTTTGTTTCCCGTAGCGTTGGCCGCTACCGATGTATCACTTACGATTTGTCCACGGTCTGTCTCCCTCCCCCAGGGTTTCATTAACTCGACGAGTCAGGGTTTCCTTTCTTCTAAACCAGCACCAGAACATTGCTGCTTAGGTGCTCGGTACTTGCGGAGAAGAGGGTGTTTTTAGTAACTTCTGTTCCACTTCTTTGTAGCGTACGGGTGACACCAAGCCCAACTTCTTCCAGGACTGCCTGATGGAGATTTTCGACAACCTGGAGCAGCACATCCAGAACCCGCTGGTGCTGCAGTCCATCCTCAGCCTGATGGAGAGGGGCACCATGGTGCTGACCACCAACTACGACAACCTGCTGGAGCTCTTCGGGCAGCAGCAGAGCAAGCCCATGGAGTCTCTGGACCTGAAGGATAAGACGAAGGTGCGGGCTGCGGGCTGGAGGGAGGGAGGAGGCAAAGGGCTGGTGGGGGGGGCTGGCGGGGGGGGGGGGGGGTGGGCGGTGTCTGCGCTGCTTGGGAGGCGGACTGAGCTTTCATTTTCTAACAAGTTAGTGACCCTGAGCCCTTCCCGACTCCGGACTTTGCTCACCGCCCACCCTTGTCTCCATGTGCATTCTGTCCCGCAGGCTTCTCGTGTGCGTGGACTCCTTACAGGCCCGAGGTGTGTGTGCGGGGTCGGGGGACGGCTAGGGGCGAGAAGAGTCCCGATAGCAAAATCGCCCCTGGCCCTAGTGCTGCGAAGCTTGGGTGGGCCCGTCCCCTCGTTCACAAGTCGGGATTGTGCCGTATGCCATGTGTAGCGTTTTTATCTTGATTTTCTTCCTTAATATTATACTTTGAGCATTTTGCTGTCATTAAGCTGTGTTTAAAAGCATGTTTGTAGGAGCGCCTGGGTGGCTCAGTCGTTAAGCGTCTGCCTTCGGCTCAGGTCATGGTCCCGGGGTCCTGGGATCGAGCCCCGCATCGGGCTCCCTGCTCCGCGGGAAGCCTGCTTCTCCCTCTCCCACTCCCCCTGCTCGTGTTCCCTCTCTCGCTGTGTCTCTCTCTGTCGGATAAATAAATAAAATCTTTAAAAAAAAAAAAGCATGTTTGTAAATGGCAGTGTCATCATCAAACCAAAGTATAATTGTTAGCCTTCCTCTATTATCGTTAGCATATTTCCTTGATAATAAGTAACACTATGGTGAAAATCCTTATGCTTCCCTGTCTTTCTGTTTACTTCTTTAGGGTAAATTCCTAGAAGAGTTCTGGGGTCCAAGGGCCCGAGTGTTTTAGACAGATGATATGTTACCAGATTGCTTTCCAGAAAGATAGTAGCCAGTTTAAAACTTCATGAGCCACATGGGAGAGTATCCCCTTCCCATGACTTGCGAACGCATGGTGTCACCAGAAAACAAAACACATTTCCCCCGTTGAGGTGAAAATTGGTGAACATTTTTACATTTTTGTTTCTCTCCTTGTTAAGGTTGATCATGATTTCATGGTATTGACTGTATTTCTTTTGTGACCTGTGTCCTTTGCTATTTGCTTCAAGATTTTATGTCCTTACTAATACCGGGCACCCCTCCCCTCCCCCACCTCTCGGCTCTGCCCTGAGGGTGGTCTCCCACCCTCCTCGCAGGAACCCAAGGCCTAGAGAGGGCGCCCCCTTGAGGCCCCGAGTAAGAGTGCGGCTGCGGCGGGCTCAGACCCCGAGCTTCTCTTCCGCGGCTCTTCCCCGCTGCAGAGCTTGGCAAAAGTCTGGCGGATGGCCACGTGCTTGTGGGACAGCCCATGGGACGGTGCCCGTGCGGCCACAAGTCACACCCTCTCCTGAGCTGTTAGTGACACGTGAGGGGACACCCGCTCTCTACCCCTGAGACTGGTCCCTTCTTTGAGGCCTGCTTGCTGTTGGGAAGAGCATCTCTGGAAATAGGCTGTCAAGGGCTCATGGCGGAGGTGCCGGCCGGCTCATCTGTCTGGGTCGTACCACGAGGACAAACTGCAGCATGCGGGATATGCCTCTTTTTAAGGACTTTTGTTCTAGAGCTTGAAATCGGTGTAGAGCTATTTGATAGGTTATTTTATTTTTTTTCCGTATCTCTTTTTTCTGGGTGTAAGCACAACACACACACAGCAGGAGTTAAAGCACAGTGTGCCCCTCAGAAGGGATCCTCTCAGCCCCCTAAAGTCACCAGTCCCGACGGTGTGTTGGGTGTCGGGGGCCAGAGGTGGTGTCCGCACGGCCGTCTGTCCGTGCTGCTGTCCTCTCCGGCCCCACGGGAGCAGCAGCACCAGTAGCCCGCTGGCGCTTGGGCTCTGCAGGTAGCATTGTGAAGCGAGGCAGCTCCCTGTTCTCTCCGAGGTCGGTTGGAAAGACCACGCACCCAGTTTCCTCTTCTGTTTTAAGTAACACGCGGTTTTCCCCTTTGTCTTGGCTTGATTTTGACAGGTCCTTCAGTGGGCGAGAGGGCACATCAAGTACGGCGTTCTTCATATTCACGGCTTGTACACAGACCCCTGCGGGCTGGTCCTGGACCCGTCGGGGTATAAAGATGTCACACAGGACCCAGAAGTAATGGTACGGCCCGCCTTCATTAGGCATTGGTTGTGTCCCTTGGGACGCGGTGGCCACTAGGTACTTGGTGGCCGTCCGGGCGGTCTCCTGGCCTCTAGGCCCACCTGCCCTGCGGTGCACACAGCTGGCCCTGTTCGCAGCTGGCTCTCCAGGCGCTGGCGCCTCGGCCGGATGCCCCGTGCTCACGCGCTGAGTCCGACTGCCCCGGGCGGCCTGCGGGGCCCTGCACCGACCGTGCGCACTCGCTCGGGGAGCTCCTGCCGCCGCCTGCGTGTGCGCACGGCTTCAGGCACCTCCTTTCTCTGCGTGGCAATCTCTCTCGCTTTCAAAACCTCATTTTACAACTTCATTCTCTGGGGGGCTTTTTTGATATCCTGGAGAAGACGAAGAGTGGAAAAGCTGCTTTTCAGCTTTTTGTAAAGTCTTTTATTAGCGCATTTAGAAACCCCGGTATCTTCACTGAGTCCCTGGTCATCCTGGGTCCGGCGCTCTGGTCCTTGTGCTGATCCCGGCCTGGGGCGCACCTGTGGCCCGGCGGGTGACTGGACGCCGTTGGGGGCTGAGAGAGGCCTGGGTGGACATGGGCCCTCTCGCTAAGGTGTTGGATGTCTGAAGCGGTGACTCTCTGCTGCGTGCCTGAATGGCCCCCTGAATCTTTGCCACCCCCTTTGCCCGGCTCCCTTGGGTCACTGTCATGGGTCCCCTCCTCCCTCAGCTCTTCTGCTCTCGCTCCCGAAAACCCTTTTCTCCTGACAGCAGCCCCCTGGCTCCCGCCTGTGATCCGTGGAGACACACCAGTTCCCTAGTGTTCCATGTGCACGATTCTGAACAGAAACAAATGGAAGGTCCTTATTTCGTGTTTTAAGAATTTAAAATTATACATAGCCCCAGAAGATCTGAGTTGAGGGGCTGCACCACAGGATGGGTGGCCGGCTGGCTGGGTGGGGTGGGCATTAGGCTCTCCTCACTTGGAGGCACATCTACACTGGACCTGACTGGGGTCTGCACCCGTTTTCCCACCTGGGAGAGGAAGGGGCTCCCATGAGCACCGAGCAGGGATGTCCGCGCAGCGTGGGCCTCTGTTTGCTCGCCTGCGGCGCTGGGCTGACGTGAACAGCACGTCTGGAGGGCGCGCTGCCTCTCTCACTCTGTCCCCGGCGTGGCTGGTGGGAAGGGCCTGTCACTGAGCCACCTTCTAAAGGTGTAACCTATAGCTGGCGGTCGGGCCAAGGATCTCGCTGTCTTTAGGATGAGTGTTCCAGGCTCTTCATTGGTTTTTCCATAGGAAGTCCTCCAGAACTTGTACCGCACCAAGTCCTTCCTGTTTGTGGGCTGTGGAGAGACCCTTCGTGACCAGATCTTCCAGGCCCTCTTCCTGTACTCGGTGCCCAACAAGGTGGAGCTGGAGCACTACATGGTTGTGCTCAAGGAGAATGAAGACCATTTCTTTAAGCACCAAGCAGACATGCTTTTGCATGGGATTAAAGTCGTGTCCTATGGGGACTGTTTTGACCACTTTCCTGGCTACGTGCAGGACCTTGCCACTCAGATCTGCAGGCAGCGCAGTCCAGGTAGGGGTTTTCTTTCTCGACCTTTCCAGGTATGAGAATGATTGAGTTCTTTCCGGTTTTTCCTTTTTGTTTTGAGATACAATTTACAAGCTGTAAAATAAAACGGAGATGTAACTTCCGTACCACTAAGTTCCCGAGCCCTCCGGTGATCTTAAAAAGGTGTGTGTGCCAAATAGAAAGCCGGGGTAGTTGGTGTGATGGTGACCTCTGTTCACAGGACGTGAGTGCTTAAAGCTGTGCCGATGGCGGTCCGAGTTTATTCCCATTTCAGATGACTCGCCGTGCATCCGATTACCTTAGCCAGGATCCAGCGCCCTGCCAGTGTCTGCAGGGGAGACACCGAAGCTGGGAGAGTGCAGAGTCCTCATGTGCCCTCATGCCCTCGCTGCGTTTTACAAGTTAAAACTGCAGAGGCACAGAATGGTCTCACGAAGACTTACATCTTTTTGCACATAACATCTTTACCCTGTTCTGCTGCGTGCAACGCACCTTTTTAAGTAATTCTCCTGGGCCCAGCTTTTGGGGAACTGCCAGGAATGACCAAGATAATGGAGCAGGTTTTAAATTGGTCATCCTGACGTAGGGCAGTTAATGGCTTTAAGTTTGGGGTCATAAAACAGGGATGACGGCAGACTTGGAAAGGTCTGGACTGGCTGGATTGATTGATTGATTGATTGATTGATTTAATTTATTTTTAAGGTTTTATTTATTTTTTGACAGAGAGACAGTGAGAGAGGGAACACAAGCAGGGGGAGTGGGAGAGGGAGAAGCAGGCTTCCCGCGGAGCAGGGAGCCCGATGCGGGGCTCGATCCCAGGACCCTGGGATCATGACCTGAGCCGAAGGCAGACGCTTAACGACTGAGCCACCCAGGCGCCCCTGGACTGGCTGGATTTAATTACAACAAGAACCGAGCCCTGCTGCACCGGGCAGGGGAACTGGGTCAGCCACGTAGCCACTGCATGTGCCCGCTGTGACCTCGAAGACTAGGGGGTGCCAAGATCACGGGTAACTGGATGCACACAGGGTCCAGTAGCGTCGTCTGTCCCCACTAGTCCTAGTCAGAATTGCCAGTGGTTAGCCTGTGGACCGGCTTAAGTTGCATCTCCACGGAGGAGAGTAGAGTCAGGGCACTAGTCCGTTTCTGAGGCAGAGAAGGAGCCGGGCCGGACGCTTGCTGGGCCACACTCCGCTCTGAGTTTCCCCTCCTTGAGACCTTCATTTTCAGTCCCAGTATCCACGGCCTCTAATAGGTGATTTGACAGGTGGTGAGACGAGCTCAGAGAGGTCAATCGCTTGCCCAGGTAGTTCCCAGAGATTTTGGAGCTGGGACTGGAATCCGGTGTGTCCCAGACAGGCCCACGGGCCTGGCTCTGGAGCGGGGCAGAGGCGCTCCCCATCCTGCCCCTACCCACGGCCTCTCCTGCCACTGCACGCACGGCTCCCTGGAGGACCAGGACCTCATGGACACCCGCATGAGCGCGGGCCCCTGGGTGCCTTCCTGGCCCCGCGGAGGCCGCGTTCCCAGACCCTGGCAGCTGAGCGGATCTGACAAGCTGTCGGGGCCGAAAGATCTTCTGGACTTATAATCCGTGACTGGGTCCTTAAGGACATTGTCCTGACGTTCGTGAAGGACCTCTCCTGACTGGAGAGGTGCTGTCGCAGCACTGACAGCCATGACTGTGACGGCGGGTGCCCTTTCTCCCTGTGTGCCAGGCTGGCCCAGCTGCGCCACGTGCTGACCTCCCGGTCCTCACGCTGACACTGGTTGGAGGGGGGGGGTGCCCGCGGCCCTGGGGCCCCCCCCACCCCCGCCCCGGCATGCCCGAGCTGGCATCCAGGTTCTTGGTCACTGTCGCCCTGCCTCTCTGAGCAGACCTGGGCGCCGTCCCCTCCTCCGGCTTGAGGACGAAGAGCCTGCGAAGTGTCGGTTTTGCTGACTGTTTTCCTTTCTTCTCCAGATGCTGACCGAGTGGACAGCACCACACTGTTGGGTAAAGCAGATCTTGATTTTTACCAGCCTGGTTTTTGCCTACACGTTCCATTATCTTCCTGCCACTGTAGAATCGTGAAAGTGTTTCTCGCAGTAAATACCTAGCCTGTTGTAACCCGGCCCCACCAGAAATGGGGACCAGCGGGGCCTCGGGATGGTCCCTGCGACAGTGGAGGGATTAAAAATGTGTCCCTCCGGCGGGGAGGCGCAGCGTGAACATGGCTTGTGTGCTGGCACCTGAAAATGATTTCCCGTCCCACAAGCAAGAGTTGCAGGGCAATCCGAACGAGATTCGATTCGTATTTTACCATGGGGTCTGTGGTGTAGTAGCTTCGTCCCGTCCCCTTCCAAAATGTTCATTGCAAAGGTTCTGAGCTTTTGTATAAAATTTTTCTGCATGCTGCTGGTTGGCAAGGTGAAGGTTCTTGTCGCTAGGCTCAGCTCTGGCTGTCAACGAATCACGAGCTAGGACTGTGCTCGGTCACGGCGGTGTCCTCCCGTCGGTGGCCTCGGAGCCTCGGCGCCAGGCCGTCTGCTTCGGTCAGGCAGGGTGCGGGGCAGGGGGAGAGGGGCCTCTGGGCGCCGCCCGGTGCTTGGCCTTCAGTGTAGGGACCCCGCAAGTGTTGCGCTCCGCTTTGCATCTCTGCCTCCTTGCCCTGCGGAGGGACACCTTTATTAGAGTCACGCTGTCACTTACACGTGCCTCCCACATCCACCTTCTCTTTGGGACAAAGCGTCCCCTGGGGCGTCTGGCATGGGTCGCGGGCCGGCGCCTCAGTACAGTCAGATTTATAAACGGGTCCTTGAAGGGTGGATTCTGGAAGAGATCAGCTTGTAAGTAAAGGTTTTCCTCTTTCAGGGAATGCGTGTCAGGACTGCGCCAAGAGGAAGCTGGAGGAGAACGGAATGGAAGTCTCCAAACGGCCCCGCCGGTCCGACGCGGGTACGGTGCTTTCTGCGCAGCGGGGCCCCCCGCGTGGTCAGGGGGCTGGCGGGGTGGCGGGCGCGGCCTCGGCTGGGAGTGGGTCTCGGTGCTGGGGGTCGCGCACCAGGCCAGCAGCACGCCCGCCGGGTCACCCGGTTTCATGGAGCGCACCTGCCACTCAGTCACGGCCAGTTCCCCGAGCAGCGCCGGTGGGCACTCAGGGCTGCCCGCTGCCCCGACTTACATCCTCTCAGTCTCCAGAAAAAAACACTTCGAATCCTGTTTCTTGTTCCCTCCGTCACGGACTGAGATGTTCGGAAACCGATGATCTAAGTGGGTCAGGCCTGTGGCCTCCGGGAGGGGATCTGGTGCCGCTCACCCAGCCCGGCCTCCCTCCGGGGCCCAGGGCGCCTCATCTCTAGCTGCCCAGGTCGCGGGTGGGACTCCTGAGTCTGCCCCGGCCCCTGCCCGCCGCGCCCCCTCAGCCAGCTCCCCGCTCCGAGCCGCTTGTCTGCGGGCAGTGCTGGACACGTGGTCACGGACCGGGCGCAGCGAGCCCCCCGGTCTGCCTGTCGGTTGTCTCAAAATTGGAAACAAAAGCACTTCCTTTATTAAAACAGCGCAGATGTTTTTTTCCTGGTTCACCGACTCGTGTGCCGAGTTAACGGGCCCGGAGTCGTTTGCAGGATGTGCTCAGTATCAAAGGCAAATGCGTTTTTTGCTTGTTGCATGTTGGAGTTGCTGGTACTGCCCTTTATTTTTTGAGGCATTTCTAGATTTCTGTTTGCCTTGTCCAAAAACATCAACGTTTCCCGGTGTTTTACTGTAGCACTCTCTCAGTCATACCGCCTGCCCCCCTTTCCCGAGACCCTGACCTTCTGCTCCGCTCCAGGCCCAAGCTGCCCTCCCTCCTGGGCCGCTGCTGCCTCTTCTTTCTCCTGCGCAGGCCCCTGAGGGACTGTGACAGCCCTGTGTGCGGCGGGCTGGCTCCCCAAGGCCCGGGGTGTCTGTAGGTGTCTTCTCGTGGTCCTTACTCTCCACGCACGGTCGGATGTGGGGTTCTGCTTCCCACTTCCCCGAGGGACTCCGCTGTCTTACGTGTCCTGGTTTCCTGTTGGGAGAGGGTCTGTTGCCAGCTCAGGTCTTTGTGACCTGTAGGTGACCTGTTGCTTTCCTTTCTGGAAGCTTTTAGGATCTTCTTTTTCTTTTCTCACATTCAAACTTGATGAAGGTATATTTAGGTGGAAATCTTTTTTATATACCTGGCTCAGTTTTCAGTGTTCTCTGTCTTCATCAGCGATCTCTGTATCTTCAACAGACTGTTTCTTTTTTTTTTTTTTTTAAAGACTTTATCTATTTGACAGAGAGACACAGCGAGAGAGGGAACACAAGCAGGGGGAGTGGGAGAGGGAGAAGCAGGCTCCCCGCCGAGCAGGGAGCCCGATGCGGGGCTCGATCCCAGGACCCCGGAACCATGACCTGAGCCGAAGGCAGACGCTTCACGACTGAGCCGCCCAGGCGCCCCTCCACAGACTGTTTCAACAGCACGTGTTCCTCATGATGTAGAAGGAAAATGCAGTGTCCCAGCACTGCTCAAACATTACCCCCCACCCCAGGGCGTCATTTAAATGTTGAGTAACAGGGACCTGACATGTGACATGCTTCATAGCCCTAGATGTTCTTAGTGGGTTATCAGAGAGGTGTTTAAGGGCATTTTGCTTATGTTTTCTTATTTAAAGTAATAACAGGTTAACTCTGTTATCTGAACATCCTCAATCCCAGTGTTTTCAGGAGTGGAGTCGAGTCAGGTACCCAGGGAAGCCCCTGGGGTCTCTAGAAATTTGAAGAGAGATCGCAGTCGTGGCCAAGGGGGTGGGGGAGGGGAGGTGCTCTGAAGGAGGGCAAGTCAGAAAAGAAGAGCTGCCAGAAACTAACGGTAACGCTCTCACAATAAAAATTTAACCCAAAGGCTACAGCATAAATCTGAGAACGTCCCAGGAAGTTTTGGAAAAGATAAAGACAACATGAACATGAACGCATGAGAAAAACAGCAGAAACCAATCCAGGAGGTCCAAGCGGGACGAGATCACGGAGGAGGGAACAGAGTCGAGAGAAACAACTGGGGGAACCCTCGCCACCGCAGGAGGAGAAGCAGGCGGCGCTGAGTGCTGTGGGCACAGTGTCGCCGCTGAGGGGGCCCGGCGCAGGGGGAGGTGGGAGGGGGCCTTCTGGAGGACTCCGGGCCAGCTCTGCAGCAGGTCCTCGGACACGCACCTGCAGGGGGAGAGGGCTGTTTCCCTGGCATTTCGAATACAATTCTTTCCAGTCTTTGGCAGATATTTGGAGTGTGAATTCAGCTAGTGGGGATATCTGTAAGCAAATGAAAATGAAAAAAGTGAAACGAGCGCTTTGATTGTTTTCCTCCAGGACGGGTGGTTTTTCCCCCCGGTCTCTTTCCCACCCCTTGTTTGTCGCCCTGTCTGGGGCCGCTTGGTCACTTGCGACAGTGAAGAAGGCAGGGCCCGTTGTGCTGCTGTGGCTGCGTATGCGCGGCTCCCCCTTCAGGGCCGCCCCCGGGCAGGGGGGCGCTGTGGCCGATGAGCCAGTGGGGCCCCAGGGGATCCCCGATGCCAGCACCCCGGGCAGGCATGTGTCCTCAGGGAAGCCCTCCGGGTCCCCGGGGGCTGGAGAGCGCAGAGGAGTGTGGCCGGCTGCCGTCCTCCCTGCCCTGCGGCGGGCTCCTGCCATCCACGTGGTGACGTGCCCCCCCCCCCCCCCCCCACGGTGACCACTGCCTGCTCCCGGTCCTCCAGGAAGGGAAAGGGCCACATCTGTGCGTCGAGGTTTCCTGACGGTTGTACGAGTCCCAGAGCCATGTCTCTGGGCGGCGGTGGCTGCTTCCGGAGGGGGTCACTTTGAAAGTGTTTAGCGTGGGAGAAAAGCCGTAGACAGTTCCTGAACTAGAGATCCTCTGCAAACACTCCTTTCAGCTGAATTTTAACATTTTCGTATTCCTTCTTTTTGTTGTTGAAACAGATGATGCTGGAGGGTCTTGAAATCTTTAAAACCAATAAAATCTGCAACTTGAAAACCAGCCTTCTGTAACCACAGTGCCATAACCCAAACGATGAGGAATGTTCGGAGAACTCTGCGGGGGAACTCTCCCGCTGACCCCTCCCGCACCCTGAAGAGCCGTGGGGCTGTGCGGCCTCGGGGGCTGCGTGCAAGTCCCGCCGTGGGGTGTGACTGCTCGGGCGGTGAGGCGCACCCGTCAGGGGGCCGCTGTGCGGCCGGTGGCCAGCTACCTCAGGGACCACGGCGGCGGGAAGGGGTCCCGGGCTCCGGGCTCCCGCGCCACACGCCCCCTTTGTCCGGGTGGTTTTTCTAATAAGAAGGGGAGGGTGAGGACTGTCCAAGCAACAGTAGTTGCCAAAGAGGGAAAAAAACAAAACAAAACAAAACTAGACACTTAAATTTTATAATTTTTATGTGGAAACGTCTGTTACCGTGGAGAAAAACTTAGAAGCGTCTGTTGCATTGTTGAATAATAGTAAAGCGTGAGCCGGTGCTCGTTGGAGGCACTGCATCTGCTGCTGAGAATGGGATGTTTTGAAAAAGACCAGCTCAGCGGCCTTCTTTGGAATCACCTAATTTTAGTGACTTTAGCTCCCGGAACGGCAGGCCTGACCTCGGCGGAGGGGCCCCGGACGGCAGCTCGGTGCCGGCCGAGTCCGCACACTGGCGAACAGCTGAGAAACGACAAGTTGGAGCACAAGCCCAAGATTGCAGCTTTTAGTTAGAGTGTAAATTCCGTTTTCCGAGTTTTTATTCTGTGGGGTAAGGTCCAACCTTTCCGTTCGTGTCTTAAAAGTCTCTTCCTCCGGCCTCCTTGGGGTTCGCACGCCGTGAGGCAGGCAGAGCCTCTAGAGGGCCTGCGGCCTGGGAGCGCTCAGGGTCAGCCAGGGGCAGAAAGCCGCACGCCGGGAGCTGCTCCGACTGTGACCCTGGCGGGGACCCTGCTCACTTTCCCTTTCAGAGGCTGCTATTTTTGATGTGGTTTCTTGCCAAATCCCATGACACTCCCCATCAAAGGCGCTGGAGCTCCCCCAGGTAGAAAGTTAAGAACAGAAAACACAAGGTTGGGATGTGTTGTGAATGAGAGAGAAGCCAGAGATCCGCTTAAGACTTTTTTTCTTTTTGAAGCATGAAAAATCTTATGTTACTCTGGTCATAAATAAAATTTTAACTGCAACTTTGTGTGCTCAACTTTAGTTCTGACAGGGCTTGATGTGATGTAGTTAATGAGAACGTTTATCCTGAGTTATCAGTTGGGAAGTCAAATGACTACTTGAATGTGTTTAAATTTTTTAAAAAAAGCAAATATTTAAGTTGTTGGTTTTTTAAAGACACGTTTACAAAGTGCAATCAGGGATGAATGAATCTGAAAGTTGGTTAGACACAGGGTAGACAAGCATGGAAAATGATGTGGAAGAGAGGATATGAGACTGGAAAAGTGGAACCAGCTCAGGATGAGCATCGAGTGCCTCCTTGCCCTCACGAACGGGGAGATCTGCGGTCAGTTCTGCTAATGCTTGTATTAAAATGCAAACGTCTTTCAACAGGATTGATCTGTCAGACAATTTGAGCATCACTCATTTGCTTGGGGGTGATTTTGTCGGTGAGAAGCACTGGCTCGGGGCGGGGGGCGGGTGATGAAGGCCCTTTGGTAGCAGCGCCCCATCCGCACCCCCCCATCGTCCCGCGGTTGGCAGGAATGGGGGTGCGTGGTGCTCTCACAAAACGGACCGTACTTTGTGGGATCACTGGGAGTGAGAACAGCCCAGGCAGTGATAAGGGACTGCTCTGAGCTCATGGGGCCCGACAGGGACATTTCAACGTGAAGTTGATGTTTTCCGAGGCAGAGGAAGTCTGTGATTTAGAGGGTATTGCCGATGGTTTCTTAAAAAAAGGAGCAGAGGACGGATCGAGTGGCTTCTGCTTGCCCTGTGCAGCTGCTAGAGCTTGGCGGGGTGAGGGCAGGAAGCATGTGTGTGGCTGTGGTCTACTTGCTGGGCACGGGGTGCCCTGAGTCTGCGTGAAGCGGTGAGTGGTGAGCAGCGCTCACAAGTGATGGTTCTTTCTTCAGGCCTCCCCCCGCCCCCCCCACACCCCCCGTCCACAGGTGGGCCCAGTCTTCAGTGAAGACCACCAGCACCTCAGAATTCTGTTTTATTTCATGTTGTGTTGCTTTCTTTTTATGTTTATGTGTTTACAAACCCTTGTGTGGAGGGGTGGCTTTCAGTAGATCACAGTGAGGGAGCTACTCTGCTAGGTACGAAATTTTAGTCCATCTTGAAATGGAAATGAAGTATTATTGCAAATGTGGCAACTTCCTTTCCTCCCCATAACAATGTGTGTAAGTAGGGAAGTCAGTTACTTGGGAAAGCCTGTGTTCTTCAGTATTTTGTTAACAGAAATTATACTTAGAGAAATTTGGATTTCACTGAGGTGGACATAATTCAGTTTCACCTTAAAATACTTTTTTGTTGTTTCTATAATTGTAGTTTGGAGACATTTGAAATTAGAATATTCTTTATTGATATTTTCAATATTGATAACATTCTCTGAAATAACTATAAAATCCAGGCTCTATGCCCTATAACTAGTACATTTGAGAACCAAGAGTTTCTCTTAAAGATTACTTAAACGTACAAGGCAAGACCTGAGTGAAAATAATGCAGAATTCAACATTCTTCTGACTGGCTTTCAAAATGGCAGTTGAAACTATGGTACAAAATTGCACCTTTTTTTTTAACCCATGCAACGCTAAGGGGCCTGAACTTGGACGGAAGCGAGCTCCAGCGTCTGGTAGGTCACGGTGGCACAGGCCGCTCGACTGCTCCCGCGCTTTGTTGTTGAGGAGCAAGGACTAAGCATTGGTGACCCTGACCTGCCCGACTGTCCTGTTGGCTCGGGGTCACTCGCGGTCCTAAGGCAACTCTCGGTTTCTTTTGCTGCCTTCTTGGTCTTCGGTGTCTGGATACTGAGAAAGATCCAGGGTCAGAACTCTGCTGAACATGCAGTCATCGTGCTGAAATGAGAAAGGACAGCAGAGAGTCAGCTCTCTGCTTAGGGACGAAGTGTCATCAAACGTCAAGGAAGGGCCACTAGGGAACCTGGATTCGCACTTAAAAAGGGGCCTCCTTCTAGTCACTGGTCTCCGGTTAGGTCCGCTTCCTGCTGGTGCGTTCTCTGGTGAAGGTGCGCGCGCACGCCAGCCCAGATGCCCGCGCCGAGGGGCTGTTGACAGTGGGCACGAGCGTCCCACGGGCAAAGGTGACGCGCTGCTGCAGGAGGACGCTCGCTCCGCGCTCGCCCCACTCCTCACCTTCCCCTCACCTGCCTCCCTGACCTGGAAGCCCCAAGCCCCTTCCCCTTGGTTTATCCTGGAACGGGGTAGAAACCCAAGTCCCAGCCAGCCAGCCCTGGGATTACGCTTCACCAGGTGCGTCCGCCGTGCGCATGTGCGGTGCGCGCGGTACGAGCGGTTTTTCTCGTTGAGCTGCCTTTGCCAGTCTGATTTACAGAGAACCTAAGATGGGTAGAGGAGGAAGATCTTTTTGGCTCCCCTACGCTGGAATGAGAATTTCCAGGGGTCCCCTCACATCTTGGGGGCACAGGAAGGGAAGTTAATTTTTATCTTCGTTTAAATGAAAACTCAGGAAGTAAAGCCTAACTGTCCCCAAACTGAATGATCTGAATTAGCTGCTCTACTCCATTAGCTCAGGTCAGTATTTTGAACAGCTTAAGAAAGGTGGGTGTGAATTTATACAACCTGGAATGTCTGATCAACTTGTTTTTTCCTCTGGTCCTTTAGTGCTACCCACAATGCATTTATTTTGCCTAAAACATTCAAACATTAGAAAAATAGGAAATAGGATAGTAATAGTTTGCTGTGTACGTTAGCTCGTACCTTTAACTGTTCTGCAAGTTTTGATTTGCTTTTTTCACTTAAAGCCTATCTTTAAAATTTCTGTGTACTGCCATAGAAAAATACGAGTTTTTAAAATCTCATTTGGTTTAAAAAATCATTTAGGCCTATATTTATCAACTCCAGAACTCAAAGCGTATCTCCAGACTCCACCGGTACTTGTGATGAGGTGTCAGGAAAGAACTCAGGGACACTTCTCCTCTCCCTGTTGCTGATCTTTACCTCTGGATAGACGCCTATCAGCGCATCGGCTTTGGAATATAACTCCTCTTTTAGGGAAATGATTATCATCTGAAACTGCTCCTGCGTCTGCTGTTTGATGTAACTTGAGACCTGGGGGGAACGAAAAGCCCACATTTCACCAGCAGGGAAAGGCCTCGTTGCTGGGCCCCTGGATGGTGACTGGGCCTGTCTCCAGCTTTGCCCGTGGGAGGTGACAAGGCACTTACCTTCCTTTCTGGTAACTCAGTAAATCCACTATAACTGCAGAAATGGAAATAACTCAGATTCTAAAATAAGAGGTTAGTAAAAAAGTTGTAAATCTTATTAAACCTAGCATCTAAAACTTTTAAGAATATTTTTAAGAACAGAGGTCTAACTTAAGATACCGTCAGGTGAAAATGCAATCAGCTTTCATAACAAGATAAAAACTGCCACTCAGACACTATGTGGGAAAGGACAGACTGGTATTTAAACTTCCAATTTCCTGTTTTGCTAACGCAAAGCCAGAAGTGGGAAAAATGACAATTATATATGTATTCATAACCATAATCTAATTATTTGGTTGGAGTTGAACTCAGTGGCTCCTTCAGGAAGCTCAAATCCCAGGCATGAGAATATAAGAACAAAATGGACTCTGGAGAGAAACGAGTCTTGTTGAACAAACTCTGCTCGGAACCCGGAGAAAGATGGGGAAGAACTCGGCCACAGTTTCACAAACCGTCTGCCAACTCCCAGCTGGGGTGAGGGGCCAGAAGGGCTCTTCTCCATCTGCTTCGGTCCCGACTGCACCAGGGCGGTAAGGACGCAGCTCTGGAAGCAGGTACGGCAGCCCTGGGTGGGGAGCGAGTCACTAGCTCAGGTGAGTGATGAGGGGAAAGTGCCCTGGGCCAAGAGGGGTGGATCCACAGGCAGAAGGAACTCCATCTGGCGCTCGAGGCCATGGTGGCCACGAGGATATGCGGGACTGTGAGGCCCTGGGATGCCGACACGAGTGGAAGGTGAGGCAGAAGGGACGTGTCTGGCTTGGAGCGCTACCTGTGGTAAACGGGGCACCCTGAGCACGGGACGGAGTGGGAGCTACTTTGGGTTTGGTCCTCCTCCATTCGCTCATGCTCAGTAGGGCAGTGGAGTGGCCAGGAGGGTAAATCTCAAGGGAAGACTGGAAGTTAAAAGGGTTTTCAAACATAGGAGGGGTGCCAACAGAAGAGTCTTAAGAGTCCCTGGAGATGGTGGTAATACAAACATCTAAATTTTGCTAGAAGACACAGATAACTTAAAAAAGGCAGTCCACAAAAATGGAGCCCCAACCCCAACATACAAAACATGGGTACAGAGTACCTAAAGTCACCTCTTCAGGGGCGATTTCTCCCAAATGAGGCCATTGAGTCCCCTTAGCCAGTGCACACCAGCTGGCATTCAAGAGACGAACAGATTTTCTGTTGCTCCCATGTCTTCCTTCCCTGGTTACTCTGAAACCTGGCAGGTCCCAGAAGGGGCCTCTTGCTGTCCTCCACAAGGTTCAAGGGACTGAGGATCAGCTTTCTACATTTTGTGACTGTGGAGCTGACAGGCTGTCCTTAGGCACTCGGCGCCCCATGCAGGAAGGGTCAGGGGAGGACAGCTCGGGGAGCGCGGGCAGAAGACAGGCCCCTCAGCCGCAGCTCCGGCCCCTCCCGGCAGACTCAGCCGACTGAGAAAGCAGGCGGACCAGCTTCGGAGCCGCGGCCTGCCGGAGTGGCACTGAGAACTGAAGACACCGCTCCGAGAAGGACTCCTTAGCCAAGCTCACAAGACTTAAGTGTATAGCAGGATGCCAGCTTCCACTGTGCCTGGAATCGGAACTAGGAGTCTGATTCACCCATCTCCAAAACGACGGCTCTGGCAGTAGGACCATGACACCAGAGTCCGTGGGCCGGAGCTGTCCCATCCCTCGGCAGCCGTGGGCCAGGTACTGCCAGCGATGGACTCCGCGGCCTTTGGTCAGGCTTCCATGGCCGACTCCGTTCTCATGTCAGAAAGTCACAGTGGCGGTATGTGGCTTCAGTGTCCTTCTCTTTCAGGGGGCTTTTTAGATCTATGCTCTCATCTTAAAGGCTGACCTTAACTTGAACTCCCAAGAGTTAAACTGTTTCCTTAGTTCCCACGTCTCAAATACTGAGAAATACGATCATGAAGTGCAACAATCGGGTAAATTTTAATAAATGCAAGGGGGAGGGCAGAAGTTTGAACTTTAATTCCTTTGGAATTTTATTTAGAAGTGTTATTTTTGGACTTTATTAAACAACTGATTTGGCCCCATTTGCCACCAGGCCTCTTGGTGACCCTCTAGGTCCCAAAATCTAGATCTGGGGACAAGTTACCCACTAGCAATGCTGTGGATTCAGTAAAACAATCCTCACCTGACTCCTATTCTGACTCCCTAGGAATTCATTGAGGGTCCCCTAAACCTCAAATGAAAACTGCCCCAAATTTTCAGATATTTAACCTAGATTTGACTTTTAATCAGCAATTACCAACAAACTGTGTGTGTTCAGGGTAAACTGTCTTTCTGACCAGAATGTGATCCTCGAGTTGTAAGCGATCTACTGGAAATTAAAAGCAGAAAGAAACTGACCTTGCCAATGTTAGTGTTGTCCAGAGCTGCATCCACTTCATCTAACACAAAGAACGGAGCGGGCCGAAAACTAGAAAAAAAGTTACACTCCAGTAAGTTACAGCTTTCTATTAAGAGGATTAACAGTATTCGGAGTAAATAAGATACATCATTTTGAATGCTTTAGCCTCAGTCACCAATGACCCCTATGATGCTAAATCCAATGTGCAATGCTCAATCCGTGTCCCCCGTGACCACTGCAGGTGGCATCTGGGGCTGCCCCCGGCCTGTGGCTCTGACATCAAGGGTGACCGTCTGCTCCCCTCACCTGACCCACCGCTCCTTCCATCTCTTCCACCAACTCCTCTCAGTGCAGTGCCCTCGGGGTGCAGTGCTTACACACTAATTAGCTGCCCTGGTGATTTCATCTCCTCTCAGGGTTTCAATACCATCCGTGTCTTCACGGCTCCCACACTTGCCTCCCTTGTCCAGCAGCTGACTCGACAGCTCCATGTGGGTGTCTGGTAAACAGCTCAAGGTCATCCAAGGTCCTGCTCCTCACCTTGCCCCCCAGAACTACTCCCTCCAGGGGTCTTCCCACTCTAGTTGATTCGGGGTCATCCTGCCGCCTCCTTCACACCCCACACCTTGTCTGCTCAGCCTCTGCTCTCACCCTGGTCCAGCCCACCCTCATCTTCCACCTTGATTGCTACAATAGTTTCCCAGCCCTGTGCCTGCCACTGTTGTATACAGTCTATTTGCTACAGATGCCAGGCTCTCTCTGGCCTCAGGACCTTTGCACTTGCTGTTCTCCATGTCTAGAACATTCTTCTCTTAGCTATCTGCAAGACTTACTCCATTCCTTCAAATCTTTGCTCAGATGCTGCCTTCTCAAGTAGGCCTTCCCAGGTGAGTCTATTTTAATATTGCAAACCCTACTCTGCTACTGCTACTTATGATCTCCATTCCCTACTTTTTTTCTCTGTAGCATCTGTCATTTCCTGATAGTCTCTATGTTAGAGAATTAGTTTACCAATATACCTTCTCATTTGTCTTGCCCAACAAAAATGAAGTCTCTGAGGCAAAGATTTTGTTTTGTTCACTGCTGTATCTCCAAAGCCTACACCAGCACCCGACACACAGTAGATATGAAATATCTGCTGAATAAATGGATGGCAGTGACACCTGGTACTAGTCCTGTTCTGCTGAAACTTGCTCAGCACAGGCTCGTGCTTCGATTCCTGCGGCCTGCTCTCCCCAGAGTCTGCTGGCATTAATGCTACTTCCTGTTCCTCTCCTGTAATGGCCTCTTCTTTATCCTTGGGAGCAGTAAAAAGCAGCTGGAGAACTTAGGCTGATCTTCCTGGTCAGGAAAGCAGAGAGGCAGCATCATGTGCACCTAGATCTTCATCTAAGGATTTGCATGTTGAAAGTCAGTTGCCCTAATTTTAGCTAATGTCTTCTTGATTTACTTCAACTGCCACCACTACTAGAGGAAATGAAGTTAAACATTTTTTTCAGAAGAAATACTTCACTTAACATTCTTTACATAAACACAGGTCTGTGAACAGGCACTAGGAAAATAATACACAGGTCAGGAGTTTTTGTTCTGTTTGGGTTTGTTGTTAACTGTTGGCAATCCTGATGTCCTATGTGGCCATTCCAGTATTTCTTTTTCTTCTTTCTTTTCGGTAAAGCTAGAATATTAGTAGCTACTGATGATTACAGAAAATTAATGAAAATCTGTCAAAGATGGAATTGTGTGTTAGATTTGCAGTCTAAATTATTATAGGCCTAAAACAGAACCTGAATATTGTCTGGCTAAAGAAAACAGTTTTGTATCACATATGCTAAAACAGGTCTTCTGTAGGAGGGTCCGTTTGGTTTCAGCCCCGATGCAAAATCAGATAGCTTGCTGTGGCCTTTACCTGTGCACGGCGAACAGGAGGGCTAACGCGGCCACACACTTTTCTCCCCCTGACAGATTGTCCATTGGCATGAACCGTTTGCCTGGAGCCACGCAGTTATAGCTAATTCCCTCTAGGTAAGGCTCTTCTGGGTTCTCTGGGCTAAGAAATGCCTGAAACACAGGTTATTTACTTAACAAAATCAGGAAAGCAATTAGTAAATTTCAACTTTGGAAACTGCAATAGAGCTTAACTGCAAAATAGTCTATTGGTTCGGTTTTCCTCCACTGTGATGGCAAAATACGAATGCCTGTAGCTGGCTCTACAGTGTAGTCACAGGAAACAGGGCTGTCTGGGTGGGGAGTAGAGTGAAAACACTCTTAACGCACACAAAGGATCAGGCCTCCCCACAGGCCTGCCAGGCAGACCTCAGCAGCACGCACCACCGTCTGACAAAAACAGTCTTCAGTTAGCCCACTCGGTGGCCCATTCACCAGCCACTTACTGAATACCTGCTGTGGGCCAGGTACTGTGGCTACAGAGATGAATCCTGCCTTTAAGGAGTTACTGGGCTTATTTCAGTCTTACTTTACTGAAAATAACAATTTTTGGCTAAAATTCTCAATATCTGATCCAGGATCAACTTTCAGTCATAAAAGACCACCACGAGAAAGGTAAAAGCAGATGTGGAAGACCTGATCGACATCTTGAGTCCACATTCAGCGCCACAGGATCTGCCATGGGGACTGACTGTGGGTCGGGCAAGGGTTCTAGCAAAGAGACTATCGACACAATCCTGCCTTTGGTTCTTTCCTTCTCCTGACCCCAGGTCAGCCATTTCCCAAGACCCTCTACATTACAGGTACCTTCACTACAGAGACCACTGACTGTTCCATAAAATCAAATTAGCACCAGAGAGCAGAACTCCAGAACTGAAGAGAATCTGGAAACTAAGTGACCAACCCCTTCATTTTTCAGATGAAGAGACAGGCCCAGAGAGGTTCTGCCGTATTCGGGCTGGCCAGTGGTAGAGTGAGTGGGATCTAGAACACACCCAGTTACGATGGGAACCAATCTTCTGGAACTGACTTTGCTCCAGAAGTGGGTCACTCAGATAATGTGACACATTTATTTCCCACCAGAGAACCACCACCACCAACACAAAGTTCCCAGTAACATTTGGGGGTGAAAAATACATACTTGGGCACTGACGTTTCTGCAGAGCTTCTTGTAGATTTGATCAATTGAGATCGAGACGTGCTCAAAACACCGGCTGAAAAGGTCATATCTCCTTTTTTTCACCTGTTCAAACTCTTGCCTACACATTCTGGCTTCCTTTCTGCTGGCCTCAAAAGCTAAGAGAAAATCAATGTTCTTTATTTTGCAGACCACTGAGGGGCTGGCTCCTCTTATTTCAACTTTAAAGCACAGAATATTTTATTATTGATTTTGTTTGAGGGAGAGCGAGCACAAGCAGGGGGAGAGGCAGGCAGAGGGAGCCCCATGCGGGACTCGATCCCAGGACCCTTGGGATCATGACCTGAGCCAAAGGCAGGTGCCTAATGGACTGAGCCACCTAGGCATTCCGAAAGCATAGAATATTTTAAAAACTGGATTTTGAATTTGGTTGTCTTGGGTACAGTCTACCTTTAAAATACATCAATTGTTATTAATTCCAAGAACATGGCTCTTAAAATTGATGAGCCATTTTTCTAGTAGGGCTAATTTTAAGATAATGACAAATTCTGAAAGAGTATCTAATATGACCATCCTGCTGGTATAAAAAAATATCTGTTCTAAAATAACCAATACACCTGGGGCACCTGGGTGGCTCGGTTGAGCGTCTGACTCTTGGTTTCTGCTCAGGTTGTGATTTCAGGGTCATGAGATTGAGCCCCGTGTGGGGTGGGGTGGGGGTGCTCTCTCTCTCTCTCTCTCCCAAATAAATTTTTTAAAAAATAATAAACCTGTTTTTGAGTTAAAGCAGAACACTTTAAAAAAAGGAAGCAATTACTATTAAAAATGCACATTATTATAAAACAACAGAGAAAATATATGATACAAATAAAAAGCTAAATAAAAATAAAGCTACAATCCAGGGGGGATTGCTGATAAGTGTTACAGAAATCCAAACCCGCCACACCCAAGAATATGGCCTTGCTGACAACTATAGCTCAGGCTCACCATCTGTGGACTCCTGAAACTTGTCTCTGACCGTCTTTAGTTTCTCCAGGGCTCTCAGGTTTGGGGCCGCAGTCTTCAAGAGGTTGTCTTCCTGGGATGCCACCTGTTGCAGCAGGAGCCTCAGGTGGGCCTCCACTTCCTTATCAGTTTGTAGAGCCTATTATTGGGTAAAGAACAGCAATGATTAGCTTGCCTTTCCAAACTGTTGAGTAATTAGGCACAGGGCCCTTCAGGATCGGGCCCTTCAGGATTGGGCCCCTGCCTCCCTCCCTCCCTCCACATCCATGCCTTCCCTCCCTCAAAGCCCTCTGAGTCTGAAGTGCCAGCAGGCTGCGCTATCCCTCGCTTCCGGAGCCGGCTGTGCTCGTCCACGGCTCTAGTGTTAAAGACCCTGCTCTCCTGGAACCTGCTTCCCTTCCGTACGTCCTCATCTGGCTAAAAAGCAACAATTCACATATTACTTTCACTTATTCATTACAAAATACTGATTGTTTACTATGTATTAGGCATTCGGTGATGAAAACTGTTCTGGCCTTGCCCGTGAAGAGCTCACAGGGAAGTCACACTGGCATTGACAACAGCGCGAATACGCTGTGACCGGCGAGCAAAGGTGCTGCGAGGCAGAGAGAAGGGACCCAACTTGGGAGGCGGGGGTGGCACTGAAGCTGAAACCAGAACAGTGGGTACAGCTTGAATGAGGAGGGGAGGGAAAAAGTGTGTAGGCCTAACCTTGCAGGAAAGCATTCTTGCCCTCCCAGGATCTTTAATTTATATATGATAAAGGTGACGTTTTAAGTCCCTGGGAAGAGAATTACTTGAAACATGTTGCATAAATGGGCTAACTTAGGTCACTTTTTAAAAACCGATTCTTCCCTTATACCATATGCCAAAATGAATTTCAGATGAATTAAATAGGTAATGAAAGCAAAACCATGAACAGGAAGAATATTTATACTCAGTAATAAGGTGGGGAAGGATTTTCTAAAATGAAAGCATTAAATAGACTATAAAAAAGACAAACGCTATTTTCTGATTGCCTCAAAAGAGCATAAATACAATCCAAGAGCCCAGTGAATCTCACAACATATATTAAGGACATGTGAAATTAAAAGATGTGGGTATTGCTACTTGGCATCCGCTCTTCTACTCCCTTTTTTTTTTTTTTTTAAAGATTTTATTTATTTATTTGACAGACAGCAAGAGAGGGAACACAAGCAAGGGGAGTGGCAGAGGGAGAGGGAGAAGCAGGCTTCCCGCCGAGCAGGGAGCCCGATGTGGGGCTCGATCCCAGGACCCTGGGATCATGACCTGAGCCAAAGGCAGACGCTTAACGACTGAGCCACCCAGGCGCCCCTCTACTCCCTCCTTTCTCACAGAGCCCGTGTTTAACCATTTCTCCCTCAAGCGTCCCCTGTAGCTGGGGGTGGGGTGGGGTGGGGGTCCCTGCTTGATGGAGGGCTAGTCAGGATGGAGTCAAAACAGAAACAAACGTAGCATTGTAGTATGGCTTACAGGGGTGCCTATGACACAGAGCTAGAGCTGCTCAATTAAAGAGCCCTTGAAACCGCATCCCAGGTGTGTGCCCTGCAGGCTGTGTCCCCGAATGCAGGGGCCACAGCGGAACCCTGTGACGGGCAATAGCTAGGACGCTGGAGTATGGTGGCTACTTCTGTCACTTGCAGGATTTCTCAGAGACTAATGATCATTGTGAATCTTCAAGGAGACAACCCTTCAAAAAACTGGCTGACCACAGGGTGCCTGGGTGGCTCAGTTGGTTGAGCGACTGCCTTCGGCTCAGGTCATGATCCTGGAGTCCCAGGATCGAGTCCCACATCGGGCTCCCTGCTCAGCAGGGAGTCTGCTTCTCCCTCTGACCCTCTTCCCTCTCGTGCTATCTCTCATTCTCTCTCTCTCAAATAAATAAATCTTTAAAAAAAAAGAAAACAAAGGGCGCCTGGGTGGCTCATTTGGTTAAGCGACTGCCTTCGGCTCAGGTCATGATCCTGGAGTCCTGGGATCGAGTCCCACATCGGGCTCCCTGCTCAGCAGGGAGTCTGCTTCTCCCTCTGACCCTCTTCCCTCTCGTGCTCTCATTCTCTCTCTCTCTCTCAAATAAATAAAATCTTTAAAAAAAAAAACTGGCTGACCATAGAAGCTTTTCTTCTTTGGGAAGAAATTTCACGATACTCATGTTCTGCTGAACACACAGTGAGAAATGCTGATCTAAACATTTTTAAAAAGCCACCTACTTAAACCATTTCTTCAAAAACCATTAGGAAATCTACATTTTTCCCTAAATGTAGGCTCTATGGTCTAAAAAGTATTGTGTAGTATATTTAAATATTCACCATCACAGTGAGTTAGTCCTAACAGAAATCTTTCGATTACCTTCAAATCATCTCTTAGAGAGCTGTAGTCTACCTTGATGGCTGCTTCTTTCTCATAGATGTCAACTGTCGCCTGGGTACTTTCTGCTTCAGTTCCCAACTGAAACACAGACGAAGCCCTTTCTTTGTTATATGAAATGGTGATCTTATCCATCTGCCCAAGCCCTCCAGTTGATTCCCACCTCACTCCTTACTGGAGCCTCCAAGGCCATGATGATCTGGCAACAAGATCCCCAGGTACTTCCATGTGCACGGTATGAGTTCAGAACTAGTAATCTAGTAAAGTCTCTCCCACAACAGAAGAATCTTCTATAAGAACCCTGGCAGGTCTAGGTAACATACTTTTTTTTTTTTTAAGATTTTATTTATTTGAGGGGCACCTGGGTGGCTCAGATGGTTAAGCATCTGCCTTCGGCTCAGGTCATGATCTCTAGGTCCTGAGATCGAGCCCCATGTCGGGCTCCTGGCTTGCCGGGGAGTCTGCTTCTCCCTCTCCCCCTGCTTGTGCTCTCTCTCTCAAATGAATAAATAAAATCTTAAAAAAAAATAAAAGATTTTGAGAGAGCGCACACTTTCCCTCCAGTGGAAGGAAAATCTCAGGTCCCACCTACCAATTATGGTAAGACAAGTACTCCTATAATGATTATTGTAATTATTTCTACCCAGTGATCCTTGTTCAGCCCTCTGGAGAGAGACAATTTAGACCTCATGCCTTTTCTGTTTCAGGCTTTATGGAGAACATCTTGTATAGCATCCCCTTTACATAGCCACTTCTAGATGTGCTTACAAAATTCCAATCAGGGAACTCACCACTAAAGGCCCTCCATCTTTCTGGTAGAAAGTGTTCCCTAGGAGCAGAAATCTGTCTCTGTGGCCTCTACTCCCTAACCCTGTATCCCCCTTGAGACGAGAAAGAACAAATGTGATCCTCCTTCTGTGATAGACTCTCTTCTAATGGAGGAGAATGATTGTATTCCCCAAGTCTTCTCTTCCCAGCACATGGTCTGGGCCTTTTTGCTCAGTTGAATGCTTTACTCTTAGGAAGCATCAGGCTTTAAAAAGTGAACGTAATATTCCATTTGGCCTGACCAGCACAAAGTAGAGGAGAACTATCATTTTTTCTTTTTAGATAATGATTCAGTATCAGTCCAGCTTAAAGCCTTTAATACCTGCTCTGAAATACCACACCATGAGTATGAAATTCTTTCAAGCCAATGAAGTCATTTCACATTCATATGGGCTTGCTGGAGAACAATTCTGAAGGTTCATTAGGAAGCAATAGGAAGAAAGCAGCGGCATGAATACTTGACGAGTAACACTCACTTCAATGTCAGCCATTAAAATTGTTTCCTCCTCTCTGTAACCTCTTCTAAAATTACATTGCCTTTTATAAACAGACGTTCTATTTCTATAGTATAAAACTATTGTTTTTCTGCTCCCATCTATTTCTGCTGTTCACAGACCCCTCCCTTCTCTCTCTGACCCAGAGTTCTTCCCCAGATTTTCCTAACAGAGAGCGCAGGGGAGAGTTCTCTTTCTTCTCTGGTCAAAGCTAGTGGTTACAGCTGCGGCCTGTGGGAAAGCCGATTTGGGAGAATAAAGCCAATATATATTGAGCCAGAAAGAGTTCTTGACGGTGTTCAAATTCCTAGACTGAGTCAAGCATGAGACCGCCCCCTCTCCCGATCCCACCCCCCTACCCAACCCTATCCCTTTACCCCCTTTAAAGCCATCTGAGTTGGGTTTATGTCTCTTGTGGCCAGGAAAGGGTTTTCTCCCTTCCTTACCTCTGTCTGCAATGTGACCTCTGCTACAATTGAGAAAAAAGACAAAGACTTTTTGAGTGTAAGGTTATGAGATCTGGTCAACGTTGGCAAGAGAAGAAGTGTTTTATAGATGCCTCACTCTGAAGAATCCAAAGGACTCAGGGCACTTCTGGGGTGGGGGATGGATGGAACGGAGTAGCTGTCTGTCTGCTGGGGCAGAGCAGAGAGGGGAGGGGGGATGTGGAAGGGAGACCCCGGGGAAGAGCTCAGAGATGACCTGAGAGGCAGGACAAACCCTTCTGTCACTGGCTGTGGATGGGCTAATGGGAAGATGCTCTTTCCAAAGTGCACAGCAGCTGCTTCCCTAACACCAGCCCCAAAGGTTACTGATGCCAACAGCTCAAATTCTCTGATTCCTCTTGGGATCTAATGTGTAGGAAAGAAACTACGGCCCATCCTGTGGGGCTAAAAGGCATGGATCAGCAAGAGACAGAACTGCACGAAATGCCCAGTCCTCTGCAATGATGATCGTGGTAGGAGGAGATGCCTTCTCCACTCCTAGTGGAGCTTTAGGCCCAGGGGAAGCGTCTGCAGACCTGGGACTTCACTAAGCAGCCAAAGGGTATCACATAAAGTTCCCCACGACCACACTTATTTTGAAATCCTGAGGTAGAATACCTCCACTTCAATGATGTCATCCAGTGATCCCAACAAAAGGGCTATTTCAATGTCTTGAACTTTGCAATCAAGCAGCAGATTATGCTTCTCTAGCTGTTTCTGTTCCAAAGAAGTTTGAATGATTACAATTTCTTTTTGCCATTTTCCCACTTCCCTGTAAATACACAGATATGAAAAGTGAGCTATTACTCCTTACGTAAAGTTGCACCAAAGAAGAAAAATGAATGTGTTATAAATAAACTCACATGGAAAAAAGATTTTTTCCTATGCGTGCTATAAGTTCTAGAGTTACCTCACTGATGCTTATAATATAAACTTTAACACTCTTGGGAAAGGCCATGAATGCAATTAGTTAATCCTAGGGAGGATTTTTTAAATAATAAACAATTACTTTAATCAGGCTGGTTTTGTTTCCTACTTTGTTTTAAAATCTATGTAATTTTTCAAGCGGCATTTCTCCCTCAATGTAAACTCTACGCTTTAGAACCTCAAAACAAGAGAAACAACCTTTTAATAAGAGAAATGTCTTACCAATTAATTACATATCTAATGGTCTGAACATTTCTTTTTACTACAACCACTATTAATATAATGCCCTCTATCTTAAATGAACGAGGGCTTGGGGGTTTTACCAGTTAAAACAATATGGGATTTTAAAGAGGACCTAGAAATAGGACCAAAAATAAATTAAGAAGTATATGGTTTTCAAAAATACAATGATGAACAGAAATGTAGTTCTGTTTATACTAAATACAAGAGTGAAAAAAAACTCAGGAATAAATGAACTTTAATTCCACTCAAAAATCTTAGACAAAGAACTTTCTGGCTCTATCTTGAAATGCTGAAAGTCTTTAACCAGTGAGGAAAACCATGAAATGCCAAGCGTTGACCAAACCAGAGCACATTTCATCTGATCGCTTACGGTCACGTCCAATCATACAGGAAAGCAGAGGTCACTGTGGTACAGCAGGGCTGCCTGATTCCAAGTGTCTTTGTCCCCATCATGACAGACACACATGCTTATTATGTGCCAGGTACCATTCTAAGTGTCATATGAACAGTCCCTCATTTAATCCTTACACCTCTCCTGGGAGGAAGGCGCTAGGAGTAACCCCATGTTACTATTTCCTAGATGAGGAAATGACAGCATAGTATGTAAGTAGCAGAACTGGGGTATGCAACCACACAGACTGGCCTCCAGATCTCACGCCCACCCCGCCCCGCCCGGCTTTGTCCCACAAGCGGACTAGAGAGGGGCCCGGTACAACAGTGTCCGAGGGATTTAGGGTAAGGGACTCTTCATACACGTCCATGTTTTCTTCTGCCAAAGAGAACTATTCACTCTAAAGAACTAATCGTCTCTTTTGGTTTTCCCCCCAAAGAACACTTGAAAGGTGTGATGTGGGACTAAAAGCACCAAGGGTACATATTCAAATAACAAAACTTCCTACAATAAATTTCAAATTCATAATAAACGTCTTTAAAATTCTGGTTATGGTCCTTCAAACTGATATACCGAATTACCTATCAATAGCCAAAAATTTCTTCCGTTCTTCTTCCAGCTGAGCTTGGACCTTCTCAGCGTTGGCATTCTGAGTGACAAATACGTCCTTAAGTTGCTGCCACTTTGCCATGAGTTCATCCACAATTTGCAGACAATTTTCTTCAGCCTGAATGAAGATGATTTGCATTGTAGACTCACCATCTTTTACATTAATAAGGTCAACAGATCATCTTATTGTCAAGAAACCAACCCAGTGATTCTGGGATAAACCCTTATTCTGTGTGCTGCTTGAACCCCTATCCCAGCATGTGACCCACTCTGGTTCTACACTTCTTGGAAATTACTGCCTTTGTCCTTCACTTTGGATTTGTCCCTCAGCTTGCTGCCGTCTGACTTCTGTTCCCATTCTCCAGTGAAAATGTTCTTGCTACTATGACCTCTTAATTGGTAATCTGACCCCCCCAGAGCGGCGGGGTTTCTGGCTCTATCTTCGTAACCCATGTGACCACTCCTTCCAGAATTCCACCCTTGCCTCACTGCTCTTCGTGGTCCTTTGCTCTGCCTGGGAGCCTCAACCGCTCATACACGGTTTCAATTCACTCCCATAAACCAGCCCGGGCTCCTCCCACCACCTACGTGCTCTTCACCTGCCAGAAATCACTGCCTAGGTGTCACACAGGCAATTCAAGCTCCATGGGTCCAGAATGTTCTCCCTTTAACTTGCTCCTCTTATCCACCAATCACCCAAACTAGAACTCAGGAGTCATCAGTGGCATCCCCCCTAGCCTCCCACACCCACTTCAACATCTAGTAATTCATGAAACTGCTGATTTGACTTCTGGTATTTCCCAAATCTGCCCACCACCCTTTTGGTCACCAGGAGGACACTTCAGGAGCTCGACCCGTGTTTACTTAATGGAGGAAGTCATCATCTCAGTGATGGGGCACCTCAGCCACCTGTTCTTACCTGCTTTAGGTCATCAATGTCCTCTCTGCCTCTCTGGATGGTTTCTTTCAACGTGTTGATCTTACTCAGTCTCTTCTTCAGCTGATTGCGACTATATTCGAGTTGAGCATTAAGACGAGTTTTTTGTTTCTCAAATTCTAATCTAGTATAATAGAGTCAAGCGTTATAAGTGGTAAAGAGTCTTTTAATTCTTTACTTTTTAGTTGTTATTATGGAAAATGTCAAGAAAACATGAAGTAGAAGGAATACTATAAGAAGTTCAGTCCCCGGTCAGTCCTGTTCATCTATAGCTGTGCCCGTGACTGCTCCACCACCAGGGTGTCTGAAGCACATTTCAGACATCATATAATTTCATCTGTAAATATTTAAGTCTGTGTCTCTGCAAGTGAAGTGACCGTTAACACAAAACCACAAGCTACTATAGATACAAATGATGACAATTCCTTAATATTAGATTGCTCTCATTGCCAGATTTCCTGAGTCTCATTAAAAACAAAACAAAACTGGTTTGTTTGAATCAGAATCCATACATTGCATATGAATATATGTTTCTTCAGTCTTTTGTTATCGGTGGGCTCCCTCCCCTCCTCTTTAAGTTACAAGTGATGTACTTATTCTCATTTATTTAGTCTGTCTTTCCAAATGGCTAGTCATCCACAAACTCCCAACTCGGGAATTGAAGAGCATATCTTTCCTGAAGCTCCTTCCTCCTTTGCCAGCCTCCTCATAAAGAACTCCAAGACCAACTGTAGCTCCTCCTTCCCATCCTCTCTCCCTCACATACCCTGCTAAAGGATCATTCAATCCAGACAGATTTTCAAGCACTAACTGTTACCAGAGACTAACTGTGCTAGATACTGCTGATACAAAGACCACCATAGCAGTGATGATTAAAGACACAGAGTGATATTCAGTGAGATGTCACTGTGTGCCAGACTGTCACACATGCAAGAATTAACTCACTTCAGTTGTAGGACTCTCTGAGTGGCTAATACCACTATCCCTATTTATGAGGAAGCTGAGCAGACAAAGCACAGAGTCAAGTTTCTTGCCCAAGCCTACCCCATGAGGAAGGGATGGAGTGGGCGTGACACAGAGTCCCTGCTCTTAACAACTTTGGTTAAGTGCCTGCAGGAAGGGTTAAGAACAAACCCTTGAAGGATTTATTCCTGCTGCAGGAGGCAGACATGCAGACTATGTACAAGGGAAACACTTCTTCACTTGGCTCTGGAACACCATACCACTCTGGCTTTCCTGTCCCCTCACTGGCTGCTCCTTTGATGGTTCCTGGTGATCTTACCCAGGCACATGGCTTTAAGTACCATCTGCATACAAACAATCCCAGAATTTATACCTCCAGCCAGGACCTCTCCCAGGAACTCCTAACTTACACATTTAACTGCCTACTCCACATCTCCAATTGGATGTCAAAGGCATCCCAGGACACATAATGGATAAGCTACTAGAAGCAGTAAGAGGTTTTAGCAAACTTATGTTACACCAATCTAAAATTTGATAGCGTTTTTCTACACCAGTAGAAGCCAATTAGAAAAATATAAAAATAAATACTACTCATAAGAGAAAAAAACCTATAAGATATCTAGGAAATAACTTAAGATCACATAAGATCTCTATGGGAAAAAAACTTTAAAATTCTAATAAAGGATATAGATGATTAGAATAAGTGAAGAGACATACCATGTTCTTAGGTTAGAGGACTCGATATTTTGAAGATGTTCTCCCCAAATAAATCTATAAATCTGATGCAATCTCAATCAGAATTCCAGTTGGATATTTATAAGAAACTCAATAAACAGTAATAGGCATAATTCTTTACAAAGAAAATCTATCAAAGTTCAAGTAGACTTCAGAAAAAAGAATATGACAGGAGGATAAAAGGAGCATTTCACAGTGATAAAGGGATAAATTCACCAAAAAGACATAATGTTCCCAAATTATGTATGGACCTAATCACAAGGCGGTAAAATAAATGAAGTAAAAACTGACAGAACTGGAAGAAGAAACTGACAGATCCAAAAGTATACTTGGAAATTTCAACACTCCTCTCAGTGTCTGCTGAACAACTAGGCAAAGGACCAGTAAGTATAGAGAGGACTTGAGTGATACTAACCAACTGGATTTAACTGACACCCAAAGAACACTCCATCCAACAGCAGGTACCTAGTAAACAACACACTTCTAAACGCCCCATGGGTCATTGAAAGAAATCACAAAATATTTGAAAATATTTTGAATGGAATGAAAATGAAAATACAACATACCAGAAGTAGTGGGATGCAGCTTAAGTGGTAATTACAAGGAAATATATAGTTTAAAAGGCCTATATTAGAAAATAACCCAAAATAAGAAGAAAATAATAAAAGTAAGAGCAGAGATCAATAACACAGAAACAGACAAACCAGAGAGAAAATCAATGAAGCCAAGAGCTGCTCTTAGAAAGGATCAATAATAAATTAATAAAATGAATACATCTCTAGGTAGGCATCAATAAGAAAAGAAAGAAGATAAATCACTAATATCAGAAACGGAAGAAAGGACATCAGTATAGATCCTACAGACATTAAAAAGGATAAAAAGCAAATATTATTAATAACTTTGTTAATAAATCTGACAACTTGGATGAAATACATAAATTCCTTGGAAGACACAAACTACCAAAACTAACTCAAGAACAAAGATATCCTGGGTAGTCCTATATTTATTAAGAGAACTGAATTTGTAACTAAAAACCTTCTCACAAAGAAAGGTGGGTGGCCCCAGTGGCTTCACTGGCAAATTTTACCAAACTTTTTTGAGAGAAGTAATATAATTCTACAAAAACCTTTCCAGAAAACATAAAAGGAGACAACAATTCTTGAATCATTTTGTGGTTCTGGCATTACCCTGATACGAAAATGTGATAAAGGTATTGCAAGAAAAGAAAACTATATATTAGTACACTCATGAACATAGATGCAAAAATTCTTAATGAAATTTTAGCAAACGAAATCCAAAAATATTTGAAAAGGATAATACAATATGACTGAGTGGGGTTTATCCTGGGTATATAAAGTTGGTTTAACATCAATCAATATAATTTACCATATTAATAAACAACAAAAAACCCCAACCATGCAATCACTCAAAAAAAAGGCAGAAAAAATATTTGACAGAATTCAATATTCATTTATAAAAAATTTCAGCAAACTAGAAATAAAAAGGAACTATCTTAACCTGCTAAAGAGCACCCTAAAGTTAAAACCATACTTAACTGTGAAAGACTTGACTGCTGTGCCCCTAAGACTGGGAATAAGGCAGGATGTCTGCTCTTAACCACGTTTATTTATTCAACATTTTACTGGAGGTCCTAGTTGTGCAATAAGACAAGAGATAAAAGGTGCACTAATTGGAAAAGAAGAAATAAACTTTTCACTGAAATACAATCACCTGTGTAAAAAATCCTAAGTAATCTAAAAAAAAGAGCTCCTAGAACTAATAAGTGCAGCATAATTGCAGGATACAAGGTCAATTTATAAAAACCAATCTTAGGTGCCTTGGTGGCTCAGTTGGTTAAGCATCTGCCTTCGCTCAGGTCATGATCTCAGGGTCCTGGGATCGAGCCCCGCATCAGGGTCCCTGCTCAGCGGGAGCCTGCTTCTCCCTCTCCTTCTGCCTGCTGCTCCCCCTGCTTGTGCTCTCTCTCTCTCTCTACCAAATAAATAAATAAAATCTTAAAAAAAATAAAAATAAAAACCAATCTTATTTAGGGGCTCCTGGGTGGCTGAGTTGGTGGAGCATCCAACACTTGATTTCAGTTCAGATCATAATCTCAGGGTTGTGAGATTGAGCCCTGTGTCATGCTCTACACTCAGTACGGAGTCTGCTTGAGATTCTGTCCCTCTGCCTCTCACCCCATTCTCTCTAAATCAATCAATCAATCAATCTTTAAAAAAACCAGACCAATGTTATTTCAATATACTACCAACAATCTATTTGAAATTGATAATTAAAAACAATTCTATGTATAATAGCATAAAGATATAAGGTACTTAGAATAAACTGAACAAAATATAATACCTGTACACTGGACACTAAGAAATACTAATAAGAGAAATTAAGGAAGATCTACATAAGGAAGGTCTACATAAGACAGACAGACACCATGTTCATGCATTAGTATTGTTAAAATGTCATTTCTTCCCAAATTGATTTATATATTCACAATCCCAATCAAAATCCCAGCAGACTTTTAAAAGCAATTGAAGAGCTGATCCTAAAATGTCCATGGAAATGCCAAAGGACATAGAATAGGCAGGGGCGGGGCGCCTGGGTGGCTCAGTCGTTAAGTGTCTGCCTTTGGCTCAGGTCACCATCCCAGGGTCCTGGGATTCCCCACTCCGTGGGAAGCCTGCTTCTCCCTCTCCCACTCCCCCTGCTTGTGTTCCCTCTCTCGCTGTGTTTCTCTCTGTAAAATAAATAAAATCTTAAAAAAAAAAAAATAGACAGGGGCTTGACCTTCCTTGTCCACTGTTGTAGTCTCAGTGCCCGGCTCATAGGAGGCTTACAGTAAATAGGTGTTGAATGAATGAATGGACCATGAGAGAATTAGAATAAAATTAAAGGAAATGGGCCAAAATATTGATAGTTTTTATTTCTGGGCAATGGGATAGTGACTGAATTTTTAAAAAAGTTTTCTCTATGTTCTCCAAGAGGCACATACTACATTTTGTATTTAAAAATTATACTTGATTATAAACCCACAGCTGGGGCTCCTAGGTGGCTCAGTCAGATAAGCATCCAACTCTTGATTTTAGCTCAGGTCGTGATCTCAGGATCGTGAAATCAAGGCCCACATCAGGGTCCACGCTGGGCATGAAGCCTGCTTGAGATTCTCTGTCTCCCTCTCCCTCTGCTCCTGTCCGCCCACCCCCTTCTCTAAATAAATAAAAAGAAAAACCCACAGCTAAGATTATATTCAATGGAGGAAAACTGAGAGCTTTTCCTCTAAGGTCAGGAATAAATAAGGATGTCTACTCTCACCACTTTTATTCAACGTGGTACTAGAAGTCCTAGCTGCAGCAATCAGACAAGAAAAAGACATTAAAAAAAAAAAGAAAAAGACATAAAATACATCTAAATTGGTAATGAAGAAGTAAAACTTTCACTATTTGCAGATGACATGATACTATATGTCAAAAACCCTGAAGACTCCACCAAAAAACTACTAAAACTGATAAATGAATTCAGTAAATGTCGCAGGATACAAAATCAATCTACAGAAATCCATTGCATTTCTATACACTAATAATGAAGCAGCAGAAAGAGAAATTAAGAAAACAATCCCATTTATAATTACACCAAAAATACAAAATACCTAGGAATAAGCTTAACCAAAAAGGTGAAAGACCTGTACTCTGGAAATTATAAAACACTGATGAAAGAAATTGAAGACAACACAAAGAAATGGAAAGACATTCCATGCTCATGGATTGGAAGAACAAATACCGTCTAAATGTCTATACTACCCAAAGCAATCTACAGATTTAATGCAATCCTATCCAAATACCAATAGCATCTTCCACAGAACTAGAACAAATAATCCTAAAATTTGTATGGAACCACAAAAGACCCCTAAAAGGCAAAGCAACCTTGAAAAAGCAAAAGAAAACTGGAGGTATCACAATTCCAGGTTTCAAGTTATACTACAGAGCTGTAGTACTTAAAGCAGAGTATGGTGCTGGCACAAAACAGACACACAGATCAAAAGAACGGGACAGAAAGCCCAGAAATAAACCCACAATTATATGGTCAATTAATCTTCAACAAAGAGTATGCAACGGTATTGGGAAAACTGGACCACTTCTTTTATACTCTATACGAAGAAGAAACTCAAAATGAATTAAGGACCTAAATGTGAGACCTGAAACCATAAAAATCCTAGAATAGAGCACAGGCAGTAATGTCTCTGACATTGGTCATATCAACTTTTTTCTAGATAGGTCCCCTGAGGCAAGGGAAACAAGAGCAAAAATAAAGTATTAGGACGGCATCAAGATAAAAACCTTCTGCATAGCAAAGGAAACAAGTCAACAAAACTAAAAGACAACCTACTAGATGGGAGAAGATATTTGTAAATAACATATCCAATAAAGAGTAGGATCTAAAATATATAAAGAACTTACACAACTCAACACCCCAAAATAAAATAATCCAATTAAAAATGGGCAGGGGCAGCTGGGTGGCTCAGTCAGTCAAGCATCTGCCTTCAGCTCAGGTCACGATCTCAGGGTCGTGGGATTGAGCCCTGCATCAGGCTCTGTGCTCAGCAGGGAGCCTGCTTCTCCCTTTCCCTCTGCCCTGCCCCTCCTCCCCCCGCTCATGCTCTCTCTCTCAGATAAATATATAAAAAATCTTAAAAAAATAAAATAAAAATTGGGCAGAAGAAATGAACAGACATTTCTCCAAAGAAGACATACAAATGGCTAACAGACACATGAAAAAATGCTCAGCATCACTCATCATCAGGAAAATACAAATCACAGTGAGATATTACCTCACACCTGTCAGAATGGCTAAAATCAAAACACAAGAAACGAGAGGTGTTGGCGAGGACATGGAGAAGGGGGAGCCCTCATGCACTTTTGGTGGGAATGCAAACTGGTGCAGCCACTGTGGAAAACAGTATGGAGGTTCCTCAAAAAGTTAAAAATAGAACTACCCTACAATCCAGTAATCACACTACTGGGTATTTACACAAAGAATATGAAAACATTAATTCAAAGGGATACATGCACCCCTATGTTTACAGCAGCATTATCAACAATAGCCAAATTATGGAAGCAGCCCACATGTCCATCAACTGATGAATGGATAAAGAAGATGTGGTATATATATATACAATGGAATATTATTCAGCAACAAAAAAGAATGAAATCTTGCCATTTGCATGGATAGAGCTAGAGAGTATTATGCTAAGTGCAGTAAGTCAGAGAAAGACAAATACCATATGATTTCACTCCTCTGTGGAACTTAAGAAACAAAACAAATGAACAAAGGAAAAAAAAAGAGAGACAAACCAAAAAACAGACTCTTAACGATAGAGAACAAAAGTTCTGAGAGGGGAGGTGGGTGAGGGGATGCGTGAAATAGGTAAAGGGGATTAAGAGCATAGTTATCTCGACGAGCACTGTGTAACATATGGAACTACTGAATCACTATATTGTACACCTGAAATTAATATAACATTGTATGTTAACTATATTGGAAATAAAAAGTAAAAACATAAGTAAGAATAAAAATTATATTTGACTTTTGTATCTAAATGAAAGATGTTAACTAAACTTATGCAGTAATCATTTTACAATACACCTAATTCAAATCATTATGCTGTACACCTTCACAGTGATGTATGTCAATTATATCTCAATAAAACTGAAAAAAAGAGAAGTGCCTAATACAAAATAAACCAATCATCTAGATAAGTACAGTAAAGTCTAGATCTTAAATAATCTGCAGTCATAAATGCTTTCTTATTTCTGCATGACTTTGACTCCTTTTAAATATAAAATGACTATACCTTGGGCAAAGGGACTGTCCTTTGACCTACAATACAACATTGTCATCACTATTGTGCCCTTCAATTCAGAATTTATAGTCATAATTCCAATGCAGTTATATTCAAATAAATAATACATGGCTATGGTACAAAGTTAAAAAGATGTAAGAATACACAAAAAGTAAAATATCTCTATCCCTTCCTCTCAGTCTCCTCAGAGGCAACCACTCTTAATGATCTCTAAACACATACATGTACATATATTCTTCCCCAGAATGTCATTTGTCTTGATTTTCTTCATGGTGCCGTTGCCATGCAAAACATGTTATTTCATACATTTGCATTTTTTCTTTTGTGGCTTCCAGCATTTATGTCATACTGAAAGACCTTCTCTGATCTGAGATTATTTTTAAAAATTCTCTTATGACTTATTCTAGTATTCTTATGCCTTCATTTTATTTATTGAAATCTTTGATTCAGCTGGCATTAATCTAAGGAATGAGACAGGGATCCAAGTAGGTTTTTTTCCAGGTTGCAAACACATGTATTCCCAACATGATTTACTGAAGAGTATATTTTTTTTCCACTGATATGAAATGCCAGCTTTATATTAAATCAAATTTCCCTTATAGATCCGAGTATATTTCTGGATTCCACTTGTGAGCAAGCACTTCAAGATTTTAATTAATCCAACTTTATACATGTTTTAAAATCTGGGACTTCTAGTCCTTTCTCATTACCTTTTCCAGATTTTTCTTAGCTAGTTCTGAATGTGAACTTTAGAATCAGCTTATCTAGTTAAAAAAATCCTTGTCCATACATGTATTGAGATGATATGTAAATTAGAGATTAAATTAGGGAGAACCAACTTCTTTATAATGTTGAATCTTCCTATGAAAAAACTAGTATGCCTTTTCTTTTTATTCAAGATTATTATCTCTCTGTCTTGTTTAAAATATTATATAAAAAAAACTTTTATTACGTAAACTCTGTCCCCAATGTGGAGCTCAAACTCACAACCCCAAGATCAAGCATCGCATGCTTCACCAACTGAGCCAGCCGGGTGCCCCTGAAAGTTTCTTTATATACTTTCACATTTAGTAAGTTTACTCCTAAGCACTAAGTACTTTTCCTTCTCCATCTCTTAATAATTGAGATATTTTTCTCCCTACAAATTATCTTCCTGGTAGTTTTTATATAGAAAGTCTAAAAATTTTTAAATTAATTTTTATATTAATTTTTAATTTAAAGTTTTCATATTAATGTTTATATCCAGCCACATTACTGAAGTCTTTTGTTTCTAACAGTTTTCTAAGAATTTCAGTTTCTAATTTGTTTTCTAGGAATTTCTAGATATATACCATATAACCCACAAATAGTGGAAATTTTATTCCCTCCTTTGCAAATGTTTATACCTTATTTATATTTATTGTTTAACTCAATGGACTAGGATTTCCAGAAGAGCGTTAGGTAATGGCGGTGATATCAAATATTCTTCTCATTTCTAACTTTACTAGGAACACTTCTAGTGCTACTCCATGAAAACATGATGCTTAGAACAAGGTGTATTTCATCTGAAACTAATGATGTACTATATGTTGGCTAAATGAATTTAAAAATTAAAAAAAAGAATAGGGTGTATTTTCTCATGTAACAAATAGTTACATTTTAGGATTTTTAAATCAAGAATGGATGCTGAATTCTGTCAAGTGCCTTCATCTTCTTATTTTTCTTCTTTGATCATTAATATGGCAAATTACAGCAATAATTCCTGATACTGAACTACCCTTTTATTTCTCGAATGAAGTCTACACTAGATAATGGTGTATTCTTTTGCTGTGTTGTTTTACTGCTTGTTTCTAGGTAACCTTATTTGGTTATTTATAGGTAAGAATGAGTTTCTTATGGTATCTGTAACATACCTTTTTTAAAAATTTTTGCATCAATATTATTAAATAATGTTCATTTCACAAAAAGATGTTTCTTCCTCTTCTATACTATGAAGCAGTTTAAATATTGAACATTTGTTTAAATGTTAAATGTTGAAGTTACTTGTGCCTTTAAAGTTTACTGGGATGATTCATTTGTGAAACCGTATGTGCCTGGTGAATCTGGGGAAGAGAGTGCTGGGTAGGAGGCTTTTTTACGTTTTTTTCCTATGGCAGCTGGCCTCCTTACATTTTTCTATCTTGGGAACATGTTATTTCTTGAAGATTATCAATTTTATCCACATGCATGGATATTTACAGAGAAATAATTAAATTATTGTCTTACTATTTTTTAAGTAAATGCTATGTGTGTAGTTATGTCCCCATTCTCTTATTTTGTAATATTTATGCTTTTTCTCTTTAAAAAATTGCAGAATAAAAGAACTGTATCTCTTTATAATGTATAATGAATGTTTACTAGCTATTTCTTGATGAAATGAAATACTCACTCAGGCACAATTCCCTTAAATTAAGAAATAATAGTTACAGGGGAGCCTGGATGGCTCAGTTGGTTAACCATCCAACTCTTGGTTTTGCCTCGGGTCATGATCTCGTATCATGAGATCAAGGGCCATATTGGGGTCTGCACTCAGCAGGGAGTCTCCTTGAAGACTGTCTCCCTCTGCCCCTCCCTCCCCACTCTCTCTCTAAAATGGATAAATAAATTTCTAAAAAAATGAAATAACAGTTACATTTATATATGTGTAAGTTGCTTACTAACATCTTCTATTAAAAATACCTTTTCTGGGTGCCTGGGTGGCTCAGTTGGTTAAGCGACTGCCTTCGGCTCAGGTCATGATCCTGGAGTCCCAGGATCGAGTCCCGCATCGGGCTCCCTGCTCAGCAGGGAGTCGGCTTCTCCCTCTGACCCTCTTCCCTCTCGTGCTCTCTTTCTCTCTATCTCATTCTCTCTCTCAAATAAATAAATAAAATCTTTAAAAAAAAATACCTTTTCTGATCAATTTCTTGTTGCTGTTTAACATGTTTCTTCTCAAATTCACGAATATTTTCCACACCAATTTCTTCACAGAAGTGTTGGAAAATCTCATCTTCTACCTTTTAAATTATTTCAAAACAACTGGTTTTAATAATTAATTTTAAGAAAGTATACAGACAATACTTAAACCTAAATTTTTCCCACCAAGAATTTCCTATATTAGGCCAAAAACTAATCTGAAAAGCATTATCATACTCTGAGGAACCAGTGTTGTTGTTTTTTTCTTCTTTAACTCCTCAAACTACATCCTCTATTTTCAAATTTCTTACTCTGAAAACTAAATAAGAAAGCTCATAATTGGCCTATTAATACTTTTGGTTTTATGAAGCGTTGGAAACAAAGTTAGAACTATTGCCTTTACATTAGCCACACCATAATACAACATTCTACATAAATAAATAAAATATTCTTTAGATATGAGTGATACTATACAGAGTCTCAGGCAGTAGAAGCCAAAAGGACTGGAGCATAGAATTAAGACTCAGAAAGACTTGGAAGAACTAGAATGAGCCAAATCCAACAAAACAACATTTAACCTCAATAGTTTTAAGGTCCTGCATTTATATACAATTTTAGGAAAAGGGAGACCTGTTTTAAACAGCAGGACATGTTAAAAACTTTCAGATTTTAGTTGAATATAAATTAAATATGAATGGGATATGACTAATGCAGTGATAAGTTACAATTTACATAACTAGATAATAAAAACTATGGCAAGTTATAGTTCTGTGTGTTGAGTCCCACGGTACTCTACAGGTCAGACAGTATTTTGACATTAAACTTGGTTCTGGGCGTTGACAAACAACAGAGCACCCAGAGGATGGTTGCCAGAGCTGGTCTTAAGTCCATGATTAAAGCATTAGGGGTACTTAACCTGGAAAAGAGTTAATTAAGGAGCAACGGAAGTGTGGTTTCAAATCCTGTGATACAAGGCAGAACTAAAGCAATGGGTGGAAGTTATTAAGTGATGGTGGGACAGACAACTTTCCAAGGATTAGAGAAGATCAACAGCAGAATGAATTAAGCCAGAAAGTTCTTGTCATTTTATAAGCAGAGGCTAGATGACCAAATCTTTGTTGCCTCAGAGCCAAGCACTGTGCCTGTTCAAGAAATAATTGCTAAGGGAATGAGTAACTTTTTAAAAAGATAATCTGAAAGAAAGGTTCTTTCTTTCTGGTGTTAAGGTCAGTGGGAGAAGAAAGAAGCTGTAATTTTTACAATGGGCAAGGAGATGCTGGAGAGCAGAAGAGAGTAACTATGCACTGGTCATTATCTCTTGAGAGGGCCAACAGTAGTTCTCCAAAGACACAACGAAACTCATTTGGCAGACCAATAAAACTAAGCACTTATCAAACTGCTTTAGCATATATTCAAGAAGCTACATCGGGTATCTGGTCTAGAACTATATTTTACATGTCAATCAGTAATAAATACACCATTCATGACCTTATCTATCTTTTCTTGAAATTCTTCAATTCTTTGTTGCCGTTCTTTGATTGCTTCACTCAACATAGTACACTGAGACTCAATATTTAGCAGTTCACTTTGTAGCTGAGATTGTTCCTAATTACAAAAGAGAAAGATTTCTTTTTAACATAGCTATTTTACCTTTATACAGTGAAACAAACATATGTGAAGGTACCTTTTAGAATAAAAAGGGAATCCCACGGGCACCTGGGTGGTTCAGATGGTTAAGCGTCTGCCTTTGGCTCAGGTCATGATCCCAGGGTCCTGGGACTGAGCCCCACATGGGGCTCCCTGCTCAGCGGGGAGTCTGCTTCTCCCTCTCCCTCTGCAGCTCCCCTCCACTTGTGCTTTCAAACAAATAAATAAAATCTTTTTTTTTAAAAGGGAGGATCCCTGAGATAAGGTAAATGGAGGCACAGCTGTATGTCAAGATTAACCACCATAAAAATAAACTAAAATATAATCTCAATCATGGGGTAAAGTGTAAAAATTACATGATGCTACATAAATGTAATTCCTGAAATTCTCTGTCCTGGTTCTCATCTCCACCAAGTTTTCTGTAAGCCCATATTACCCGGTAAAAAGCAGCAAGGTGCTTCTTTTTAATCATCTCTAGTTCACTTTGCGAATATTTGAGTCGTGTATGAGTTCCTTGTACTAGAGTCTGTATTTGTTTCAAATCTGCTTCCTTGCGAAGTATCTTCATTAAATCCTAAAAAGGGAGAGAAACAGAACATTTTACAACAGAAAGGCACTTTCACTTTTTTAAAGTGCTTTCATGTGTCATAAGTCACCCACACCCGGTCTTCCCCCTTCTGATAAGAGACTGGCAGTTAAGTGCACAAGCCATCTGGAGGGACCACAATGCCCTACAGCACCCTCAGAGACTAACACACTTCCTAGGCAGAAACAGGAGTGAAAAATGAGGAACGCGAAGTGTGCGTTCCACCCAAGGCACACAAGTGACATAAATGGGATCAGCCTTGCTTCTAGTACATTCTCTTTCTCCTTCACCCACCCCATTACTCAACCAGCTTAACTCCCCAGTGCAGGTGTGTTCTGTATTTGTACTCCTGGTTTTTACACGAGTACACGTGTGCACAGTTACCTATACTGTTTCCCAGAGCTGCTGTTTTATGTTCCTGATGTGTTTTTTTTTTTCAGTGGTGGGTCACTCAACTAACAGAAGCTTTCAAACAAATGTGGGTTTATGATTCTCACACAACAGCTGTCTAGGGTAGTGCAGTTCCTCAACAAGGGCATATAACTTTTAGCTTCTTAGAACAATGGTCTAATCCTCATGCTTGCTGTCTCTTTACAAGATGGCTGCTGCATCTCCAGGCCTCCCGACTGCATTCCGGTAAGGAAGAATAAAATGCAGGAGATGAAACCAACACTTTCATTTATAGCTCTAAAACTGTCACATGGCCACTGGTAGCTACAATGAAAGTTGGGAAATCTAGCTGTTTTGTTTTGTTTTTTATGATTCTTTAATAGAGCCCAGGAAGAAAGGAGGACGTAGATAGGGACTGGGCCAGCAGACTACACCACCGCCTGCCATTGCCTAACTTTTCAAATATCCCACTTCTTTTTGGTCAATCTTTATTTATATATTTATTTTTAATTATTTTTAATTATTTAACTATAAATAATTAAAATATTTAATTATTCTTAATCTATAATTAAGATTTTTGAAAATCTTCCATTTCTTTCAGGTTTTCAATTTTTTTATTATATAGTTATTTGCTCATAAGATCCCTTAAATTATTTTAATCTTTTCGTTCCCAGTCTATTTTTGCTTCTAACTTTTCCTCCCTTTATTAGTGTTGCAAAGAGTTTATTATTATTAGTCTTTCAAAAGAACAGCTTTTAGATTCACTGGTCCCTTTTCTCTTTTGGTTTGTTCTCTAAATTCAGCTTGAAAAATTCCATTAGGGCGCCTGGGTGGCTCAGTTGGTTAAGCGACTGGGTCCTGGGATCAAGTCCCACATCAGGCTCCACCTGCTCGGCGGGGAGCCTGCTTCTCCCTCTGCCTGCTGTTCCCCCTGCTTGTGTGCTCTCTGTCAAATAAATAAAATCTTTAAAAAAAATTCCATTATAAGTTCTTGTTTATTTTGTGGTGGTTGTTCTAGTTTCTTAAAGTAATAAATGTCCCGATATCTCATCTTTCTTCTTTAAAAATGGAGGTATTTCCTCTTGATGTAGCTTGTATGTGTCTCAAAGACTTCCCATTTACCACTTTCGAGACATTTTGTAATTTGCCTTTTGATTACTTCTTTGATCCCCAAACTACCTAAAAGGGCTTTTCTTAATTTCTATGCAAACAAAAATTTTTTAGTTACTACTTCTAACTTCATTAAATTATAATCAAGATGACCTTTTAAAAAGCTACTGAGGTTTCCATTATGGACAAGCATATAATTAGTTTTTTAAAGTGTTTCGTGGATATTCTAAGTAATATCTCAGATTTACTGAGCACTTACCAGTGTTCTATCAAGTTTACATTTTTTAACCTACTTAACCCTTTCAACAGTGCTGTGAAAGATGCGCTATTGTTATCCCCACTCTCAGTCCGGGGTCCTGGAAGGAGGCTGACTACAAAGAAACCAGGGTATGATGGAAATATTCTGTGATTGCGGGGGCAATTACATGACTACATACATTTGTCCAAACTTACTGAATCACCCGCTTAAAATGGGTGGCAGTTATTGTATATAAATTATACCTCAACCCAACAAAAGTCAAACAATATATTTACAACATATATGACTAAGAACTAATTTACTCATTATACAAATAATTCTTAGAATAGGTAATAAAATAATAAGCAACCTAATAGAAAAATGTGCATAGGAGATAAATAAGCAGTTTGAAGAAAAAATTACAAAGAACCAATAAAACAAGCAGAAATGCTCAATCTCAGGTATAATTTAAGAAATGCATACTCAAACATTTGGGTCATATATATATTTTTTTACCAATCAGATTGGCAAAGATGGAAATATCTGCTAATATTTCGTGTTGCAATCCAGGGACATACACTACTACAAGTGTTCTTTTGATGGGAACTTGGCAACATCTAATAGTATAAAACCACATTTGCTTACACCCAGAAATTCCACATATAGGAATTCATCTTAGAGATATATTTATACAAATAAAATTATTTTAAAATAACAACATTTATATAGTACTCACACATGCCAGGCACTGTTTTAAGTATTTTAACTGGATTATGTGATTTAATCCTTAAACTTAAAAGGATGATACTTTTATTATACCCATTTTGCAGGTGGGAAACTTAGGGTACAGAGAGGTTAAGTAACTTGTCCAAGGTCCTACTAAGTGCCTAGTAAGTGGCGGAACCAGGACTGAAACTCAGGCAGCGTGGCTACAGAATTTATACTCCTAGGTACTGGTTATTCTCCTTCTCTGAAGAATGTTTAATGATGCCTCGCTTGTAATAGCAAAACCTAAAATGTCCATTATTGGAGACTGGTTAAGTAAACACAACCTATACAATGAAATACCAGGCAGGATTCAGTAAAAATAAGTGGTTCTCTGTATGCTAAGATAAAAACGTGTCCTTGTTATGATGGTAAATGTAAAAGCTTGTTGCAAACAATATTTGTAGCAAAAGCCCATCATAAAACAAACAGGAAAAATAATACATATACTTGCATATACAGAGGAAATTTCCAGAAGCTATATATCAAACTGTGTTTAGCAAGTATCACTGAGATATGAGGATAGGTAAGAGAAATATTGTCTTTGACTTTATTCTATTTTGCTTTATTGAATTTTTTAAACTATAGGCATGGTACTTTTATGACCACAAAAATTAATTTTAAAACACAATTATTCTACAGCTTAGTATTCCACAACTTTTACAGCATGGGCTTACCTTTAACTCCTGGATCAGCTGGGCTCTTCTGTCTCTTAAGTTTTTTATCTCCTTCTCATCCCAGCTTCTAGCTTTGTATTTTAAGTCACTTGACCCTCCAGAGATCACCCCAGATTTTAAAAATAATGTTCCATCAAGAGCTACTGTCTGTAAAATTAAAAATATTTTATCCTGGAGAAATGTACATAAGGAAGATAAAAATAGGATATAAAATGGCAATTTTTACAGCTGAGAATTAATAGATGAGAAAACTACTTACTGAAATTTACTAATAAAATACCTAGTTTATGAAAGGACACTAGCCGATAAACAAACCACAAATAAAACATCCTGTTTTGCTAAAGCCCAAAGCAATTCTAGACAACAAATTAGCAGCAGTTAAAAAGGTTCAAAATAAATTGTATATTGGGGCGCCTGGGTGGCTCAGTCGATTAGGCGTCTGCCTTCAGCTCAGGTTGTGATCCCAGGGTCCTGGGATCGAGTTCTGCTTTGGGCTCCGTGCTCTGTGGGGAGCCTGCTTCTCCCTCTGCCTCTCTCTCTGTCTCTCATGAATGAAAAGAATCTTAAAAAAATAAATTATATATTAGCTCCAAACATATTCAATATTGAGAAGCAAACACCAAGGATATTTGTATTTAATATCAAATGGTTTGTATTATGTAATCCTATATTTTGAAGAATCTGTTGTCACGTCAATGGTATATTATGAAAATAGCCTTAGCAACTTTAGGATACCAAACATAGTGCATTCTCCAAGGTACATATGAAACCGGGACCAAGAAAAAAATTTAAATGGAGTCAAAGGTATAAAATAGCTTCAAGTTTATAGTCTTGTGATTAAGTATATGCTTTATGGAGTAAATGATTCTCAATGTCTTACAAATGTTTCTAATTATGTAACAAAAGCAGGAGGGGACCACCTGTGGAAGACCAAAACCAGCAGAGTGAGCTTAGGGAAAAAAAGCCAACAAACAGGAGTCTCATCCATTCCTTCATTCAGACAGACTGTCCCTGAGAGCTGCTGTGTTTGAGACATTCTATACTGACACCGGAGCGACCGAAGGGAGGGACATATGGCACTGACCCCCAGGGAATCATGCTAGTAGGGAAAGAAACATAACATTACAACAGAAAGTAAGGAGAAGCTAGAATCACAGGGTAATCTGGAAGCATAAAACTGGGGGGTCCCAACCCAGATCCTCCACAGAAAGCTTCCTGAAGAGGGGAAGATTTTCATTGTATCAGAGGAACTAGTTAGAAGTTAGTTATATTTAGCAGAAAACTCAGTTTCTTTCTCTCTCACAATTACAGAAGTACGCATTCCAGGGTTTGTATGATGGCGCCACAGTTAACAAAACCCAGACTCCTGATATATTATTGCTCTGTCATCCTTAGTATTTGGATAACTCTTCAAGGGAGATAGCCTTTTTATTTTCTGGAAGGCCTTAGGGGCTCCCTTCCTTCCCAGCTGTTAGCCTGGCAATGAGTTTGCTCATTGGGTCTGAAATGGCTCTTTGGAAAACACTAGATCTTTACTGGATGACAACAGCAGAGGCATGGAAAGTGAGCTCCTAATGGGAAGTTCTCTCTGGTCAGGAAGGCAGTTAGTTTCCCTGACCAGGAAGCCCACTGTTACACATTCCACTGACTCCTCCAACTTCTCCATAAAAATGTCAAGTGGTATGGAGGCAGCATCCCTCTCCTGGAACACTTTTAGCTGTGAGTTTTGCCTGGCCAAACCATACCTCTCTTGAATGAAAGATGAAGATCCACATAGGCTCCTCCGCTTTTAAGTTCTCCATAAAGCTTACTTTACTATGTGACTATGTGTCACTAGTGATGTGTGTGTCAGGATCTCTCATATGACAATTTTCAAAGTCATTTTGTAGTCCAGGAGAATCCTACAGCACCAGCTATCATGTCTATATTTCAAGAAAGAAAGTCAAAGGGTTCTATTAAGAAACTTTCCTGGCAGGCCTACTGATGACTGCCATTTACTTCCAGTGGCCCCTCTGAGATGTTACACAGTAAGATCAGGTTTCTGTTAGCATGGAGAAAAGGGAGAGGGCTATTAAGCAGGCAGCTGCAGTCTCTGACACGGACAGGTAGGACGCAGCCAGGAAAAGAACAGTGGCAAAACGCTGGCAGTGGCGCACAGACACCTAAACAGATAGTATGTGCATGCGCCACAGGGGTGGGGTAAGGAAAGAGGGAACATAAAGAGTTTAGAATTCCTAGAAGGTAAAATGAGAGCTAAGGAACAGCTTAGAGGTGAGGCCAGTAGGCAGGGCAGATATTGGGGCTCTTTGTGTGCCGTCACAGGAAGAATGGGGATTGAGAACAACTGAGGACTGATGGGGTTTTTCGAGGGCACGGAGTTGGATTAGCACTGAATGGGGTGACAGCACCCAGGAGAGAGAAATGGTCAGACAGGAGCTTTAAATAGACCACTCTGGCAACTATTTGGAAAATGGATTGGTCCAAGTGAGTTAGAGGTGATGGTAAGAAATCAGCCAATAATAGCTAGGATGAAAAAAAGGAAAAAGATTTGAAAAATGTTTAGGAGGTATAATCAGAAAAGCCTGGGGATTAGAGAGGTTACAAGGAAATCCTTGAGGAAAAACCAGAACTTCATGCTAGAAGAGTAGTACCAAAAATTAAATACAGGAGATCAAGATTTAGAAAGAACATAAATTTAGACATGATTTTACAGTAATTGTGGGCTAATATTTTACTTATTTATTTACAAGGTATATTTTGATTATTTTCTGAAAGAAATTAGATTCTATAAATTATAATAAAGATTATAATAAATATAAATATGCAATAAGATAGCTACAAATACTAGAGATAAATTATAGTAGGTGAAAAAAGAACCAAGTATAATAATCCAGATTATTATAATGAGAAATCACTGAATTCAATTAGGCAGGTAGGAAAAGAAAGATTATTCAGTATATGATGTTGGGGCAGGTAATTAACCATTTAGGGGGAAATCTAATACCTACATCTAACAGTATACATCAAAATAAATCCCAGATTAAAATTAAAATACAGAAGTGATACCACCAAAAAAAGTGAAGAAAAGTTAAGTAACTATATATTTGATCTTGCCAACCCGATCAAAATTCCAATGACACTTTTCAAAGTGCTGGAACAAACAATCCTAAAATTTGTATGGAATCAGAAAAGACCCCGAATTGCCAAGGAAATGTTGAAAAAGAAAAACAAAGCTGGGGCACATTGCCGGATTTCAAGCTATATTACAAAGCCGTGATCCCCAAGACAGCATGGTACTGGCACAAAAACAGGCATATAGACCAATGGAACAGAATAGAGAGCCCAGATATGGACCCTCAACTCTGTGGTCAACTAATCTTCGACAAAGCAGGAAAAAATACGCGATGGAAAAAAGACAGTCTCTTCAATCAATGGTGCTGGGAAATTGGACAGCTAAACATGGAAGAATGAACCTCGACCATTCTCTAACACCACACACAAAGATAAACTCAAAGTGGATGAAAGACCTCAATGTGAGACAGGAATCCATCAAAATCCTAGAGGAGAACATAGGCAGTAACCTCTTTGACATCGGCCACAGCAACTTCTTTCAAGATACATCTCCAAAGGCTAGTGAAACAAAAGCAAAAATGAACTTTTGGGACTTCATCAAGATAAAAACTTTCTGCACAGCAAAGGAAACAAGTCAACAAAACTAAAAGACAACCTACTAGATGGGAGAAGATATTTGTAAATAACATATCCAATAAAGAGTAGGATCTAAAATATATAAAGAACTTATACAACTCAACACCCCAAAATAAAATAATCCAATTAAAAATGGGCAGGGGCAGCTGGGTGGCTCAGTCAGTCAAGCATCTGCCTTCAGCTCAGGTCACGATCTCAGGGTCATGGGATTGAGCCCTGCGTCAGGCTCTGTGCTCAGCAGGGAGTCTGCTTCTCCCTTTCCCTCTGCCCTGCCCCTCCTCCCCCCGCTCATGCTCTCTCTCTCAGATAAATAAATAAAAACTCTTAAAAAAATAAAATAAAAATTGGGCAGAAGACATGAACAGACACTTCTCCAAAGAAGACATACAAATGGCTAATAGACACATGAAAAAATATTCATCATTAGCCATTCAAATCAAAAACACATTGAGATACCACCTTACACCAGTTAGAATGGCAAAAATTGACAAGGCAAGAAACAACAAATGTTGGAGAGGTTGTGGAGAAAGGGAAACCCTCTTAAACCGTTGGTAGGAATGTGGAACCCTCTTACACTGTTGGTAGGAATGCAAGTTTGTATAGCCACTTTGGAAAACAGTGTGGAGTTTCCTCAAAAAATTAAAAATAGAGCTACCCTATGACCCAGCAATTGCACTACTGGATATTTACCCCAAAGACACAGATGTAGTGAAAAGAAGGGCCATATGCACCCCAATGTTCATAGCAGCAATGTCCGCAATAGCCAAACTGTGAAAAGAGCCGAGTTGCCCTTCAACAGATCAATGGATAAAGAAGATGTGGTCCATATACACAATGGAATATTACTCAGCCATCAGAAAGGATGAATACCCAACTTTTACATCAACATGGATGGGATTGGAGGAGATAATGCTAAGTGAAATAAGAAGAGAAAGTTAATTATCATATGGTTTCACTTATTTGTGGAACATAAGAATAGCATGGAGGATGTTAGGAGAAGGAAGGGAAAATGAAGGGGGGGACAATCGGAGGAGGAGACAAATCATGAGAGACTATGGACTCTGAGAAACAAACTGAGGGTTTTAGAGGGGATGGTGGTGGGGTGATGGGTTAGCCTGGTGATGGGTATTTAAGAGGGCACGTACTGCATGGAACACTGGGTGTTATACAAAAACAATGAATTGTGGATGACTACATCAAAAACTAATGATGTATTATATGGTAACTAACATAATTAAATTAAAAAATATATATATTTGATCTCATACTAAAAACCCAATTTACACGTAAAAACAAAACTTACAAAAGTTAAGGGATAAAACTGATTTCTAAATATATAGCATAGACACCATAGTACATACTAGATCCTTCGAGTCTGGATGTCAGATTTAGCAAACAGAAATAAGCATGCTCAGTTAAATGTGAATTTCAGATAAACAATGAATAGTTTTTTAATATAAGTATGTCCGAATATCTTCTTTGGCAACTCTATTCTGGGAGACAAGTTAGGGATGGTTTTCAGTTTCCTTTTTGAGCTCTATTTTCCAAAATTTCTAAACTGCACATTTATTAACTTCTATTTCTGATATATAAAAACCAAACATAATACTGACAAAGAACCTCTATGGGGGCTGGCTTGGAAAGAAGTGTATCAAGAACTCTGTGCTACTAAGAATCTGCCACACTGTGTGTGGGATTACAGTGCCAGCACCCTCTTCCCAGCTGCCAAACTCAGGCAAGTCAACTTTTCCTGTTTGAGCAGGGGTACAAAAAATGATTTTCTGAGGTTCTTTTTACTTTATTGCTTAGTTGACTGTTGCTGTTGTTATTGCAACCATTTATATTGCATGTACTGTGCTCCATGTAGTGCATTTATGCTATTTGATTCCATGTTCACAAGCCGCTGAGGTAGATATTGTTTCCATTTTATAGATAGGGGCTAAAAGATATTAGGTAACTTGCCTAAGGCCATACACAGGGACTAAAGTCCAAGTTGGTCAAACATCTATGCTCATGTTCTCAACCATCATGTTATATACCTCCTTCAATTCCAAAAACGTAGTGAGCAACAATTCATAGAATTTGTGGGTCTTAGGGGTTTTAATAGTTCCTGGGTTTATTAAAACAATTTATTTCTTCTAAAGGTTAATGTAGTCTCAGATAACTTATTTTTATTTGATTTACAATAGGAATTTACAATAGGAATTCAAATTCCTATTCCAGAAGGACTATAATTTTTATCTCCAGCCTGTAATTTTCTTGACTTACAGCTTACATTAGTTGGCCTGGGCAGTAGTCCTATGCCTACGTTGGGGGTTACATTACTGAAAAATAACTTGGCTGACACAACTGGGATTTCATTTAAAATAAGGAGTTAGAGGAATTTTTAAATAACATTAAATAAAAATTCAAGAGGCTATGGTATGGGGTAGAAAAAAATTCTTTGGCATTAAAAACGTATTCTGCAAGATTACCAACCATTTCACTGAATCAACTTCAACTGTTTTAAGAAATAGAGTTTCAGTGTTATAAACTGCTAAGGTAGCTTCTATAATTTTTATGTTATGTGGATTATATATATTTTTAAAGTTGTCTTTCATTGGTATGAAAAATATACTTTAACATTTTATTTCTGAACGGATAAGATAGTCGGATATTTCAAAGTCCAAAAGATACAAGACTGTAGAGTGAAAAACTCCCCTGGCCCTTGCTACCCATGTGCTCTCCCAAGAAGTAATCAATGCTGTGAATTTCTTATGGATTCTTCCAGAAATGTTTTTCATAAACATATACATGTATACATCTATTTCCCCATTGTCTTACACAGATGGTCACATACTATATACTAGTCTACATATTACTTTTTAAAAAAACTGAATAGATCTTGGAGATTGTCTCATACTTGTATACAAAGAACCTTATTCTTATTTAAGGTTGCATAGTATTCCTTTCTATGAAAGCACTATAATTTTATTGAACTAGTCTTATCTGGATTGTTTCCAATTTTTCCTGTTACACAAAATGGTTCAATAAATAAATCTTGTATATGTATCATTTCATATACATGTGAGTTTATCTGTTATGTGAAGTTCCTAAAAACCACAACATGGAGCTGATACAAACTTATACTCCCACAGCAGTAAATGGGAGAGCCTCCTTCCTCATAAAGTGTTATCAAACTTTTTTAACATTGATCAATCTGACAGGTGAAAATAGTATTTCAGTGTAATTTTAATGGGCATTTCCCATATTTTAAGTGAGGATGAGTTTTCATATTTAAGAACAATTATATTTCCTTTAATAAAATAAGTTTATTCATACCTTTGTCCATTTTTCTACTTTGTGTTCTTTTCCTTGTTGATTTATAGGAAAATTTGCTCTTTACCATGAGCTGTAAATGTTTTCCTTGGTTTGCCATGTCTTTTGATTTTGTTTATGGTGATTTTGGCCATGCAAAATTTTTTTAGGTTTATTTAAATGTACCCACATTTTACAGTTTTTGGGTTTTTTGTCATACTGAAAAGGTCTTGCTATTTCTGACATTAAGGAAAAATTCCCCCATGCTTTCTCTCAGTATAATTACAATTTCATTTCTTACATTTATACTTCAAATCCATCTGAAATGTATTCTGATATAAAGTATGAAGTTTAGATTCAGCCATATTCTGTTCCAGATGGTACCATTTTTTCCAACCTTCTGTACCCTGCATTTTATTCTCTTGCTCAATGTATGTAATTTTTGGAAAAATGATCTTTTCATGAATTATTAGCTAGTTAATGACCTTTTCTGGGTCTGTTTTTTGCCACGCCATATTATAAAAGGGCAAAGCATAAATAGACATTTCCACATACTTTTTTGAGTAACAATCATCCAGTCTATGGAAAGGAAGCAAATAATTGTTTCTCTGGTTAAGGGGAAGGGATGGAATAATCACATGTATTCAAACAGATTCCAGATTTTAAAATTTTGTTATGTTAATTTAAAAAATATTTAAAAATTGAGTTATCATAAAAATCTTGATGACCAAACTATAGCTAGCAGAACTGCTGTAACTTATTATTATGTATATATCCTGTATGTAGTTTGTATATAAAATATCATTTTGTGATTTCACCTGCAGTATTTGAATTAAAAAAATTCTAAAACATGGTATCAAGTCTATAGAAAGATAAGTCCATGGAAAACCAAAAGCACAAATGAAGACATCAGATAATTTCTGTGAAAATGTGACATCTATCCAAATGTTTTACACATCCTAAAACAGAAAATTCTGTAAGTGGAATAATAACAATAGGAAGACTATAAAAGTTCCTGGAATATATTTAAGATAAAAGTAAGACAAATGAAACAGATTAAAATTTTGAAATAATGAAAAGAAAACAAGATACAGTCTAGAGGAGAAAGGCATTAGTTACTGTGAACAAGATGCAAGCTGTTTGCTGAATGAAGGAAAGAATAAAGTCTTATCTTCATATGACTTCTTTAACTTAACCACACAAATCTTCAAAAGTCAGTTTAAAAACATGTTTTACAAAGATACAAAAATCATTTATAGCATAATTAGGTAGCAAAATAACCTTAGTAGCTCACTTATTATACCTCCTTAAATTTAATATGTAGAAATCAATGACAGTGATTACTAAAACAGTGATTGAGTTCTCATTAAGATTACTAATAAGTCAATCAGAGAAAGACATGTGTCATATGCTCTCACTGATATGAGGAATTCTTAATCTCAGGAAACAAACTGAGGCTTGCTGGAGTGGTGTGGGATGGGAGGGAGGGGGTGGCTGGGTGATAGACATTGGGGAGGGTATGTGCTACGGTGAGCGCTGTGAATTGTGTAAGACTGTTGAATCACAGACCTGTACCTCTGAAACAAATAATACATTATATATTTAAAAAAAAGAAGAAGATAGTAGGAAGGGAAAAATGAAGGGGGGAAATCGGAGGGGGAGACAAACCATGAGAGACTATGGACTCTGAGAAACAACCTGAGGGTTCTAGAGGGGAGGGTGGTGGGGGGATGGGTTAGCCTGGTCATGGGTATTAAAGAGGGCACGTATTGAATGGAGCACTGGGTGTTATACGCAAACAATGAATCATGGAACACTACATCAAAAACTCAAGATGTAATGTATGGTGATTAACATAACAAATTAAAAAAAGATTACCAATAGAAGTACTAAAATGTCTGAAAAATTAATCATGTTAGATAAGTTAATAAGTTTAATACTGAAAATTCCTACTTTTAATAAGAACAGTCTGTTTTGCATTAATTTGCAACTGTGGACATTCTGGATGTAAGTAAAAAAGAAAAATGACCAAGTTAAAAAAAAATGACCAGCACTTTGTGAGAGCTATTTGCTGGGCACTCAAATGGCACTGTGCACATTATTACTGAATTTAACCCTCTAACCCTACAAAATAGGTGCTATTATTTCCCCAATTTTATTTTATTATTATTTTTAAAGATTTTATTTATTTATTTGACCGAGGGAGAGCACAAGTAGTCAGAGTGGCAGTCAGAGGGAGAGGGAGAAGCAGGCTCTCCACTGAACAGGGAGCCGGACTCAGGGCTCGATCCCAGGACGCTGGGATCATGACCTGGGCCAAAGGCAGACACCTAACAACTGAGCCACCTAGGCGCCCCTATTTCCCCAATTTTAGATGAGAAAATTAGAAATGTAGAGATTAGCCTTAAGTCATGTAATTAATTACTAAGTAGCATCACCAGTCTTACCTCATACCTTATGCTCTTGGATACTAGGTTATACTTCACAAATGTAGTTAAAAAAAAAAAACACGTCAAGAAATTTGAGGAATTTAACATTGCTTAACTAAATACAACTATTCGACTAAGTAAAACAGTTATTTTTAAAATCAAAATCATTCCCTTGAGGTTAGGATTCAGTAACCTCATTTCAACTGTGCTATTTCTATAACTTTAAATGTGTTAAAACCTTGAACATGTAAAAGGATAGTGTCTGCATTAAGCTAGGGAAGAACTAAAATAAATACCTAAATCTTTCCCCTGGTATTCAGAAACACATGCATTATATTGTGAATGCCAGGAAAAATCAGAGATTTGCCAAGAACATTTATTGCATATCAAGTAAAAAAAATTAACTGCTTTAGGCTATGATTACAACAAATCTAATTTCCAAAATATAATTTATGATAATGGGGAATACTACAGAAATTAATTCTTTGAAAACTCAACTGATATAACAACCACTAAAGCCATAACTGTCTTAGGTTCTACGTTGGTTTTCCTTCTAAAAAAGAGCATATGAAAGTGTATGTAGATATTTGTGTGTGTGTAGTATGTTAGTCTTATAGATACTGCTTCAAGTTATCCCAGAGTATGATGTAAGCCTCTTACTTTCCGTCTCTCAGGTCCACCGAATGCAATATGCCTTGCTTCTTCCACAGTCTCACAGACAAGGCCATTTCCACACACAAACTGAATTACTTTCTTCAGCTGAGGAAACTGAGTCTTTATGACATCAATCACCATTTTACAGCCTTTAATCTCCCTTAATCTTTCATTGATTGGCTTGATCTAAAAGGTTAAAAAACACTTGATATATTAGATACACTAAAATAAAAACCAAATAGTACATCCTCAAAAAGCATAAATAAGCATAACAGCAAAAAAAATTTAATAGTACATACTTATATATAATAACATTTTGACAAGAACCTGATGAACTATATATCCCAACAGTGGCTCATGTAACATTTAAAGAAAACATACTTCAGCAAAAGCCAGAAGACATAATTTCCAGATTCAACTCTGCCACCGACCAGTTAGGACAAAGCAATGCACGAGCAATACTCTCAAAATTAGAAAGTCTAGTGGGAGATAATACCCATTTACATATGTGTCATAAGAGTGGCACTTCATGGAACTCAGAAAATCATTTTAGGCTTAAATGACCAGGAAAGCCTTCAGACTTTCTTTGACATGACTTCTAACCTGGGTTTCAGAAATAGAAAAAAAAAAGTGTCTGCAATGATTACTGAAGAACAGCAAGAATGACCTCATTTTCATGAGAAGAAACCAGTGAGAACTAATGACAAGCAGGACTGAGAATTAAATGCAGGGCAGTCCAGTCTAGGGCACAAGCTCTAACCACTGTGTGCATCCCCTGCAGCTCAGGTCTTGAAAGCTGGACCAAGTGGAGCATTTTCTTTAGTAGGCAATAAAAAAACCAGTAAAGGACACCAGCTATGATAAAAGCAAAGTTCCTGCTGCAGTAATTTATTCTGGATACGCTAAGGCCTCTCAATACATACCTTAAGGCCCAAAATTTAGTCTGTTCCACCACGGGCTGATATGTGTTTACTACAATGTATGTAAATCTGTGATTGTGTATTTAACAGTTGAGATCCAGGGTTGGCATTTCATGGACAGACCATATGTCTTAACTGTTCCTACAGTTTGCTATAGAACAAAATAAATTGCTGGCTAGTAGGCAGGGTGGTATACTGCTAGAGTAATGTCCTCAAAATCACCAAGGTAGAATTACAGCAAACTAAATTAGGAAGAAATGATATTAAATCAAAAATTACTATTCTTGGGGCACCTGGGTGGCTCAGTTGGTTAAGCATCTACCTTCGGCTCAGGTCATGATCCCGGGGGTCCTGGGATCGAGTCCCACATTGGGCTCCCTGCTCAGCGGGGAGCCTGCTTCTCCCTCTCCTCTGCCCCTGTCCCCCTTGCTCATGTTCTCTTGCTCTCTCTCCCTCAAATAAATAAAAATCTTTTTTTTTTTAAAGACTTCACTTATTTATTTGACAGAGAGAGACACAGTGAGAGCAGGAACACAAGCAGGGGGAGTGGGAGAGGGAGAAGCAGGTTTCCCTCTGAGCAGGGAGCCTGATGCGGGGCTCAATCCCAGGATCCCGGGACCACGACCTGAGCCGAAGGCAGACGCCTAACGACTGAGCCACCCAGGCGCCCTAAATAAAAATCTTTTAAGAAAAAAATAATTACTATTCATTGCCTACCAATACATTAACACCAGCCATTTGAATGACTAACTGGCATCCAGGCTATGATTTTTTTCAATCACTACTATAGTTTTAGGCAATAAAGACATACTTTAAAAGACAAGATTTTACCAATACGAAGTGCTTATTTAATAAGCATTACAAATTTCTTACATCAAGGTAATCTAGAGCAAGGAATGTCTCTGGTTCAGCTCTTTCTTCCTTCAGAAATCGAATACAATCTTTTGCTACCTTTTCAGAGGCTACGACAATGGCAACCATGTACCGGCCAAAAAGTTTAGTAACAGCCAGCTGGTATTTCTTATGAATAGGATGACAGAGGTCAAGTAGTCTTCCAAACTTAACAGGTTTCAAAAAAAGAGAAAAACAAACACATTATTGAGGAACATATAATTCATTGTTTCTTATGTAACAAGACCAAAAACTAATTTTATAAAATTATAAACCTATTTGAACAGAGTCTTATTCAAATGGACATAGGTTTCATCATGAAGTATCCATTTAGGTGTTAGCACTTAAACTAAGAAAAGAGTAGTGTGGAGGGATTACCCTTACCAAAGTGTTAAAATATTTTACAAGGCTATGATAATAGTATTCATCCACTCTCTTAAGTTATTAAATAAGAATTAATGAGGCACCTACTACATGCAGATACTCAGCTAGACAGTGTGTGAACATTACTGAACATAATAGACACTCTGACCTCACCAAGCTTTCAGTCTAGTAGGGAAGAAAGATATAAATAATAATTTCGAGCACGTACAAAATAGAGCAATAATACACACTATGATAAAGCACAGAATGCTCTGAGAGTTTGTAACAGGGACCAGGCTGACTTGAAAAGTCAGGGGAATCTTCCTATGAAGAAATGTTATCTGAGGTCTGAAGACTGGTCAAAAATTAGACTGAACATCAACACCTTTACTAGAAAATGTCAGAACGTCAACCATCCTGTATCAATGCTCCCCAGAATACCTGAAGATTCAATTTTACATCTTTCTACTCTTTCTTCATTTGATAGGTTCTACTTCAGGAATACGAATTTCTTTATGATAGACCATCTTTGTCTTTAATATTTACTACCCTGCTCTTTGTTTTTTCCTTCTCCATTCACCTGCGATTAACTCAAATCTTTCTTCTAGGTCAGTAATTTGATTTTCATCTGTGTAACCCATTCTCCTTGCTACTTGCAATTTATTAGTTCAGTAATATTGTTTGTTCTTGATTTGTTTTCATAGCTCTACATTTTACTTTGTTTTAGCTCATATGTGAATCTGGTTTTATGAATTCAAGCTCTTATTAAATTGTCCATAGCACAAATTACTTATGGGGGATTTTGTTCTGTAACCTTCTCCCAGACTAGGCTCTTAGACTTCTAAGTGCTTTTTAAATTACTCTTTCGCTTTATTGTCATATGGACCTATAGCTAACATATTGATTCTTTTCACCTTGCTTATGTTTAAGGTGGGCAGCTCTGTTCAGACCTTGAAGTTGCTGTGGTGGATAACTGTTTTGATTGCCTCACCTAGAACTGAGATGGTAATTTCCTCTGAGCAATAGGTGATGGAATAAGTATTTTCTGATCTATTTCTTAGCATCTCAGGGCTTGGAGGACAGGAGCAAGTGAGAGCTGAGTTGAGGCTGTGTGTATCTTTTGTTTGAATACCTGTTTCACTCTTTCTTCTGAGTTTTTCCTTACCAAGTTTCCTCTACTATGGGAGAGGAGGGAAAATCCCATTTTTGGGAAGGGGCTTTGAATTGGCCTTCACTTCCACTTAAGAACATCAGAGGTGCATGTTCCTTGATTCACCAGTTTTTTAACCGAAAGGAAACAAATACATATGTGTTTGCTTCCTGCTAGATTAAGGAATACTTAATCTAGGAGAGAATTCTCAGGAAGTAATCAGTTTGTTAGTTTTCCTTCTGCAGAGTTAAGAACAAGAAATGTTATTGTTTAATCTTTTTTTTTTTTTTTTAAATCATGGACTATCACCATTTTCTGAAGTTCTGGCATTAGATGTAATAGCCATTTCCTTCTTTGGTCGTTAAACTCATTTTTAAAACTAGTTTTGCCATTTTCTTTGGTATTGGGGGGAAGGATTCTGTGACCAAGGCTTACTCCTTCATCACGATCTAGAAGTCAAGACCAGTTTCAAAACAGTTCAAGTGGCTAACAGTATCAAAAGTTAAAGCAGGCCCTCATAAACTAAGGACGGCAACTGGAGTTAATGACACGAGAGTCAGATGCCACAACCCTAATACCAGAGGAAATAATTCTGTGAAGTTGACACCCCAAGCAATAGGTTAGATATTGCTGTATTTGAGCTAATAAAATACATTAGCAAAAGTGGATATACAATCAGCTTTACAGAATAAAAATTCATTGTTTCAAAAGTATGCCAATGATGTCTACTGAAAATAAATTTTAAAAAAATTGAAACCATGAAGAATATGCAGTTTGAGGCTATCTGCTTGGGGTGGAGGGGCAGACTATTTTATGGCACCCATGTCCTTTGGGGATACTGGTCGTAACTTGGACTTTCTGGGTAATATGTTCACATCAATGTTTCTCTCCAATAATTACTTATCTATAGACACTACTGGAAGTTATTTAAATTATGTTGCAATTATTTACTATTATGTTTTAAATATAAATAATCAAACACAAAACTAAAAGATTTCTGAAATAATTCTGCTTCTTAATAAGAGTAACATTTTTAATCCCAAATAAGAAAGCTTAGCCTTTTTGTTTCAATTAACTATTCATTTCTAATTACCACAGAATCTGGGTAAAGTCTTTTAAGGTGCTCCAGAACCTCTGCTCTCTTTTGCTGACGGTTCCCCTCATGGTTATCAATTCCAGCATTCTGCAATTCACTTTTAATAAGATTCAATTCCTCATTAACTTCAGACATTCGTGATTTTGTGTTTTCAATTTCACGCACTAGGGTTTCCTCTTGCTGTTTTTTCTCTTTCAAGCAATCCCTACACAATAATAACAACAAATTGCATAGCAAAAAAACAAAACAAAACAACAAATTTAATTACAAGATACATTCCCTTGTGGTTTGGCATCACAGGGGAACAGAATAGTGCTTATCAAATTTAAATGATGAAAAATACAATGAAATAAGCCTAGCACCAGACATGGCCAAAGAGATTTTGATCATTCTTGGTTGATCCAGAAGATACATTTTTCTGAATACTGAGAAAGTAAGGATAGATCGCTATAACCAGAGCAGTCATTGTGGGCTTAGTAGTAAGTAAGCGCCAATGAAAAATAAAAGTTCTGGTGGTAGGATACTTAGGTCATATCAGCTTTCATGTCTTAACTTATACTATAAAATATTAATACCAAAATTTCACCACTTGAAAGTTTATATTTTCAAAACTTACATATTGTATTTATTTATGTGGTTAAGTGTAATTTTTAATTATTTACAATGAAATGAAAAAGAAAAACAAATCAAAAACGGAGGAGTGAAAACATTAGGATACAGTCAGTGGAAGCTTTCATTTCATGAATATCCCACAAACATAACAGACCCTTGAAACATGAGAAAGCCATAAGAACTGTACCCACATGCATGTTTTTGTATACTCCTCCAACTTCTCTATTCGTTTTTTATGATCTTCTATCTGTTCTTTTATTTGTTTTAGATTTTCCTAAAATAGGAAAAAAAAGCCATAAAACCAGTATCAGCAACTCCAAACAAAATTATTTTTCACTATATTCCTAGAAATTACTATAGAATTGTAAGGTGTTCTAAATTTGAAGCATATCAAATATAACCTTATGAAAACACTCATAAGGGTGTTTTCTCTCTCTCAAAAAATAAAATAAATAAATGGTCATTGCTGAAGAAAATGTAAAAGGCCAGGGTCATCATCATACAAAGAAGTGTGTCAAGGCCTAGGTATTCTGCTCAATACATAATAGGGGATAATCAGACTGTCTTGGTACCAGGCATGCTGGATTTGAGATGCCAGTTGTCTGGGAAAAACCAAACACTGCCCAGCACCTAGTGACCTCAGGTTCTGTGGAAAGTTAAGCTCCTCCTGTCCCAGAAGGGAGTCACCAGTCCTGTGGGAAACTGAGTATGGGTACAGATTTCTCCATCTCTCTCCAACCTGACATGCTATTCTTCTTCTACTAATGTTTTTGTACTCAAAAGACAACTGCAACTCAACCACCACTTACTGACATCTAAATACAAGGTTCACAATGGACAGTTATAAATCCTGCCTTTAAGAAGCTTCCAGTCTAGTAGAATGGTACCAATTAACTGCTTTTTCTTCAATCTGATACGAGCTCTTAGATATAGATTATAGAATAAGCACAATAGGTGATTAGGTGAGGAAGAAATTACATTCAGGTTTTTGGTGGGGAGAAAAAGCGCGCCAGAGAAGGCTTTGTGGTGTGGTGTGGTGTGGTGTGGTGACTACAGAATTTAACAGGTAAAGATGAGCAGGTTTTTCCAAAACTAGCATGGACAAAGGCAAAAATGTACAATGAGTATTTGCTGAAATCCATGTATAATTTTATAATGTGACACTAACTATACAAGTGTTTTAAAAGTAGTTACTGCTCTGGTACTACACCCGTTTTTGTCCCTCCACAAAATGTCCTCTCTTCCACTCGTGATTATCAAATAGTTTACCTTTCCTACTTGTTCCCGTTTTCATCTGCCAACTCACAACAAGACTAAAATGAGATGCAGTGCAGTGTAGGGGTTGAGAAGACTTACTCTGGAGACAGAGTGTTTGGAACCAAATCCCAGCTCCTCCACTTACTAGTTCAGTCAAGTTAACTATCTTGTGCCTTGATTTCCTTCATCTGTGAAATTCATTAGGTCGACAAATACTTACTGATTCTCTGTTCTAAATAAGGAAGTATTCCAGACACTTGGGATGTATCAGTGAACAAAACAGACAAATATCCCTGCTTTGTGGGGTTTATATTCTAGAGGGGGGAGGCAGACAAATATAATATGTAAATTAAATCGTGTGTTAGGATAAATGCTATGGGAGAAACAGAGCCGGGGCAAGGGGAGCTGAAGTGCAGCGGGGACTGTAATTTTAAACAGGGCAGTCAGGGTAGGCCTCATTGAGAAGGCATCATCTGAGCAGAGACTTGCAAGAAGTGAGGGAGTTAAAAATGAAGAAATATAGTGAAAGCATGTTTGAAGCAGAGGAATAACCCATGCAAAGGCCCAAAGGCAGAAATATGTCTGATGTGTTCCAGAGGCCAGTACAGCTAGACCGCAGGGAGTAAGAGGGAAAATAGAAAAAGAGAGATTTGAAAGGTTAATTGGGGCGGGAGAGGTGAACAAATCAGGTAGGTCTACGTAGGGCACTCAAGAACCTTGACTTAAACTTTATGTATGATGGTGAGCCACTGGAGGACTTAAAAAGAGCAAGTTTCATGATCTGACTTAGATATTAAAACCATTTCTTTGGTACAGTGCTGAGACTTGTTGTGGAGGAGATAAGAATGGAAACAGGGAAACCCAGCAGGCTACCACAGTGGTCTAAACAAACAAAAAGATGGTGACTTGGAACAGCAGCAGTGGAGAGAAGTGATATGATTTTTGGTATACTTTGAGGGTGGAGCCAGCAGAATTTCCTAAAAGAGGCAAAAATGGACTCCAAGTTTTCTGGTCTGAGCAACCAGTCAGATTGAACTGTCATCACATAAAATGAGAAAGATCATGTGTGGCAAGCATTTGAGTGTGAAGATCAGAAGGTCAGCTTGGGATTTAAGTTTGAGGTATCTGTTCAACATCCAGATGCTGACAAAGCAGCTGGATATATGAGGTTGTGAGCAAGAAATACAAATCTGGGAGTCACCAGCAGGTGATATTTAAAGCTATGAGAATATAAATCACCAAGGCAGAGAATGTAGAAAAGAGGAAAAAAACCAGGATGAGAACATAATAATACTAATATCTACTTCATAAAATTATTTGAGGATTAAATAAATTGGGTTCATAGCAGGGCTGTAAACATGGTATATACATGATCTGTACAAATAAACACTATATTATAATATTATTGCTGTTATCTCTGGAAAATGTCAGACCTGTTTCCAGAGACATATTTCATTTTGACATCCCAGTCCTCAGCTTCTTCATCTCTACCCTAAAGCAAATACCGACTCTATAGTATTATGAGACATATAGGAACTAATGAATACAAAGTGCCTAGCAAAGTAATCAATAAACATTTTCCCTCTAAATTCCAAATATCCACATATAAATCAAATGTATATATAATTCAGAACCGTTTCCCTTTACAATTCTTATCAGAAATGGTCCTGTTTTCAGGATGGCCCACCAACTCCATGAAGTATCACAAGCTGTTATTACTGTTGAATGCCTCAGTAATAATTTTACAGGCCAATTCTCAGTCTTTGGAAAAGGAGGTCAGGAGGCATAGAGGGAAAGACCAACTACTTCACATATCATCACACTCCCTTTCATCTTGTTCAACCTGCCCATCTCTGTGAGGTAGACACATCTGTCCTCATCATACACATGAAGACATCAAAGCTCAGAGAAGTTAAATACTTTAGTTATTTCCCAAGATTACACAGGTCAGTGACAGAACAAGACAGGTCTGCCTTACTCAGGGTGGGGAACAGGATCATGCTGTCTTGCTGGTCACTTCCTGCGTAGAGCATCAGGCTCCTCTTGGGCTGTGTCCTTAATGTTTCCATAGGACTCTGCATTCACCTCTATTATGATACTTGTTTGTTTTTTCCCTTTATCTACCCTCCCCCTCACCTTACGGGACTGAAGTACATGTAAGAACAAAAGCTGTATGGTCTGCCCTTGCCCGTCACTGCACAGATGTGTGGAAAATGCTTACCAATTACATGAAAGAAGGCACTGTCTACTTCTACCTTAGACCATGATAAAAGAGCACCTGAATGGTACTAAGCAGCAAAACAGGGAATCCAGAATTTTTTTAAATTAATTGCTTATGTCTAGTGTAAATCAATTTATATACTGAAAAGCTGATATGAAAAGAGAATAAAAGTTCACTGAAACAGTTTCCAATCGTGTCTGCACAAACCAAGGTACCTGAACTTCTCCATGCCTCCTCTTTTCAAACGCCAGTCTTTCTTTGTCAGCCTTCTGTTCCCACTGCAACTTCTTCAGCGGTTGGGTCATTATAGCCACTTTCTTTCTCACTTGTTCCTTAAGTTCTTTGTAATGATCCAGCTGTAGAAGGAGCATTTAAATATTACTAACTCACATAAGAAGCATGAGAGGAAGTTTTTAAGATACTATTTACTAGCAGATAATCTTATCGAAAGTCTTATATAAATTAGATGATAGTTTGCCATCTTCTGCAGGTAAGATAATGTGAACCCAAAATGAACCTCTTCTTCTTTAAAACTGCTTAGAAAGATAAAGAAGGTATTCAAAACCAACTTTATAACGTCTCTGTATGAAATTCTTAGAAGAGAAAGGAGATTAAAACTCACTAATAGTCCAAAAGCAAGAGGAGTTCAGATAAAATTACAACTTTTATTTATATAGTCACAGTTATTTTAGTATATATATTGTGATGTAAGATTATCATAAAATTAATGAAAGATAAATGATAAAAAATTCAGTTGAGAGACTTTCAAAAACTCTGAATTACAAATTCTTGGGTATCTACTACTAATTTATTATAATTAAATCTTACATACCAAATTGGATATTAATTCACCACCACATTTAAACCACCTCAAATAATCAACTTCCCTCCTGCCAATTAAGCGGTCATGTTTCTTCAAAGCCATGTATATCTGATTTTTAAGTTTTTATATTCATAAGGAAAAAATTATCACCTTAAAAACATAAGAACATAATTTAATTACCTAATTTTTTTACAAAATGATACCAGGTAATCTTGTTGAAGTATTTGCTATGACTTTAATTAACTCACAAATGTTATAATGCCATCTAATCTTATAAAGTAAAAATAGCCTAGTCTATAAAGATTAAGTTTAGACTCCGAATATAGACTGAAAATTTTCAACCCCCATAATTTAGACGAGGATTGTCTGAGGATAATCTCTCAATGTATCAGAGAACATTCTTTAAATTGTTTCTAAGAAGCTGAAATTATAGAAATGAAAATTTTCTCATTTGTTGACTTGTTCACCTGACTGGCTTCTAGTTCAATGTCTCGCCCCTTGTATAAGATTTCTTCCTCAACCTGCTTTTCAAAACTTCTCCATGCACCATCTAAATCAACCAGCTCTGTCTCCAGGGCTTTTATGTCATCTTCCTGTTTAGAACACTGTTTCTCACTGTCCTTTATTGATTTCTTAGCCACGTCTAATTTCTTGAGGTGGTGAGAAGTGTTTTCTTTGGCTTTAATGTATTGAGGCCTTTTCTGATTTAAAAGCGCTTCAAGAGATCTAAAAAGAAAATAAAGTTTGCTTTAAAGTAAATTAAAACTATACTATATAAAGGAAGGAAGTTCTTTTGATCAAATCATACATTTAAAAATAAATTCTAAAAATTAACTTTCAGAGACTGTAAGCAGATCAGTGGTTTCCAGAGGAGAGGCTGGTGGTGGGGGTAGGGAGGTGGGGGGACTGAATAGGTGGAGCACAGGGGAATTTTCTGAGTGGTAAGCTACTCTGTATGATACTATAATGGTGGACATATGACATCATGCATTTGTCAAAACCTATAGAACTTTATAGCACCAAGAGTGAAGCTTAATGTAATGTGTGTAAATTAGAAAAGCTCACTTAGGAGGTCAAGGGATCCTATATGGAATATAACCAAAACATCCACTACATCACCAATGTATGAAACCACCTTACTGAAGGGGGTGGGGAGAAAAGTGCTAACCTAAATAACTTTGAAAATGAATCACATCTATAAAACTAAAACAAAAGGAATTGTACATAAGCATTATACTCTAGTTGCTGAAGTTGCTTCCCATGAGGATATGGGTTAACAATTCTGGTACTGCTATGTATGATTACTGGAATTCAAAATGAACAGCAAAGGGTAAGATTTCATCTTTTTTGACAGCTGAATAATATTCCATTGTGTATATATACATCTTCTTTATCCATTCATCTGTTGATCACCATCTGGGCTTCTTTCCATAGTTTGGCTATTATGGACATTGCTGCTATAAACATTGGGGTGCAGGTGCCCCTTCGGATCACTACATTTGTATCCTTTGGGTAAATACCTAGTAGTGCAAACGCTGGGTCGTAGGGTAGCTCTCTTTTTAACTAGATGAAACTGGATGGTATTACGCTAAACGAAGTAAGTCGGTCAGACAAAGACAATTATCATATGGTTTGACTTATATGTGGAATTTAAGAACCAAAACAGAATATCATAGGGGAAGGGAGGGAAAAATAAAATAAGACAAAACCAGAGAGGGAGAAAAACTGTAAGAGACCAAATCATAGGAAACAAACTGGGGGTTGCTCTAGGGGAGGGGGGTGGGGGGGGAGGAGTAACTGGGTGATGGGCATTAAGGAGGGCATGTGATATAATGAACACTGACTGTTATATGTAATTGGTGAATAACTGAACTTTACATCTGAAACTAATGATACACTATATGTTAATTAATTGAATTTAAATAAAATAAAATTTAAAAATAAAATAAAAAATAAAATGAACAGCAGACTTCCAAAATGGAAGCCAGGTTTCTCGCTGGTGGAATGGAGGTTATAAATAGGCAAGAGAAGGCCAACATCAACAGTGGTATCAGTTTCATATTATCATGTATTATACAGACAGTATATCATATAACAGATTATCTGTTGACATTCCTGATGTGATGAGAATGACATTTTACCCCATGTCCTTCCTCCTCAAAATCCATAAACATTACCTTTTTATGAGAAAACTATCAGACAAATCCAAATTGAGAGACATTCTACCAAAAAACCTGACCAATACATGTCAAAATTATCAAGGTCACCAAAAACAAGGAAAGGCTGGGAAACTGTCACAGCCAAGAGGAGCTTAAGGAGACACGATGGCTAAATGTAATGTGGTGTGCTTGGTCAGAAACGGGGCACTGGGGGAAAATTAGGAAACATGAGTAAAGCATGGACTTTAGTTAATAGTAGTTCACGGTTAATGAATTCTGACAAATGTATCATATTATTGTGAAAAGCAGGAGAAATTGAGTGTAGGGAATAGGGGAACTTGCTATCTTTGTAATTTTTCTGTGTATCTAAAAGTATTTCAAAGTAAAAAGTTTTTTTAAAAAAAATCAACTTTCAAAGTGTCACTTATATTTTTATTTTTTCTACCAATATACATAAAATCCAGCTGTTAATAACTATTTTTAAAAACTCACTTTAATTCTTTTTCTGTTTGTTGTAGTTGTCTGGTTAGCATTCCATGTTCCTTCTTCTTGGTTTTCACTATGTTTTCATGATGAGAAAGAGACTCTTTTGTGACACTCAAGTCCCTACTCACACGCTCTAACTCAGTGTTCAGGAAATGAATTTTCTTCTCATTATGATATAGTCGGAAAAGCTGTAATTGTATCTTGTTCATTTTCAGTTCTTCAAGGAGACTCTGGTAACATTCTGCCTATAAAACAGTACAATTCAAAGACAGTTAAGAGGGAGTATACTTAAGGTGACTTTTCATAAACTCAACAATAGTACCAACAAATGATCTCTAAGGAATGAAATTATTTATTATCTATTATTTCTTATTCACAAGTTATTAAATTTATGAAATAAATTACTTATGTAATTAAGAAATAGTATTCTTGCCAAAAGTAGCATTATTTGGAGGTTTCTGGATACAGTTTTATAATAAACCAGTAAGCCAGTATATGATTTTATTTTCATATACTCAGTGGTAAGAACAATGAAGTGGCATCTGCTAACCTGGTCTTTGTCTCATTTCTGTCTTGACCTCAGAGTATGGCAAGTCCATTAATATTTCTGACATCAGCTTCCTAATATGTAAACTGAAGGAAGTTATATGACTTGTAAGGTCCCTAGCAACTTTATTTTTATTTTTTTAAAGATATTTATTTGAGAGAGAGAGAGAGAGAGAGAGAGCACATGCACATGTGCACCCACATGCGTGCAAGCAGGGGAAGGGGCAGAGGGAGAGGGAGAGAAGCAGATTCCCTGCTGAATGCAAGTCTGTAGAGGGGCTCAACCCCTTGACCCTGAGATCATGATAAATTCAAGGATTCCAGGTAAAATTCCTGCTTTAAGATGTAGTTTTTCTGTTAACAGGAATACAAAATTCTAAAATATATGTAAAATGGAAGAATTTCCTTAGCATTTGTACTATTAATAAAGGAATAAAGGGCTGCTTTGAAGGGAAAGCTCCTAATCAATGATGTATTCCAAGTAATAGGTAAACAGCCATTTGCCATGACACTGTAAAAAAGGAAATTCAATGATTCTAACTGTCCTCATAAAGTTTAAAGTTCTGCAACTCTACATTTCTATACACTGTTTCAGTATATTATGAATATCATAGTCTTTCACTGACATCGCCCCTCTCCACTAACAAAACCAAGGACATACGCACACATGTAAAAATATGAAGAAACAGAAACATCACAATGAGAAACACATCCACCTTTCATTTAATTCTTCAAATATTAATGATTGCCTACTATGTGCCTGACCCTTGTTGATGGGAATGTAGTAGAGAAGAAGACGGAAACGCTCCCTGCTCACATCGGCACTTAAGCTAGTTGTTCTAATGGTGGGGGAGGGGGAAATCAGAGAGTAAACAAACAAACATGATAAACAAGATAATTTCATACAGCAATATATGTTACAAAAGAAACAGGGTAATGCAATAGTACCAGGGAGGGGGTACCAACTTAGATTGGGGTGTGGATAACAAATGCCTGCCTGAGACAATATCTTTTTAATGACAACTTGAATGAGAGAGTATTGGCCATGCAAATATCAGGCACACAGCTATCTAGGCAGGGGAAAGAGCAAAAGCTCTGAGCTAGAAGTGAGCACATTATGTTCAATAAACAGTAAAGGTCAGTGGGTGGGAGAGTAGAGGAAACTAAAACTTGAGTGGTGGGTAAGGGGCCATGTAAGTAGGCTGGGGAGGCAGACTAGACAGAAGCACTGCACTGATAGAGGTTTTATGCAAGAGAAAGACAGATTCTGATGTGCATTTGACAAACATCACTCTAAGTACAAACAATTATCAACCATAAATAAGGCACTATACTAGGCATTGTGAAGGGCACCAAGAAATACCACAGAACAGTATTTGTGAAGTGCGTCTATGGCCTCTTAGAGGTTCCCAGTACCCTTTTAGGGAGCTCCTGAGGTCAAAACTCTTTTCATAATAACAGTAAGACCTCATTTGCTTTTTTCATTGTGTTGATACCTGCACCAATGGTGGGTAAAGCTGCTAGGCTTTAACATAAATAAGGTTTGATACAGAAGTAGATAGGAGATTCTTCTGTTAAGCCATATATTAAGGATATTATAAATATGTAAAACAATGTCACCTTTCTAATTAATTTTAGAAAATGCAGTTATTTTTCATAAAAATGTCATTTATGTCAATGTATAATGTTTACTGTCATAATTTAATGTTGACTGTTAAAATACATTCTTAAAATTTCTCAGTTTTAATTTCAAATATAATAAATATTGGTAGATATGACCCACATTAACACAAACTTCTTCAGGGACCTTATAAATTTTTAAGAATGTAAGGGGACAAGATCCAAAAGTTGAAAGCCTCTGTCATATAAGATATAAACCCCTCAAGCTTATTTTTAGTTGGTAAAATCAGACATTTTTGTGGTTGAGGTTGTACTGCCTATTAAGGAAAAAACAAAACAAAACAAAACAAACCAGTAGAAACTACATCAAAAAGTTTATTTTAAATGAATAGTGGGCTTTCTTTGTCTTACCTTATTTTAAAAACTTGTTAGTAACCCCAAGCCAATACCTAGCAATGCTAACAGACAGAAAGTCTTTTTATCCAACACTTACTGGTTCCACCATCACAACCTTACCTCTTCTTTCTCTAATTTTGCGTGTTTGCGTTCTGCGGCTACATTTTTTTTCTTATTAAAATTAAACTGTGCATCCTCTTCAGCTTTCTGTAACTTTCTTTTCTTTTCCTCATATTCTCCTATAAGCTCTCCTGAAGTGCTGATTTCCTCAAAAAACTGGGTTCTTTCTTTGGGTTTTTTCATTGAAATCGACTCTATAGTTCCCTTTTAAAAACAGTAAAGCACATCAATATATAAAATATATGGGTGTATTTTCAAAATCATGAACAAAATAAACTAGTACAGCTCCTTACCTGAAACACTAGACAGTTCCGTGCTTTAATTATTATGCCTATTTTTTCCAGCTCAGCTATATACACAGAACGACTCACTGGATTATCATCAAAATGAAATTCTGAGCATCCCCCTTAAATAAAAGAATAAAAACGATTACTGGAAGTATAAATACCAGACCTGTAACAACAACCTTTCAAAGTTTAGTAAAATTATTTTTCTTATTGAAATGGTTAGTTATGCAATAACATACATGTTATTAATAAATGCATATAATTAGTCAACAGATATGCCAAGGAGTATTCTACGGCAGTGAACAAAATGGACGAAAGTCTGGATCTCAAGTTTATACCCCATGATCCAGACAGACAAAAATGAGATATGTAACTACAATAAATATCACATGAGAAAATGTTAAGTGCTAAGGAGAAAAAAGAGAACTGGGAAGGGGATTTGGAAGTCTCTGTGTATGGGGAACAGGCATTACAATTTTAAATAGGATGATGTTATGGTCTGAATGTTTGTGTCCCTTCTAAATTCATATGTAGAAATCTGAACCCCCAAAAGTGATGGTATTAGGAGGTGGGGCCTTTGGGAGGTGATTAAGTTGTGACTGTGGTGCCCTCAGGGATGGGATTAATGGGTTTACAAAAGAGACCCCACAGAGCTCCCTAGTTCCTTCCACCAATATGAGAACATAAAGAGATGTCTGCAACCCAGAAGACAGCCTCTCATCAGACCATACTGGCAACCTGATCTTGGACTTCCCCGCCTCCAGGACAGTGAGAAATAAATTTTTATTGTTTATAAGCTATTTGTTATAGCAGCACAAAGACAGATGGGCAGGGAACAAGAACAAAACTGAGGCACCACACTTCTATTTCAATATATGTTACAAAGCCACAGTAATCAAAACAGTATGGCACTGGCATAAAAACATAGAGACCAGTGGAACAGAACAGAGAGTCCAGAAATACTGCATGATCTCACATATATGCGGAATCTAAAATAGTTAAACTCAGAGAAGTAGAGAAAAGAATGGTGGATGCCAGAGACCAGGGGGAGAAAAAAATGGGGAGATGTTGGTCAAGGGTTACTAAGTTTCTGTTATGCAAGACGGTATGTTCTGGAGATCTAATGTATGGCAATGTGACTACTGTTAACAATACTGTATTATATGCTTCAAATTTGCGATGAGGGTAGATCTTAGCTATTCTCACCACAAACATACACACACATGCACGTGCAAAGAAAACAGTAACCATGTTAAGGCGATACACATTTAATTAGCTTGATTGTGGTGGTTACTTCACAATGTATATTAAAACATAGATGTCTACCTTAAATACATGCAATTTTTTAATTAGCATTTCTTTCTTTCTTTCTTTCCTTTTTTTAAAGTAAGTTCTAGGCCCAAGGTGGGGCTCAAACCCACGACCATAAGATCAAGACTCACATGCTCTTCTGACTAGGCCAGTCAGGAGCCCCTAGATACATGCAATTTTTACCTGTCAATTATACCTCAATAAAGATGGGAAAACATAAATTATGATGATTTATTAAATAGAGTGCGCTAGGGAATCTTTACTGTAACAGAGACTTTTAAATAAAAACCCAAAGGAAGTGAGAAAACTCACCAATAAAGGCATCTATGTGGTAATATGGTGAAATACTTAAGTTAGACACTAAGGTATAAGTATTTCCAGAATTACCAGTGACTGAATCTGGGGAAAGTTAATAAGACAATATTTATACATTAGAACATTAAGACCATGTTCTAGTGCACCAGAATGAAATACCAAAAACAAAAAAACAAAACCAAGACATACCTATTTTATGGAGGCTCTATAAACTCTGAGCATAGAGAAAAGATACACGTAAACAACTCTCAATCTTGCTTATTCAGGAAACGGGTTTATTCATGAAATCCCTGTTTCCTGAATAATTACAAAATACAAATTCAAATATTTCACTCAAGTTGCTATTTGGTGGTAGAAAAACTTTCAATACAAACCAAAAATATACATATAATCAGTTCATCACTAAGAAAACTAGATACACATACCAAGAGAACCTCCTTCATTTTAACCTAATAACCAGGTAGAAAAATGCTATTTGACAGCAGGGAAATATGAACAAATCCATCTGCTTAAAGAAGACTCTTAGTGGAGAATCAAACAGGTTCTATTACTTGCTTCTGAGATTTGCCATCTAAGAGGGGGGAAAAAACCCAAATCTCTAGTTTGCTATGCCAGTGGACTAACAAATCACACCCTTCAAAAAAAGAAGAAAAACAGATGATCTGATTTAACTTTTGAAAAATCAAATGACTCATAAGCAATTATCTACCAAAAAAATACCTCGGATGATCCTTGTAAATGTTTTCTCTTCTCCACTTTCCTCCACATACACAATTTTCACACTTGCAAAAGAAGAGACAGGTCTTCCGATATGTGCTCCATGAATGAGTTCTTGAATATTTTTCACTCTTAAATTAGCTGTTTTCTCTCCCATTACAAAACTAAGTGCATCCATTACATTAGATTTTCCTGGGAAAGAAAAGAGAGAGGAAAAAGTTATTCCTTCTTAATAATAAAAAACCTTGCCCAGAGTCAAATAAACCAGGCCACCAATGGAAGTGAAATATAGCCAATACACGTTTCAATAGTACTGCCTCGTCTATATTTAAGATGCATGTGACTGAACAATTTTATGTAGATCACTGGTTTCTTCTATGCAGCTAGGGTAGAGTATTGAGTGGCCTAAATTTAAGGATCTAAATAAGGGGATAAACCCCAACTCTCTTCCATTATTAAATATTACACTATGGCAAATCATCTCTGAATTTCAGTTATTCTCATTTTATGAATATTAACTATCACATACTTTTAAAAATGGCTAACTACATCCAAGATATTCTCACAGACAATAAGGTTGCTAGAATATTTATGATTGGTAGGAGGTGGTGGTACAGAAAAGTTAAACAGCAGGCCTGAGCCTTTTTTTTTTTTTAAGATTTTTATTTATTTATTTGAGAGAGAGAACATGCAGGAGTGGGGGAGGGGCAAGAGGGGCGGGAAAGGCAGAGGGAGTGCCTGTATCCTTTTGAATTAGTGTTTTTGTTTTCTTTGGGTGAATACCCAGTAGTGCCATTACTGGATCACAGGCTAGTTCTATTTTTAACTTTTTGAGGAACCGCCATACTGTTGTCCACAGTGGCTGCACCAGTTTGCATTCCCACCAGCAGTGCACGAGGGTTCCTTTTTCTCCACATCCTCACCAACACTTGTTAGTTCTTGTGTTGTGGCAGGTGTGAGGTGATAGCTCATTATAGTTTTGATTTGCATTTCCCTGATGATGAGTGATGTGCAGCATCTTTTCATGTGTCTGTTGGCCATCTGTGTGTCTTCTTTGGAGAAATGTCTGTTCATGTTGTCTGCCCATTTTTTAATTGGATTATTTGCTTTTTGGGTGTTGAGTTGTATAACTTCCTTAAATATTTTGGATACTAAGCCTTTATCTAAATCCATTCATCTTTTGAGCCAGCAATTCCACTTCCAGAAATCTACGTCCCTGAAATATGTGTACAACTATACAATGGAAAATACAGTTATGCAATTCATTATAGGTTTTTCTAACAAATCAGAAACAACTCAAGTGTCTAGAAATCAAAGGAATACTTGTAATAACTGTATAGCAGCCAATGGAGAATTACACAGCAGAAAGATGACAGAAGAGGATGTAGTAAGAGAAAAAAAGAGTTTATAACAGCATATATTGTAAAAAACTAAATATAAACTTTGGCATAAAGAACTGAGGGGCTAGAAATAACAATACATATATATTTGCTTGCATTTGCAAAAAGGGATACTGAAAGATAATTAAGCAATGGTCATTTAGGGGCGCCCGGGTGGCTCAGTGATTAAGTGTCTGCCTTCAGCTCAGGTCATGATTCCAGGGTCCTGGGATCGAGCCCCGCATTGGGCTCTCCGCTCAGCGGGAAGCCTGCTTCTCCCTCTCCTGCTCCCCCTGCTTGTGTTCCCTCTCTTGCCGTGTCTCTCTCTGTCAAATAAATAAAATCTTAAAAAAAAAACATTTGGATAGCAAATGCAGTAATTTCTTCGACACTGGCTGTAACAATATTTTTCTAGATAGGTTCCCTGAAGCAAGGGAAATAAAAGCAAAAATAAACCACTGGGACACATCAAAATAAAAAGCTTCTGCATGGCAAAGAAAATAATCAACAAAACTAAAAGACAACCTACTGAATAGAAGATATTTGCAAATGACATACGCAATAAAGGATTAGTATCTAAAATAAAGAAGTTATACAACTCAACACCCAAAAAGCAAATAATCCAATTAAAAAATGGGCAGACAACATGAAGATATTTCTCCAAAGAAGACACAGATGGCCAACAGACACATGAAAAGATGCTGCACATCACTCATCATCAGGGAAATGCAAATCAAAACTATAATGAGCTATCACCTCACACCTGCCACAACACAAGAACTAACAAGTGTTGGTGAGGATGTGGAGAAAAAGGAACCCTCGTGCACTGCTGGTGGGAATGCAAACTGGTGCAGCCACTGTGGACAACAGTATGGCGGTTCCTCAAAAAGTTAAAAATAGAACTAGCCTGTGATCCAGTAATGACACTACTGGGTATTCACCCAAAGAAAACAAAAACACTAATTCAAAAGGATACAGGTACCCCGAAGTTTATAGCAGCATTATTTACAATAGCAAAGATATGGAAGCAGCCTAAGTGTCCATCAACTGACGAATGGATAAAGAAGATGGGGTATGTATTTACAGTGCAGTATTAGTCATTAAAAAAAGAATGAAATCTTGCCATTTGCAACATCATGGATGGAGCTAGAGAATATAATGCTAAGCGAAGTCATTCAGTCAGAGAAAGACAAATACCATGATTTCACTCATGTGGAATTTAAGAAACAAAACAAAAGGGAAAAAGAGGCAAACCAAGAAACAGATCAAAAAAAGAAAAAGAAACAGAAACAGATACTTAAGTATAGAGAACAAACTGATGGTCACCAGATGGAAGATGGTCGGGGGAAGGGTGAAATAGGCGATGGGGATTAAAGAGTACACTTATCATGCTGAGCACTGAGTAATGTATAGAATTGCTGAATCACTATACTGTAGGCCTGAAACTAATATAACACTGTATGTTAACTATATTGGAATTAAAATTAAAAACTTAATAAAATTTAAAAAAACATTTGGGTAAATGGTGGATAAGGAACATTTGCCTAATGTCAAAGTAACACTAGTAATACTAGAACACTAGACTAGTTAGAAGGGAAAAACTAATTGTACAGCGGAGTTATCACTGTCACCACCCTAATCCAGGGGTCAATCTTAGCACCACTAGTGGTAAAACAAATAGATATTATGTGATGTAATACAATGTGAGGTATACAACATCACCTATGAGGGGAGTCTAATCAAAAATGTTTAATTTGAACCCATCAACCTTTTAGGTATTGAGTTTTTTCAAATGCCTTTCCTCATCTATCAAGAAATAAAATGGGGGCGCCTGGGTGGCTCAGTTGGTTGGATGACAGCCTTCGGCTCAGGTCAGGATCCTGGAGTCCCGGGATCGAGTCCCGCATCGGGCTCCCGGCTCAGCGGGGAGTCTGCGTCTCCCTGTGACCCTCCCCCCTCTCATGTGCTCTCTCTCTCTCTCAAATAAAAAAATAAATAAAATCTTAAAAAAAAGAAATAGAATTGATTTTTCTTGTGGGAACAGATGAAGATTACTGAGATAACAGTGTGGCACGTGGATTAAAGTAGGGTAAGACCAAAGGTTGGGAACTCAACTAAAAGATTACTCCATTAATCCAAGGAAGAAATGATGAGAGCCTGAAAACAGTGATAGTTGTGCGAACAGAGGGAAGAGGACAAGATTATTAAGGTAGTAGAACTGGCCCAGACTGGTAATGTTCTGGGTGTGACAGGGAGAATTTATAAGGATGAAGGAGAATTCATTTAGTTGGCAGCCATATGGAACTTGGAACTCTGGGAGAAAAGCAATCTAAAGTCCAAGGAACAGCAAATGCTAAGACCCTGAAACAGAAATAAGATTGGTCTATGTAAGGAAAGCAAAAAAAAAAAAAAAAAAAAAAAAAGCATTTCTGACTAGAGCATAGTAAATATGGGGGAAGAGAATATTAGAGAAGAGAAATACACAGGGGCCAGATTATAAAGGGTTTTGTGGATCATAGTAAGAAATACTGGATTTTATTCCAAGTGTAGGGGAAAGCCACTGGAGAGTTTTAAGCTGGGCAGTGCTCAGATTTATAGATTTACTTTTTTAGTTTGTTCTTTTAACTGCTCAATCTGACGCTGTGAGAATGAATTGCAAAGAGACAAGAAAGAAAGCCGAGGGACATGTTAGGAAGTTATAGCAATAGTCCAAATGAGAGCTCTAGCAGCTTTGACCGGGTGATAGCAGCGAAAAGTGGCAAGAAACAACTGGATTCAGGATGTATTTGAGAGGTAGAGTTATTAGGTTTTACAGAAGATTAGATGAGGGATGTGGGGTATAGAAGGAGGAATAAAGAATTACTCTGGGTATCTGGTCTGAATGAATGTGCAAATGGTGCCCCTTACTGAGCAGGTAAGACCTTGGAAGAAACAAGTTTGGGCGAAGTAGGGGAGAGGAAATTTACTGTTCTTTCTGATTATAGTATTTTTTTTTAAGATTTTATTTTTAAGTAATCTCTATGCCCAATGTGGGGCTTGAACTCAACGGAGCCAGCCAGGCACCCCTGATTATTTCATATGTCTCCTATAAATAGCAAAAAAAAATTGCTGAATATTATAGCCCTAGATATATAATTTTGAAAGTCAGCAGCGTAAGGATGGCATTTGAAGCTATGGGACTGAATAAGATCACCTGGGAAAAGAACAGAGGGTAGACACAGACAGAGGATATATTTCCAGGGGGTGGGAGGACTCCAGTGCTTAAGAGACCCAGGGGAGAAGCAGCCAATCACTGAAGGCTTGCCAGTGAAACAGGAGAAAACCTAGTTGGATACAGAGTCAGAAGAGCAAAGAGGCTCAAGGGGGAGATGAAATGTGACCTGCCATGCAACCTAGATAGCAAGACCTTCCCTTGACCAACTTCTTTAAAAACAACCCCAGCATTTCTGATTCCCCTCCTGTTTCTATTTTTCTTCTTAATACTTAACATTTTAATATTCTATATACTTCTCATATTTTGCTGTCTCTGTGCACTTGAACATAAGTTCTATATGGGAAGGGATTTTTATCTGTTTACTGATGAGAACAGTGCATGGCACATACTAGGCATTTCATTATTTTTAAACGAATGAAATAGCACTGATAAGTCAAACAGGATGAGGAAGGAAATTGGCTACGGACTCTTACAAGATGTAGGTCAAAGGTGACCTAGATAAGTGTCATTTCATTGGAGCTTGGGACTGAAAACTGAGTCAAGAGCACTGAGGATGGTTCAGAGTTTTACTGTACTGATAAAATGGGGCAACAGCCTACAGAGACAGTGAAGTTCAAGGGCTTTTCCCCAAGCATTTCATTATAAAATTTTCAAACACACAAGAAAGTTGAAAGAATTTCATAGTAAACACCCATATATTTACCACTAAATTCTACAGTTAACATTGTACTATACTTTCTTTTCATATAACTATCCACCCTATGTCATAAGAGTGTTAATAAGGCATGTATTATTGCTAATGAAAATTATCCAGTAAGGGAGGAAGATACAATCCAAACGAGAATGATAATCACAGAAGCAAAGAACTGAGGAGGGAGCAGGATGTAAATCACAAGTGGAGAGGATAGCCTTAGACTCAGGCACACTTATGGAACTTCCCTGCTAAACAGTCCCTGCTTCAAAGTCTATTTTTTCCATAAAGTTAAATATATCACCCTGGCAAGTACTTACCCAATAGGATTCCAACATTATACACGGCTGCTCCCCTACACATGCACTACATTCTTGACAATTTGGGCTATTAACTGTCCCACAAACAGACTCACAAATCGCTAGAAAAATATTCTTTACTCTTTGGGCCAGCTCAAATGGTAAGTCCTCTAGAAAACCTTTCCTTATCTTTACCTCTTCCTGTCCATACCTCCCTAAATCAGATCTAGAATTTTTCCTTGCTTAAAGTTCCATAAACAGTGTTATCGGGACTTCTATTTCAATAAGTGTGTCATTTTCTTATACTCCCAATGCCTCGGGAGCAGAACCTGTCTTATTCTACGTATCTTCTTCTGCTTCTAATACTGTATATACACAAAAACTATTTGCTAAATTTGAGTGGAAAACATCAAGGTTAAGATTAAAGATGAAATTTTCCCACTACCTACAAAAAAACCAACATTAGATTTACTAAAAACAAATGAGAACATGTCAAATTTTGACAGGTGGTAGCAATAAGAAATTATCACAAAAAGAATGACAACTAGCTAAATTGAAGTTTAAGAGAAAGTGAGTATAACAGAAAATTATCAATTGGTTTAATAAAATCTACCTAAATGGGTAATTCTGTAAGATTTTTAAAAAGATGATTTATGAACAAGTGTTCAAATGAATATAAATGAGTATCACCCATTAAATTAGTCATGGATCAGTATTATACTGAGTTTTGGCCATTGTATAGGAGAATGTGAATAGCCCATGAAAAATTCAGCAGTAAGTAAACCAGAAATTGTTGTTGTGGAGAGACGATATTAAAGGTAATGCTGAAATAATCCATGAACTGGCTTTGTATGATTCTAAGTCAAGTCTCTGGGTTACCAGTGATTCTCAGGAGGGGAATGGAACTTCCAGGGCATGTGGGACAAGAGGAAGTTGTAAAGGCATTTTCACAATAACCTTAAGATATATTGTTAATCACGAGGGGTGCCTGGGTGGCTCAGTCTGTTAAGCATCTGCCTTCGGCTCAGGTCATGATCCCAGGGTCCTGGGATCGAGCCCCGCATCGGGGCTCCCTGCTCCGTGGGAAGCCTGCTTCTCCCTCTCCCACTCCCCGTGCTTGTGTTCCCTCTCTCGCTGTCTCTCTGTCAAATAAATAAATAAAATCTTTTAAAAAAAAGATATATTGTTAATCACGATACGTATTGTTAAATTAAGAAAATAAGATTATTTTGAAACTTACGTTTGGCACTAGTTTAAAAAAAGTTCAAAACACCACTTTATCCGGATCTTGAACGGCAGTGAGCAAATAATTTAGGCTGACTGCAGTATAAGACTTTACCCAAATACTCATTCAAAATATTACACTGTTGGAAGTACAAAATATAATTGAGCAACTCTTCACACAATCACCAGTTAAAAAGTGAAAATCAACCAATGGTGGGACTACCAACCTGATAAACGAGTGGATATACTCATTGTATTCTTACCCTTACTTTTTCCAATGTCTTTTTGATAACAGAATCAATCTGGCCTGAGAGAGCCACAAAGAAGATGTGAGTTAGGAAAAATCTCAAAGTAACTATCATTTTAGGCCCTCCGCCTGCTGGGGTCATTACATCTATGGATCTTACCACAGTGCCGTAGGGAGCCTGGCCAGGCCTGAACTCAAGTCCAGGCTCTGCCACTTCCTGGGTGACCTTGAAGAGTCATCTGACCCCTCTGAACCTCAGTCGCCTATACTACAAAATGGGATAACACCCACTTGTGAGCACTGAAATAGGGGTGCCAGAAACTTGGTAAAAGCTCCACGAATGCCGTTATTATTACAAAATTCCTGTGTAGAAGGTTGATTGAATCCAAACAGTTGTTTAGGCTCCTTAAAACCAATTATTTCCTTCAGCTCTCTCTCTCCCTTAATCTTTGGATGAGAAAAGGAAGGGGGTGGAGAGGAAAGGTGTAGCAGGACCGAGTCACCCCTGTCAAGCGGGGGCCTGGGTCAAACAATGAGGTAGCGGTAAGAGCATTGCAGCTAAGACCAGATGTTACCTAGACCAGCACCAGCTCATGACTCACTCAGAACTGACGACCAGCCGAAACAAGGGAGGTCTACAAAGGCCTAAGACTGATTAAATCCCTTCAAAAAGAGGATTTTTGCAGCAGCGTCAGACTTCTCAGACACTGGCCCCTCTGTGTCTGACCACTTCAAAAAGGCAGAGGGGGAAGGCTCCGCCCCACCGATCTTCCAAAGGAGCAGAGACCCCTCCCCGCTTGAACACAACTAAGTGCCCAGCACCGACCCTGACCCCTCACCACTTGAACACAACAGGCATAAGTGCCCAGCACCGACCCTGACCCCTCACCACTTGAACACAACAGGCAGTAAGTGCCCAGTATCGACCCTGACCCAGGCCGCATCTCAACCGGGAACTCGCAGACTAACTTCAGGATGCGCAGGTGAACTTCCCACCTCCTGTTCTGTCTCGTTTTTCTGTGACCTGTCTTGGGCTTTGTTTGTGTAAGGAGCCAAGTTAAACACGTGCTGAAATGCCACCGAGTTTGGACTCCGGAACCGGCTTTGTAATTATGCCAGCCATGCTCATGACAAGAGGTGACGAGGGCTCAGGGCTGGAGAAGAAACTCCCAAAGCACCGGGAGCCAGAGAGCAAAGGAGAGGAGGGTCCTAGTCAAACCTGGGGGTGGGGGTCGTGGCCCAGCAGCACGGGGCAAGGTGGGCACCTGGCGGTGGAGGGCTGAGTACAGGGGGGCGGAGGGCGAAGGTCGGGGTCCAGGTGCCAGAGGGCTGGGGGCTGCGCAGAGGACGTGGGTGGGCACCCGGCGGCGGAGGGCTGGGCAGCAAAGGGTGGGGCCGGCGGCAGAGGGCGAGGGTGGGCAGCTGGCGGTGAGGATGAGGGCCGGGCGGCCGAGGGTGACGGGGGCGGGGGCAGAGGGTGGAGGGGCCGGCGCGTGGGGGGGGGGGGGGGGGGGGGGGGGGGGGGGTCAGGGTCTGGGGTGCGGGCCGCGGAGGCCGGGGGCTGGGGGCCGGGGGCAGGGGGCTAGGGTCCAGGCGGCGGAGAGAGGGCCGGGGGCCGGAGGACGAGACTGGGCACCCGGCGGCGAGGGCAGAGGGTGAGGGTCAGGGTCCCGAGGAGAGGGTGAGGGTCTAGGGCGGGTCGCGGGGCGTCGGGGTTGCGGTGAGGCCGGCGGAGACCCGCGGGCAGCCCCGGCCTCAGTCCCGCACGCGAGGCCTCCCTCACGTCCCCCTTGGCAAAATGCGGCCTGGACGAGCGGGGCGGGCAGAGGCGTTCGGGTCCCAGTTACCGGAGCCGTTGGGGCCAATGATGCAGGTGAACCTCCTGAAAGGGCCGATGACCTGGCGGCCCCGCCACGACTTAAAGTTCTCCACGAGCAGCAGCTCCAGGTGGCCCATGGCGGCGCCCTCCGCGCCTCAAGCGGCTTCCCCGCACGCCCGCAGGAAAAGCGCGGGAAGGGCTTCGCGGCGTCTCGCGAGAGGAGAGCGGGGGCCCAGCGGGCGCCGCGCTGTTCCTAGGCAACCGGTTTGTTGACGTCTCGAGGAAACCGGGCTCCGCGCCCTCGCCGAGGCCGCAGAAAGCCGGACGGGAAGCTTGCGGAGCCCGCGCGTATCGCAGCGGAACCAGCCTCGCTTAGGCTACAGCTAGTTTTATTTTTGTCTTTTCCCTTTTTCATCTCGCATGCCTGAAAACCCCCCTAGGATTTCTTCGCAGCTTCCAGTCATGGCGCTAGCTCAGCCCAGGGACCTGGAGCAGTACTTGGCTCTGGGCAAGAGGAGGCATAACGAGTTGTGCAGGCAGAAACGGATCTTCAACGCCAGGAACAGGATCCTCGGGGTGAGGTCCCCGGACCGGGAGGGCGTGTGCAGGGGGGTGGCGAGGCAGGCGGGCGGCGGGACAGCGGAGGCGAACCCCTGCAGTGAAACAGCTGATGCGGGCACAGCTGCAAACAGCACCAGCTGTGCTGGGGAAGACCGGTTCGTTGTATTGACTGCTGAGGACAGGAAAGACCGTCGCAAACCCCATACTGCACCCTCTCACCTGCGGGGCAGGCAAACGGAGCCCTGCAGCAGGCAGGGAGGGGGCTTGCCTGCCCTGAGTGGCTCAACAGAGACCCGAGCGTGGGTCTCTTTGCTCTGAGACAGATTTTCTACGCTGCCAGGGACTCCTTCCAGTCTATCCACTTGACAAATGCCGGTGGCGTTCCTCTTTTGTGGCAAGCCTGGGCTGGTCCCAGCAAATGGGGAATATGGCAATCCCTGCCCGACCTTGCAGAGTTCGTGGCCCATGGAGGAGAGGAGAGGCAAGCATTAAAATGGCCACATTAACATGCAGTGGAATCAGTGTCGTGAGGGAGGGGAGCACGGGGTGTCAGGGGAGCACAGACTGGGGCCAGGAAAGGAAATCAGAGAGGGCTTCCCAGAGGAGGTGTTGCCTAAGCTGTGTTCTGAAGGTATCTATTGACTAAGAGAAAGGGAGAAGGAAGCTCTGGGGACAGGCTGAAGAACCAACTATAAGCAAAGGCATCCAGGTATGAAAAGACCTGAAGTGTACCTAAGACAACAGTGGAACAAGGCTTAAAAAAGGTAAGTAGGATTGTCATCGATGGACTAAAATTATCTGGCTGTAACTTGTCTCCCCTTGTTTTCCATTCCTAGGGAGACCCAGAAGCCTGGGATGTTCAGGTTCATGACCAGAAGATAAAAGAAGCAACTGAAAAAGCTAGACATGAAACTTTTGGTGAGCATTTCCTGAAGCCTCCCTAGCAGTTTAGGGCCGTGTACCTCTCGACCCAGTCCTCATGTCTTCAAATACGTAAAACTTGTCATTTTCCCACTCCTCCTCCTTTTAAAATGTCACAGTGGCTTGTGTTTAAGTAACTTGATGTGCTGATTCTTTCTCTCTTAAAGGGAAAACAGATATTGAATTCTATGTGGGTTGTAGGAAATATATTTTGAGGGTAAATGTACGTTTTATTGGTTTTCTTTAAAAACTGGATATGAAAAACCCTAAACACACACCATTCTCTGCCCAAAAGTTCCAGACCCTCTCCTGGGGACCACTGCTTGCACTAAATGACACACACACAATCCCAACTCACACCCCTGCGCTGACTCGGAGCTAGATTTGATAGCGTGGTAGCTCTGAGATAAAAATTTCAAATAGAATTCATTTTCCCACATCAGGTGCAACAATTCCAGCTTATCTTTTTCAAAGCACCATAAGGATTTTTAAAATTTTAAAAGACATATTCATTTATTTGAGAGAGAGAACAGGCGGAGGGGCAGAGGGAGAGAATCTTAAGCAGACTCCACGCCCAGTGTGGAGCCCAACTGGGGGTTCAATCTAATGACCCCGAGATCATGACCTGAGCCCATATCAAGAGTCAGATGCTCAACTGACTGAGCCACCCAGGCGCCCCTATCAGGATTTTTTTTTAAATAGAAAAAAGCAGGATGCAAAATTGTATATACCATGGGCTACCATAATATATTTAAAAAAAATAAGCTTAGAAAAAGACAGAAAGAAAATATACCAAAATGTAAGCAGTGGTGATGTTGGAATGATAGAATACGAGTGAAGTTTATTTTCTTCTCTAGTTTCTGAACAGTTCACCTTTTTTCTATGTTATGTTTAAAAATTATTCAAACTTACAAGAACAATATGACAGGTACATACGTACCTACTACCTGATTAGATGTTAATATTTTGCCAAACTGGCTTTAGATACCTGATTTTAAGAATTCTTTCTGAGAATTAAATTCTGTATATGTATGTATGTATGTGTATCTATAGTTATAGATACATAAATGCTATAATGTATATATAAAAATGTATAAATGTTTAAATATATACATAAATACGTATAAACCCTACATATGTGTGTGTATACTTAGAGATAGATAGACCACTCCCCCATCTCATCTTCCCTCTTCCTCCCTGCTCAGACAGGTACATCATTTCCATGCAGGTTTCTTGTAATATTGTACTATTTATATACATATTCATGATGATATAAAAATTTTTGTGTGTGTTTTAAGATACAATTTTGTGTGGGTGTTTTAAAATTTCACCTACATCTTACATAAATACGTTGAATGGATCCTTTTGCAACTTTTTTTATTCAACATATTTTTAAAATTAATCAGTCATGGGGTGCCCGGGTGGCTCAGTCAGTTCAGTGACCGACTCTTGATTTTGGCTCCTCGCTAAACAGGGAGTCTGCTTCTCTTCCTCTCCCTCTGCCCTCCCGCCCCACTTGCACAGTCTCTCTCTCTCTCTCTCTCTCTCTCTCAAATAAATAAAATCTTAAAAAAAATAAAATAAAATTAGGGATGCCTGGGTGGCTCAGTCAGTTAAGCATCTGCCTTTGGCTCAGATCATGATCTCCAGGTCCTGGGATGGAGTCCCGAGTTGGGCTCCTTGCTTGGCAGGGAGTCTGCTTCTCCCTCTGCCTGCAGCTTCCCCTGCTTGTGCTCTCTCTCTGACAAATAAATAAATAAAATCTTTAAAAAAATTAATCAGTGATCTACATGTAGAATGTTCATTTTAATTATCTTATGATATTTTGTTATATGAATTAACCACAATTTCTTTATTCATTCCCCTACCAATGGCTGATTTAGATTTTTTCCAAACAATGCTGCAGTGACTATCCATGTATCATGTCCCTAGTGTACATAGGTGAGAGATACCTAGAAGTAGAAATGGTAGGTCATTGGGTGTGCATGTTTTCAATTTTATGGGATATTTATTGGCAAATTGCTTTCCAAAGTTATAAGTGTACCAAGCTGCATTCTCCCAGGCAGTGAATGAGAAATCTTGTTTCCTTACTATCCTTACTAATGTCCTTACTAATATATGCTATTATTAACATTTTAAATATTTTGCCAGTTTCTCAGATGGTTCCCATCTTGTAAGGGCCAGTCATCTTTTCAGAAGCCTTTTGATCATTCAGGTTTCTTTATAGTGATTTGCCTGATCCTATTCTTGGCCTATTTTTTGCTTTGGTTGTTTGGTGCGTTGTTTTGTTTTGTTTTGTTTTGAGAGAGTGCATGCATGAGGAGGGGCAGGGGCAGAGGGAGAGGGAGAACCTTAAACAGGCTTCACATGGAGCACAGAGCCTGACTTGCATCGTGATCAGTCACGACCCGAGCTGAAATCTAGAGTCGGTTGCTTAACCAACTGCGCCACCCAGGCGTCCCTGTTTGGTTTTTTAAAACTGATTTGTAGGGACTCTTTATATATTCAGAATACTAATTCTTTGATGGCTGTGTTACCTTTTCAAAGGCTTATATTACTTTAGAATCACTAAAAATCATTTTTTAAAGTGGATTCAAATTTATTTTTTCTCCTAACCTTAATCTTACGGATATGCTCTATTCCTTCCAGCTGCTGAAATGAGGCAAAATGACAAAATCACATGCATATTGGAAGGCCGGGAAAGGCAAGATAAGAGAAGCCTCTGTAAAGCCATCAATGACTTCCAGCAGCACTTCCAGAGGCCAGAAACACGCCGTGAATTTGACCTATCAGACCCCCTAGCCCTTAGGAAAGATCTTCCAGCTAGGCAGTCAGATAATGATATTCGGAATACAGTATCAGGAATGCAGAGATTCATGGGAGAGGATTTAAACTTCTGCGAGAGGAAGAAATTCCAGGAGGAACAAAACAGAGAATGGTCCTTGCAACAGCAGAGGGAGTGGGAGAAAGCCCGCGCCCACCAGAGATGTGCAGGTAATGCAACAAGAAGGACAAACTGGTCTCAGTACTTTCTTCAACACATCGGCCCCCTGGTCTTTTCCCCCCGCAACATTTTTGTCTCTCAAGTCCTACTAATGTGCTGTGTTGGCCAAAGTCAGCCTGCATTCTAGGATTCGAATGTCTTCAGTCACATGTCAGTTGTGCAGGAGACCGACTCCGAGCTTGCACTCTGAGCCTGGGCTCCCGCGGGGTGCTGGGGCGCACAGTACCTCGGAATGCACCCTGCCCTCGGAGAGCTCACAGTCTGCTGGGAAGACATTAGGGAATACACGGGTGCAGCCGGCTCGTCTCAGGGCTGTGCTAGATGTCCCTGTAGGGTCTGAGGGGTGTGGCCAAGGGCACCCTGGTCACATGTCCTCACCAGGACCCTCTGGGCCCAGGGATCCTCTCTGACAGAGCCTCCAAGGCAGGAAACAGCCTCTCTCCTGGAGGGCGCTGCAAGACCAGCCCATCCTGCTGGCACTCCTGTGGCCAACATTTCTGCTTTACCGGTGCCCCTGCGTGTGGACTTCCAGCAGCTTCTGATCTCTGGCGACTTCTCGTGCCAGGAAGACGCTGTAATGGAGAGGACGGTGTCACGGCTCTCGTGCACGTGCCGGGGGGGGGGGTGACAGGACACAGAAGGGCTTTGGTGAAGACCAGACGAGCTGTGACAGGGAGTGAGGCCCCCTCACACCCTCCCAACTCCCCCAACCCCAGCCTTGCCTCTCTGGTGGTTTCCCTGCAGCCTCCCTGGGCAGCTCGCCCTCCTCCCAGCACCCCTCCCCTCCCCTCCCCTCTTCCCTTCTCCCCTCTTCTCACTCTGCTCTCCAGGAGTGATGTCTCCCCAGATGCCCCCCCCCCCCCCGGCCAGCCTTCTGCCCTCGCCCTGCCCCGAACCTGCCTGGCTGCCGTCGCCAGGACCTCCACGCCGCCCCACCCAAGCTTGGTTTTCAGACCTCTCCTTCGTCGGCAGCCTCTGCCGGCGCGGGTTACCCCCTCCTCCTGGGACCACTCTCTTCCACTGGCTCCCAGGACATACCCTCAGCCCCATGCTCCCCCCCAGGCCCTTTGCTATTTTCTCCTCTCTTTCCAAACCTCCAGACGCCGTTGCTCACCGGGGCCCTCTGCACCCCTCCTCTCTCAACCACGCTTGTTCTCTTGGTGACCTTAGCTTGTCTCGTGGGTTTAAATACCACCCACAGGCCATCGTTCCCCATATTTACGTCTCCAGCCTGGACTCTTCCCTGAATTCAGATGCATACATCCAGTCACCTCCCGACGTCTGTCTGCTCTTAGGTGTCTAATAAATCATCAAAGTCAATACAAGACACACTGACCTTCCCCCCAAAGTTGACCTTCCACCTCTGTCAGTGGGAACTCCACTGTTTGAGTTGCTCAGGCCCCAACCCCAAGGCACCTTGGTTCCTTCCTTTCTCCCAAATGCCACATCCAGTCCAGCAGCAAACCATCTCAAACTGCAACTACCTCCCTCCAGCTCCACCATGACCATCCTGGACCAAGCTATCCACATCACTCAGTGGGATTATTGCAGTAGCCTCTAAGTGGTCTCCCTGCTTCTGCCCTTGTCCCTCTGTAATCTCTTCTCAATCCAGCGACCAGAAGGAACCTGCAAAAAATTAAGCTAGGTCTTTGTCTCAAAACCTTCCAATAGCTTCTCATTTCGCTCAGAATAAAAAACAGATTCATTTCAAGGACCAATAAGGTTTCACTGTCTGGACTGATCTCCTACCACACTGCCTTTCATTCGTCCCACCCTTGCCACCCTGGCTTCCTCACTTAGAATGTTAAGTGTGTCAGACTCCCTTCTGCCTCAGGGCCTTTGCACCAACTGTTTCCGCTGCCTGGAAACATTTCCCTATATATCTGCATAGCCTGCCCCTTATCCTTCTACAGTTCTTTGCTGAAATGCCATCTTCTCAGAGAGGTCTCCCCCGACCACTATTTTAAATGGCAACCCTGTACCCTTCCCCATCCCCACACTCTCTTATCCACTTCTCCATAGCACTGATTACTGACATACTGTACGGTTATGTATTTGTCATCCCTCTCCCCAGTAACCTATCCCAAGCTCAATGGAAGCAGGAGATTTTGTCTGTTTTTTTCACGGCTCTATCTTTAATTCTTGGCACATAGATACCTGTTGAAAAATGCATTCATAGGCCTTTAAAAAATCTCACCCACTTCCCAGGTTTCCATGTCTGGCTGAGAGCTTTTATCTCAGCATTGGTCTTGCTCCTTGAACTGCCCCCTGGACATCTCCCCAGGCACCTCAGAACATTCTGGAAAGTAACCCTGAATTTCTCTCTGGCTCTGCTCCTCCCTCCACCCTCCTCCCTCCGGTGAATGACACCTCCATCCCTAGTCAAGCCACAAACCTGGGAGTCCTCCTTGAGCCACTCTTGTCTCCCGGCCACCCTTAACTTCCATCCTTCTACCTCCTGTGTATATTTGCAACTGTCCGTTTCTCCCATCCCTGCTGTCACCATGGTTATCCAAGCCACCACCTTTTTTCCACCTGGAGGGACCACGCCGAGGGCTTTCTAATTGCCCTTCATTTTCTTTCTTGTCCCCTCCAGTCTAGTCTCAACATAGCAGTCAGAGCGCTACTTTTTAAAACAGTGTCAAGCTGGACAGTGTCACCCCCACTCCCTCCATTCCAGCTTAAAACCCTCCAGTGGCTTCCCACTGGCGAGGGAATAAAATCCTCAGCTCCCCCTGGCGGAGCTCCCTTGCCCATTGTGAGGATGACCGATCAGTGCCCTGGCCCAGGACCGCAGCCAACATCAGCAATCCCCAGTAGTAATGCTAACACCCCGTGCCTGCACCCAAGAGCTTTGCCTGAATCCCCTGCTCTGTGCATGAGGGCAGGGTAAGAAGAGATGCTCTGTGTGCCTGGGAAGGAGCTCGGGATGGGCACACAAGGTTTGACTGCGTTTTGCCTCCTTTTCAGAGGACCTCTACTTGAAGACAAGGCTGCAGTTTGATGAAAGAGCTAAGCATTTACAGAATCTGGAAAGCGCCACCAGAAAGGCAGTGTGCACAGCTGTGAAAGAATTCAACAGGAGCCAGGTACACCCCAGGCTCTGTCTCGGGGGTGAGGACACGCACAGAGCCACTTCCCCCCGGGGTGCTCCAGGCTCCTGTGCCCAGGCTCAGCCCTTCACCAGCTCACACCACACCCCAACAGAGCCCTGCCAGGGCTGCCCAATTACAGAGATGAATGGACCCAGTCCCTGCTCCTGAGCGCTGAATCAGGGTGTGAAATTCAACAAAACTAGTCATGTGAGCCTGGGGTGGGGGGGTGAGGTCTCCGTTGACCCTCTAAACCTCAGAGTCTTCTCCAATACCGAGGACTATGACATCTACCTAAACAGGTGCCACCTAGCACTGCTCTGACACCTTGTTTTGGTTTCACTTCCTCTCTATCACCTCTCAGAGCTCTGGTCCTTACCAAGAACAGGTCCACAGGTGCTCATTAACAGGAGCAATTACTGTGGTGATGATTGACACAAACTCCCGGCGGCTCCTGACACCTCCCTCCTCTCTAAACTCTGTAGGGCCTCCTTCCAAACACTCCTCCTCGCCTGGCCATTCCCTGTTCTCTATTCCTTTTGTTAATTAGATGCCCCTCCCCCAGATTTTCTTTTCAAAAGCGATTATACTTCCTGGTTGGGATAGAGGCCATCCCGGATTCATTTAGCCCACAAGCTGGTTGACCAGAACTATGGTCTGTGAAGATGAGCAGATGATGCACCAGAGAGTGGGAAGGGAATAGGAGAATCCTGCCTCCAGTATTTATTTTTAACCACATCGTTTTTAATCCCTATGTTAGTGTGTGTGTGTGTGTGTGTGTGTGTGTGTATTATGAAGTACATGCTATTTGTATGGTCTAATAGTATCACATTGTGAACTAAAGATATTGGAGACACAAGCTCAAAAATGTCCTACTGGTGGGACATTGATGTCATCCGAAAATCCTGGAGAGGCCAGATCAGAGACCAGAGAGAATGTTGGTTTTCAGTGGGGCAGGAAGGAGGGGTTGTGGAGGCCTGAGGAGGGCGCACTGCCAGGGTTGGGGGGGCGGAGCCCAAGGACAGACTAAGGCCCCTGGAGCCCAGGTCACAATCAGCAGCCTGCAGGAGATCCTAGACAGCACCGGGTCCTTGCCCTTCATTTTGCAGACAATGCCTAAGAGGAGAGGTCATTTGCTCCCAGCCCTGCAGGGAATTCCTGGCGGATGGGGCTCTTGATTCTCAGTGTGCTGTGACTGCTCACCCATTCTTTACTCTCTGAGTTCTCTCAACAGGTTATCTATTAGCCCTCTTGCTGGGGACTGTTTTTGTTTTGTTTTCTGGAAACCATGTTGCTGCACTAGTTGATGTATTTATTCATTCAGTGACATTTTCAGTGAGCACCTGCAACGTGCTGGCACTCTTGGGTCCCCCAACTCCTCATGTGCACACTGTGAGGCGACACCATGGAAAATGCCCCCTGTTCGGGGGAAAGCCACCTGTGGCTTCTGCAGCTCAGTTCCTGACTAGAAATAGGCTTTGTCCGTTAGCCTGGAATATTAATACAAAGGTCTACATAATTGTCCTCAAGAGCAATTTGAAGCAGGTCAGTCCAGTTCAGCAGAGGATGCACACATTGGAGAGTCTCCCTTGGGGAGGTGAGGCCTGCTCCTTTTGTTAGACGTGTGTTGTGGTGTCAGGATTAGAGGCAGGCCCTGGAGCCCAGCTGTGCAGGCACAAGACCAGGCTCTTGTCTGCCGCCTTGGAAAAGCCAGCCAAGTGCCTCAGTTTTGTCATCTGCAGAGTAGGGATAATGATGACACCCACCCATGCCAGTCAGGAGTGGGCTAACTCATGTTGGCATGGGTGGGAAACACTTCCCAAATCTCAGTCTTGGGGCGCCTGGGCAGCTTAGTCGGTTGAGTGTCCAACTCTTGATTTCGGCTCGGGTCATGATCTCAGGGTTCTGGGATCAAGCCCCACATCGGGCTCCATACTCAGTGGTGAGTCTGCATGAAATTCTCTCTCTCCCTCTGCCTCCTGCTTGTGCACGCATGCTCTCTCTCTAAAATAAATAAATCTTAAAGAAAAAAAAAAAAGAAGTCACCACTGTGGTGAACCACTCTGTTGGGGGTTCTTTGTGGCCTATAGCAATCCAAGGGTGACCGGGGCCCCTGGGAGGGGCACAGAGCCTTGCCCTGAGGTGAGTGAGGCCAAGCCAATGGGAGACAGTGGCCTAACCTGGGGAGATGGCTCCCTGCTTTCACAGATTAGCGCAAACACCTGCAGTTTTTACCCACACAACCAACAGGTGGGGATTCCCTCAGCCCAGCCCACATGCCCATCATCATCAAGGCAGTCTGGGTCCAAGGGCCCCCCCACATCCATGCCTGATGAGTCTTCTGCCCCCACCCCACCTGCCCCCCGTGCACTTCAGCAAACTCTTCCAAGTCAAGGGCTCCCAGGGAGATGTGCCCACCTGTCCCTCAATCCCCATGGGGTCACTCAGGGCATCTTCCTTAATGTCTTCCCCTGTGCAGGCCACCGAGTCGCTGGAAAGGAAAATTCGAGAGAAAAAACAGGAACAAGAAGACAACCTGGCTGAGATCTCCAACCTGCTGCGTGGGGACCTGCTCTCGGAGAACCCGCACCAGGCAGCCAGCTCCTTTGGGCCCCACCGCGTGGTCCCTGATCGCTGGAAGGGCATGACCCAGGAGCAGCTGGAGCAGATCCGCCTGGTTCAGAAGCAGCAAGTCCAGGAGAAGCTGGTGCCTCCCCCCCGCCCCCCAGAGCTCGCACACGTAGCCCTGGGCCACCCTCCCGCTGCCTTCCTCCAGCGTCGGGTTATAGCTGCTGCCGCGCTTGTCCCTAGAAGAGGCCCTCAAGGGGTTTCTGTTCTGGGGGGGGGCAGGGGAAGACGAGAGTCAAATAACCCCACACACGGGTGATGTGCTTGGGTGGACGTAAGGCTGGGCCAAGGGGATGGAGGGTTTGGGGCTTGAGGGGGGTCACCAGGAGACTAGGAAGTGATGCTGGAACAAAGACTTGAAGAAGGGGAGGGATCGAGCCATGCAGATATCTGGAGAATGACCACCAGGCAGGGTGAGATTCCAGGGCAAAGGCCTTGAGGCAGGACCAGCTCAACCTGTTCAGGGAGAAGTGAGGAGCCAGGTGGCTGGGGGTGGAGTGAGGACAGGGACAGAAGGAGGTCTGGGTGGTGGAAGGTCAAGGTCCTGGCAGTCCATGGGGAAGACTTGGCTTTTTCTGTGACTGATGGGAAGCTCTGGAGGGTTTTGAGCAGAGGAGTGACATGCTCTGACTTAACGTTTAGCAGGATCCCTCTCGCAGGTGTGTTGAGGAAGAACTGCACTGGGGTGTGGGGGGAGAGGGGTCACTGGGGAGGCTGTTGCAGTGGTCAAGGTGAGAGATGGTGCTGGCTGGTCCAGGGCACTGGCAGCGAGGGTGCTGAGAAATGGTCAGATTCTGGATCTATTCTGAAAGTAGAGAAAACAGGATTGGTTGAAGGGTTGGATGTGGCATATGAGACCCAGAGGAGGTAAGGATTACTCCAGGCCTTCCGGCCTGAGCAGTGAGAAGGGTGGAGCTGGCGTTTACTGAGATAGGATGATGGTGGGAGGAGCAGGTTGATAACTGGAGTAGAAGTCACAAGTGCAACTTTGGATATGTTATATGTGCAGTGCCTATTAGACATCTATATCTGTTAGGATTCTGTGCCTGATCATGGCAGAAAACCCTGACTAACAGCATCTTAAATAAAATAGAACTTGTCTCTTGCATGGAGACCAAATCCTTAGGAAGATAGTCCAGGGCTGGTATGGCAACTCCATGGTCATTGACTAATGCTTTGCCATCCTTGGCACCTGGCTCCCACTTCCTAGTGCACGCTGGCTGCTTGAGCTCCAGCCATCACATGCATATTCCATCTAGCAGGAAGAGTGCTCGCTTCGGCAGCACATATACCATCTAGCAGGAAGAAGGAATGAGGAAGAACACTCTAAGGACACTTCCCAAAAGTTTCATGGGACACTTCCACTTAAATTCCCTTGGATAACACTTAGTCACAGGGTTGCCCCAAATTGTAAAGAAGATCGGGAAATGTAGTGTTTATTCCAGGCTGTAAGGTGCTGGCAGTTGTTTTATTAAGGAAGAAAGAAAAAATGGCTACCGGTAGACAAGGAATATTTTCTGCCATGACGTCCCAGTAAAGCCAGCAGCTGGAGTTCAGAACGAGGTCCGGGCTGGAGATATAGGCAGAGAGATATGGCCACACAGACAGCGTTTAAGGCAGTGAACCTGGCTAAAGTCACGCAGGAAGTGAGTGAAGACAGAAGGGGTCTGAGGACTGAGGCATGGGACAGCCCACACCCCCACCATCGTTTAGGAAGAATGAAGGGGCTGGAGAAGGGGAAGCCAGGGAGGGAGGAGGGGCCCAGCAGGGGAGCCCCTGGATCAGACAGTGCCACTGGGCTGCGGGCTGAATGCTGGATCCAGGTGGCGGTCCCTGGCGCCTCTCTCTGGAGCATCCCTGGAGGAGGGGCGGGGGACACAGAAGGTCACAGGCAGGAAGGAAGTGGAGACCAGAGGTGCCGACAACCCTTCCAAAGTGTTTTGCTCTAAAGGGCGCAGGGGAAGGGGGTGGTAGCTGTGGGGACATGGGGTCCCCGTCAGAAAGGTGTTTGGCTTTCTGATTATAGAAATAACAGCACACTTGTCACTCCACGAGGACAACACAGTGGAGGGGACACTGACACCAGCAGGGATTTGCTGGAGCCCGTGGCCCGGGTGGCAGACGCATGAGGCCCTGGCAGCACTAGCTGAGGCTTGCGGTGGGTAGGAGCCCAGGCTGATCATCCCTGGCCATGGGCGTGGGGCGTGTTGGTGGGGCAGCGTATGGAGCCCCTATTTCCTGGGGAAACAGGAAGGGAGGCCAGCAGCTGAGGGGGAGGGGGTCCAGTTGGGGGTCTGGGGACGGAGAACGGGGTGCTAATGGTCATCTAGGAGAGGCGGAAAGGAACGGCCTAGGGGAAGAGGGCGGGATGGCCAGGCAGAGCCGGGGGCCCCCTGGAGGCTGAAGGTCATGAACTTGAAGTATCCCCAGTGAGCATGGTCATGTGCCCTGGCCACGCTCAGCTGTAAGGGGTCCATGCTCAGGGCCTGCCCGCAAGTCTGACCAAGTGAGAGTTTCAAGGGCACCGAGGGCGTCTGCCAGGGGGTGTCAGCCAGGGAGGCTGGGCCGAGCAAGGAGGGACATGAGGTCGCAACGGGTGCCGGGACTAGGAAGTGTGCGGTCAGTGGGTAGGAGGGCCCGGCGTGGGGTGAGGGATGGAATAACTGTTGAAATCAGGGGACCGGAGAGCGGGTGGAAGAGGCGGGTCAGAATGGTGGGAATTAGGACCCTTGAAGGTGGTGACCCTAGGGAGGCTGGCATTCTTGGTGATGACAAGGTGGGGGCAGAAGCCCTCAAAGTGCGGTCTCTGGACCAGCAGCATCCGCATTGCCTAGGAACTTGGGAGAAATGCAGATTCTCAGGCCCCACCCCAGACCTCCGGAACCAGAAACCCTGGAGCGGGGCCCAGAGTCTGTGGCTAGGAAAGTCCCCCAGGGGTTCTGATGTCCATTGGAGTTCGAGGGTCACTGGTAGGTTGTGCCCAGGGGGTGACAGCTGATGGGTTGGCCCTAGGTCTTTGGAGAGGAGAGGGACTGGCTGAGAAGCCAGCGAAAGGAAAGTTCTCAGGCCTGCAAGGTGGGCGGGGCTGCCCCAGGGTCAGCAATTGACCACCTCAGGTGGGGTGGAAGGTGCCACGGTCAGGCGAGTACAGGGGGAGGGGCAGCAGCCTGGCGCAGGGAATGAGGAGCAGGTGGGACGTCTCCCCTGCCTGCTCTCCTCCAGGCCCAGAAGGTCAAGTGTGTGGCATCGGGAGTGGGGGGTAGCCAGGGCTGAGGCGGGGAAATAGCCCACTGTGGGAAGAGCCCCGAAGTTGGCATCAGATGCAGGGAACGTTGGTCCCCCTTGCAAGGCCCTGCTCTGTCCTTCCGTCCTGCGTTTCAGCTCAGCTGTCTGGCAGGGAAGGTTGACCATCTGTCCGGAAAGCTGCAGCATCTTTGTAGAAAATTAAGACAGAAAAACACAAAGGGGAAAAACGCCTACAATAGGTCTCACCACTCATAAATACTCCCCTGCCCCGCACCCTTGTATGCCCCCTGGTGCCCTTCCCTCCTGCGCCTCTTTCAGGTAGGGAGACAGTTTGGAAAATGGAGATCATGCAAAGAATAGTTAGATTGCCTGTCTCTGAGTCCGGGGCAAGTATGTCCCCATGGCATTCTCTATTCTTCATGAAAGCATCTTGTGTCATGACTCAGGGCAGCTGTGAGCAGCCTCATTTTACAGGAAAGGAAACTGAGGTTTAGACAGGCAAAATGACTCACCCTGTAGGTGACAAAACCAGATGCTAGCCTCGGCTTAGTCCCTGGGTAGGGGGCCGGGGCCTCTGCCAGCCCGTCTGTGCCTGGTGGCCTGCTGACCCAGGACTGCGGGGCCACTGGACACTCTAGCCCTGCTCATCGGGTGGCCGGGAACCCTGCCCTGGAACCCATGGAATGGAAGGAGGCGTACTCGTCCTCAGACCCAGCCCCACCTGCTTTTGCTTCCTTTTGCCTGTAGAAGGGTGAGCTGACAAGGTAATTTATACTCAGGTTGGCTGATAAAACTACTCAGGTTTCCGGAGTGGCCCCTTCCCTCTGCATTAATCCAGGTGCCTCTTCGAAGGCTCAGTGGTTTTTATAGAGGGTCTGGAAGGCAATGGGGAATGAGCTGAGATGCAGAAATTCACCCCCAAGATCATGAGCCCATTGTCGGGTGGGGCTGTCGCTTCCGTATGTTCTAGAAGCGACCGGGTGATCCCAGTGCTCGGCAGCACGCCCCACTGGTGGCATCCGGGGTGGGAGGCCCTGCCTCCAGAGCCCTGGGCTGGCTGCTGCTGTCCCTGCAGGCCTCAGAGGGCCAGCTGACACCTTCAAAGTGTGGGAAGCACCTGGGCCACCCGGAATGATGGCAGGTGGGGGTGGTCTCCTCTGATTTCCCGCACGATGTTGCTCACCTACCTGCCCCCCCCCAAGCCTCAGTTTCCCTAGCTGTAAGAGGAGAGGCCGATTCTCCTAGATGATCCCCTGGATCTCTTCTGGGTCTGGGGACAGGTGGTGGTGAGTCACCTCTCCTCCCTCCAGAGGCTTCAGGAGGAAGAGCGGCAGCGAGACATGGACTGGGACCGTCGGAGTATACAGACGGCACGCGCCGCTCTGCTCAGGGAGCGGTGGCAGCAACGCCAGCAGCGAGACCTGCGCAGGGCTCTGGACTGCAGCAACCTCAGCCTGGCCAAGGAGCAGCGTGCGCAGTGAGGGCCTGGGTGAAGGGGCCCCGGGGAGGCGGGAGGGGTTGGGCGGGGAGCAGGCAGCACGTAGGAGCGGAGATCCGGCTGAGTCGTGGGGAGGGTCAGAGCAGGCTGTGTGGACCCACCCTCCCCGAGTCTTTCCCACCCAGAGGCCCAGGGCCCGTGCCGTGGATCTCCCTGGGGGCCCCCTAGCAGCCGTGGCTTGGGCGGCACAGCCCCCTGGTATAGAATTCAAACAGGAAGGGGAGAAGGGCCGAGAGCCACAGGCCAGAAATTAAGTGCTTGGAAACCACTGGTCCCGGCACTGGCCAGATGACCCACTCTGGGAGGTGCTCGTGGGGACACTAGTGACCCCCAGTGGCTCGGCCATGGGGGCTGGTGATGGAGTACACAGAGGGGACGGGAGCCCCAGGGGAGGGCACTGGGTGAACCTGGCGGAGTCGGAGGGCTTTTCCTAGGAGGCTCTGTGGCTCGGACGTGGTGGGAGGACGGCGGCAGCTACCCAGTGCAGCGAGGGGCCTTCCGGGCTGCCCAGGGCCAGCTGGAGTCTCTTCGCCGTACTGACAGACTCCAGGAGCTGTTCGCAATTCCGCCTACAGAAAACATCAAATGCAGATCCGTCGGTGAACTTGTTGTTAAAAAACACATTATTTACATATTTACCTGTCTGTTCATCAAGCTCTTGGCTTGAACTTGGCAGAGACCCACCGGTATGTTCTGCAATCAGGTGTCTGTTTGCCGGTGGGTCCACTCTGGGCCGGTCACTTCTGTTGGGGGCCCCAAAGGATCAGTAGAGACGATCTGAGGGGAGTCAGATGGGATGAACAAATGTCTTCATAGCCACGCTATATATGTAGTATATAAATGTGTGTATAGTGTACACATGCATATATGTGTGTATAGTGTATAAATCATATATATGTGTGTGTATAGTGTATACATGTATGTATGTGTGTGTGTAGTGTATACATGTGTATATGTGTGTATAGTGTATACGTGTATATATGTGTGTATAGTGTATACATGTATATGTGTATATATGTATATATGTGTATAGTGTATATGTGTATATATGTTTGTAGTGGATATGTGGATATGTGTGTGTGTAATGTATACGTGTATATGTGTGTGTGCAGTGTATACGTGCATATGTGTGTGTAGTGTATACGTGTATATATGTGTGTATAGTGTATACATGTATATGTGTATATAGTGTATACATGTATATGTGTGTGTAGTATATATATGTGTGTGTATAGTGTATACGTGTATATATGTGTGTATAGTGTATATATGTATGTGTGTGTAGTATGTACGTGCATGTGCGTAGTGTATACGTGTATATATGTGTGTGTATAGTGTAAATGTGTATATATGTGTGTATAGTGTATACGTGTATGTGTGTGTGTAGTGTATATATGAATATGTGTGTGTAGTGTATATATGTATATGTGTGTGTAGTGTATACGTGTATATATGTGTGTATAGTGTATACGTGCTTATGTGTGCATGTAGTGTATACGTGCTTATGTGTGTGCATGTAGTGTATACGTGAATGTGCATGTAGTGTTTACGTGCATGTGTGTGTAGTGTATATGTGCATGTGTGTGCGTGTAGTGTATACATAAATGTGTGTGTAGTGTATACGTGCATATGTGTGCATGTAGTGTATACATGCTTGTGTGTGTGTAGTGTATACGTGAATGTGTGTGCGTGTAGTGTATATGTGCATGTGTGTGTAGTGTGTACGTGCATATATGTGCGTGTAGTATATACGTGTATATATGTGCGTATAGTGTATACGTGTATATATGTGTGTATAGTGTATACGTGCTTATGTGTGTGCATGTAGTGTATACGTGAATGTGCGTGTAGTGTTTACGTGCATGTGTGTGTAGTGTATACATAAATGTGTGTGTAGTGTATACGTGCATATGTGTGCGTGTAGTGTATACATGCTTGTGTGTGTGTAGTGTATACGTGAATGTGTGTGCATGTAGTGTATACGTGCATGTGTGTGTAGTGTATACGTGCATATATGTGCATGTAGTATATACGTGTATATATGTGCGTATAGTGTATACGTGTATATATGTGTGTGTATAGTGTATACGTGTATATGTGTGCATGTAGTGTATACGTGAATGTGTGTGTAGTGTATACGTGTATATATGTGTGTATAGTGTATATGTGTATATATGTGTGTGTAAAGTATATGTGTATATGTGTGCGTGTAGTGTATATGTGCTTATGTGTGCGTGTATTGTATACGTGAATGTGTGTGTAGCGTATATATGTATATATGTGTATGTATAGTGTCTACGTGGATATATGTGTGTGTATAGTGTATACGTGTATATGTGTGCGTATAGTGTATACGTGCTTATGTGTGCGTGTAGTGTATACGTGAATGTGTGTGTAGCGTATATATGTATATATGTGTGTGTATAGTGTATACGTGTATATATGTGTGTATAGTGTATATATATGTATATGTGCGTGTGTAGTGTATATATGTATATATGTGTGTATAGTGTATACGTGTATATATATGTGTGTATAGTGTATAAATGTATACATGTATGTATATATATGTATAGATAGATAGATATAGATTTAAAAAGTAAAATATTTAGGAAACCAGGCCTTTGCTGATTGTTTTTTTCTCCTTGTTTTATTATCAGGAAAAAATATATGGAGGAAGTCTGTACAAATCAACCCACTGAAGATTATTTCACACAATTTAATACACAAAGTCGCTAAAGAAAGAGAAACCATTTCTGCATAAAATGCAGTAGCTGTGAAGAGTCACATGTATTAAAAAAAGAAATCCACTCCATGTTTCAGAAGTCCCCATCTCATTTTCTCCTGCGGACTAACAGGCATGGAACCTCTCTCTCCCTTGCACGTGTATGAGGAGCATTAGTCTCTGTCCAGCTCCGCTCCGAGAGAGTCCCCTGAGTGGCCGTGGGGGCCGTGGGGGCAGGGATGGAGCAGAAGCGGCCCTGCGAAGGACCATCCCAGAGAGAGTGGCGTTTAAGGGGGCCTGCATCTCACTGAGCCCCCAGTGAGCCTGCTGTGAAGGCTAACACGAGCGCTCACTACGTGTCTGACCCTTACGCAGCCAGTGGTGGGTATCTTTATGACTCACCTGTTCAGGAGAGGAGCCCGAGGTATAGACACGATAAGGGACTTGCCCACGGTCACACTGACGGGCAGTGATGGGCCTGGGGTTGAGCCCCGGGAGCCTGGCTCTCAAACGCCTCGCTCTCCTGGCTCTGCTAGCAGCCCCCCAAAGCAAGAGCGGCTTCAGCAGAGCCGTTTACCTCCTGCTCTTGGGACTCTCGAGCCGGGCACACACAAAGGCACGTTATCTGTGGAGCGCAGCATGCAGACGGCCTGGGGCACCGCACGGGCTGGGGTGGAAGGAGAGGATCCTGTGGACTTCAACCGGGAGAGCTCCTGAGGAGCTGTGGGCCACGGAGTAGCAGGATCCGGGGTGCATGCTTCCAAAGAGGGGCCCAGCAGCGGTGGGGCTGCCAGAAGAGAGGCTGACTTTGAAGACACGCGTCCCAGTCTCCTGGCCAATCCAGGCTCACGCGGGCTCCCAGAATGGCAAAGCATTTGAGCCAATGTTCATAGTTAGCACCCAGAGTTCGCCTAGTAATGCTGCCACCCCCAGGGCGAGGCGGGGCAGGGCGGGGGCGGGGGGCTCCTGCAGGTGCGGGGGCTGAAATAGGAATTGTGATCTTACGCCGGGGAGTGGGGGACATGCAAGTCCATTGATGCGGGATCTCACTAGTGCCTCTTGTGGATGAGCTTCTTCACTACAAGTCTATGGGGCCCGAGGTGTTCTCCTTGGCAGGCGGAGGAATGAGCGGTCTACTGGCTCAGATTGCCCCTAGGATGTCCCCGTTAGGCAGTGGGGCAATTCCAACAGACCCACGTTGACTATGCTCCTCCTGCCGGGGGAGGAGGCCTCCAGATCCATCCAAATCAAGTGCACCCCCTGTGATTCACCCCCTCGCCACAGCTGCTGGCCATCCCGAATGGAGCATGCACTCCTGAGTGATTGTGATGGTACACCCCCTCGTTTCCTGGGGCTGCCATAACAAAGTACCACAGACTGGGGGGCTTAAGCCACAGACATTTCTACTTCTTCACAGTCTGGACGCCAGAGATCAAGGTGTTGGCGGGGCTGGTTCCTTCCGAGGGCTCCGCAGCTTCTAACGGTTTGCTGGCGACTTTTAGGGTTCCTTGGCTTATCGATGCCTCACCCTGACCTATGCCTTTGTCTCTACATGGCATTCTCCAGATGTGCCCATCCGTGTCCAAATTCCCTCTTTTTATAAGGAAGCCAGTCATATTGGACTAGGGCCCACCCCAGTGACCTTATCTTAACTAATTCTATCTACAATGACCTTATTTCCAAATAAGGTCACGTCTGAGTTACTGGAGTTTAGGACTCCAACATATCTTTCTGGGGGAACACAATTCAACCCATAACGGGCAGAATGCAGAGGGCACCTGGTCCCATTACCTCCTAGGACAATCCCATTAGGAACATTGGTGGCCACGCTGAACAAACCACACTTTGAGGAGGGTACTGGTGATGGAGGAGAGATCGCGCATCCATATTGTCACTCCTCCTGCGCTTGAACAGGGAGATAAAGTGGGAGACATACAGATAAAGAAGTAGATCTTGCAAAGGAGCCCAGGATAGAGTCACATGTGGGTTGGTAGCCACGGGCAGATAGCGCTCAGAGGCCGCTGCCGCCGCTAATAACACATTATAGGCCCGGAATCACGGGCCCAGTGTGGAGAGGCATGCTTTAACTCTCTGAATTTTGCATCATAACAAATGTTCAAGAGGAAGGGCAGGCTTGGAAACTTCGGGCACGCGCTTGCTTTCCGTGCGCCCTCTGCTGGTGGCCAGAAGCACAACACATTCCCCGTGGTTCTCAGGCGGGGAAAGTGAACCCAGCCATTGAAGGACCCGCCCAGGCCAGGCACTGGGCAGGTTACTTCCATAGCCCTGACCCCGTTGGACGCCACGGTCACCCTCCTGCCAAGAGAAAACAGGAGAAGAGAGCTTACGCCTTAGCGCTGGCTGGAAGGCAGAGCCAGGGTCCAGGTGTGGGGCCTCTCTATGACTCTCCTCTGAGTCAAGTCATGGCCCCTTACAGTCACACACACACACACACACACACACACACACACACACACTCTCTCTCTCTCTCTCTCTCTCTCTCTCTCTCTCTCTCTCTCTCTCTCTCTCTCTCCCGAAGACCTGGGTTTGTTTTGTTTCTTTTTGTCTCAACATTTTACTATAAAAATTTCCAAACAGAAAAAGAGACAGAATTGTACAGTATAGATGCCTACGCTACTACCTAGGTTTTCCAATTAATATTTTGCTGTATTTGCTTCCTTACCTCTCTCTCCACAGACCGGCTTTAAAAATGCCACTTATATGCTGCTTACAAAAGACACATTAAGGGGCGCCTGGGTGGCTCAGTTGGTTGAGCGTCCGACTCTTGGTTTCGACTTGGATGATGATCTCAGGGTTGTGAGATCGAGCCCCCTGAGTGGGGAGTCTGCTTGAGGATTCTCTCTCCTTCTCCCTCCGCCCCTCCTCCTGCTCTCTCTCTAAAATAAATAAATAAATAAATCTTTAAGGAAAAAAGACACATTAACACAAAATAGCCTAGAAAAGTTAAAAATCATAGGATTCCAAAGTTATTTGAACTTACCCAAATAAGTGAAAAGTGATGTTCACACAAAAGCCTGTCCACCAATGTTTATAGCAGCTTTCTTCATACTTGCAAAATCTTGCACATAGCCAAGATGTCCAGACAATGGAATCCGCACAATGGGATACTATCAGTCATAAACAGAAATGAATTATCAGCCTCAAAAAAACATGAGGGAACCTTAAGCGCATATTACTAGATGAAAGAAGCCAATCGAAAAAGCCTACATAATGAGTGATTCTAACTCTATGACTTCCTGGAAAAGACAAAACTATGGAGATAATAAAACAATTAGTGGTTGCCAGGGTGTTGGGGGGGAGAGAGGAATGAACAAGGGGAACACAGAGGATTTTTAGGGCAGTGAAACTACTTGGTATCATATTCTAATGCTGGATACAGGTCGTCATATATTTGTCCAAACCCATACAATGGACAATAAAGGCCTAAATGAGCAATATACGTTTGTCAGAGTAAACAGTGCATTGTGTTCCAGTTAGTGCTTTTGCCTCACCTCCTTTGTCATTAAGGAGGCTGCACGCATGCTCTACCTGTGCCAAGCACTATGCTAAGGGCATTCTTTCCACACATCTCAGCTCTTTGCAAGAATCCTCACAAACCAGGATTATTGTCCCCATTTTCCACAGATGAAGTCACTGAGGTGGAGGATTTCTATTTCCAAGGGAATGATCTATAGGGCAGAATGAATATCCTAAAATGTTTGTCCACTACCACTCGACCAGATCCCAGATTAATTACAACAAGCAATTTATATGCATTGCTGAGCTCACAAGGGAGTAAATGAAACCATGGAAGGTACACACACATAAAGAGAACAGTGAACTGAAACTAAAACAGAGAACATTAATGAGAAAGAGACTGGGGCTGTCCTGGTGGCCAAGGTTGATAATAGGAATCCAGAATTTGGGGGATTAATAATTAGGAGAAAAATAAGAGGCCCTCATAAAGGGAGGGTATCAAAAATTGAGACCTCTGCATATATCTGGGACCTTGGAAGGTGACTGTACCCTTAGAGAAAGGGAAGGGTGGGCAGAGACTGCTGGAAAGCAATGAGTCTTCACTGTGGCTGTGGAATAGTGATGATGGTGGTGGTGGTGTTGGTGGTGGTGATGATGGTGGTGGTGATGATGGTGATGATGGTGATGATGGTGGTGATGATGATGGTGATGATGGTGATGATGGTGGTGGTGGTGTTGGTGGTGGTGATGATGGTGGTGATGATGATGGTGATGATGGTGATGATGGTGGTGATGATGATGGTGATGATGGTGATGATGATGGTGATGATGGTGATGATGTTGGTGGTGGTGATGATGATGGTGATGATGATGGTGGTGATGGTGATGATGGTGATTTTGGTGGTGATGATCATGGTGGTGGTGATGATCATGGTGGTGGTGGTGATGGTGGGGACAGTGGTGATGATGGTGATGATGGTGATGGGGATGGTGGTGATGGTGGTGATGATGATGGTGATGATGATGATGGTGATTTTGGTGGTGATGATGGCGGTGATGATGATGGTGGTGATGATGATGGTGATGATGATGATGATGGTGGTGATGGTGGTGATGCTGATGATGGTGATGTTGGTGATTATCATGGTGATGATGGTGATGTTGGTGATGATCATGGTGATGGTGGTGATGGTGGTGGTGATGGTGATGTTGGTGGTGATGATGATGGTGATGGTGGTGGAGATGGATGGTGGTGATGCTGATGATGGTGGGGATGCTGATGATGGTGATGCTGCTGCTGCTGATGGTGGTGGTGCTGATGATGGTGGTCGTTGAGAATTCACACGGAGATGCTCACTTTTATATAGCCCCAGAGTTTCCATGTTTTTCAAAGAGGGCAGAGAAATCCCCAGCAGGAAAATTAAATCTCAGTGTTCTCAGATTAATTTTGGCTCCACAGAACCTACTAGAGCCTAACATAAATAATCTCTGGACAAAAGCAGTCCCAATTTAGACTCCTCAGGATCCTCCCAGATTAAATTCAACCAAAGACAAGCTCACACAAACATACAAAACATGCAAGCAAACAAGGTACCATGAGTAACCATCAGTAGAAACCACCATTCAGATTTGGATCTCCCTAGAACTTTAGATAACGAAGCTATGGAATATAGGCTTTTTAAAAAAGTGTGTTGGTCTTCTGCATCCAGCCTTGATGGAGTAACTAGTACTGGGCTATCCTGCTATAAACAACAGAAAACTGGACAAAATAAAACGACTGGTTTCAGACATTGGACGACAGATGGTGCAGGACTGTGATCTCTGAGAGAAGGGGAACGAGGTGAGCTGTACAATAGCCCAGCACTTCTTCCTGAAGACATCACTATATTGCAGGAAGGGGGACCCCAAGCAGAGTCCACTAATCTCACTGAGCTGAGGAAGAGCTCAGAGTCAGAGAAGCTGAGGTAGCAGGAATCTCTGGAGCAGACTTCCCATGGGACCCGGCAATTCAATTCCTGGTTATATGCCCGAGAGAATTAAAAACGTATGTCCACACAAAACTTTGTACATGAATGTTCAGAGCAGCACTATTCACAAGGGGCAAAAGGTGCAAATGACACAAATGTCCATCAATGGATAAATGGATAACCAAAATGTGTATGTATATACCCACAATGGACTAGTATTTGTCCATAAAAAGGAATGAAGTACTGATAAATGCTACAACACGGATGAACCTTGAAAGAATTATGCTAAGTGAAAAAAGCCAGATACAAAAGGTCACAAATCATGATTCCATTTATATGAAATGTCCAGAATAGGCAAATCCATAGAAACAAAAAGTAGATTAGTTTTTTTCCAGGGACTAAAAGATTCAGGGTTTCTTTCTGGGGTGATGGAAATTTTCTGAAATTATATAGTAGTGATGGTTGCACAGCTCTGTGAATATAATAAAAACCACTATATGCTTTAAGAGTGAATATTATAGTATATGAATTATATCTCAATTTTTCAAAAGCCCACAAGATACCACACAACACGGCCACTAGAATGGCTCATATTAAAAAGACCGACCATACCCAGTAATAACCGAGATGCAGAGCAACTGGAACCTTCATCCATCATTGGTGGGAAACAAGCATTTTTTTTAATAAAGCTAACCGTATACTTGCTATACATTTAACCATGCACTTAACATTAAACAAAATTGACCACGCATTTACCCCGTGACCTAGTTATTCCTAGAGAAAAGAAAGCATATATCCACAAAAAGACTTTTACAGAAGTGTTCATAACATCTTTATTCATAGTAGTCCCAAACCAGAATCAACCACCGGGATGCCTATCAAAAAGTGATCTGGTAAACAAATATTCTACCTGTACCACTCACCAATTAAAAGAACAAACTACTAGCATACCCCAAAAATAGTTGAATCAGAAACCATAACCAGGAACATTGTACCAGACCCAAAAGAGTACATAAATCCAATTCTATATATGTGAAGTTCTAGAATCAGCAAAATTATTCTATCGGTGTTCGCCTGGGACAGGGCGATGGAGATGACCGTAAAAGCACACGAGGCAGCTTTTTTGGAGCGAAGGAAATGTACAGGGGGGGAAAAAAAAAGAAGGAAACAAGACTCTGTCCCCCACCCCCATCAAGTAAGCAAAGCGGGGGCCTTAACACACCTGTTACCAGATTCCTGTGGAATGAGCTTGGTAGCTGACTGTCATGCCTATGTCCACCAGCAGGTGGCATTGTGTCTTGCATGCATCCGCCCTTTGCAGGGCCATCTTGTTTCCATGCATGCCTCTGGACTCTCTAGGCAGATAGACGGGGCTGGTGGGGAGGCTGTGGGTATAACCCACTGTGACAGCCACCTTGGAGTGGGGCTGCCGGGGCGACTGGTCCCCACGCCTCTTGCCTGGTCACAGGCCAGAGCATGGCAGGTGGAGTCTGGTGAGAGGGCCTTCTGAGTACATTTTCCAAAAGAGACATCTTCTTGGCCTATGATGTGTCCACATGATGCTAAAACAATGATGAAGAGAAGTTGGAGGAAGCCAAGTGAGGGCAAGACCATGAGGAAGGTGGACCTACATGGCCTTCCTCTGTGCTTTCCTCCTAATCAGCAAAGGCCCAGGTGTCACCCTACATCCTTGCCCAAACACCCCCAAGTTCATGCTGCCCCATCTAGGAACCCAGCCACCCATCTGCCAAGCCCTGGCAAAGTCAGTTTTGCCCACACTGTATCTGGTAAGTCCGCCTTCCTTCTTTTCTTTTGCCAAATGAGTGATGGATCCAGAGCCCCAAGGGCCAATCCCTAGCTAGTGCTGGTTACGGGCCCAGTGTGGACATGGGTGGGAATGTGGGGAGATGGAATGCCTGTGATTTAGTGGGTCTTTTCTTCTTACCAGATGTTCTAGAAAGCTTTCCAAACACACTTGTTTTGACAGTGCCAGAAGAGATTTCAACCCTATTGTCTACAATTGGTGGGGATGGAGCATTCCAAAATCCATGGGAGAAAGACGAGGCTCAGGCCATTTCCCCCACACCAGGCTGAGCTGTGAACTCATCACCCCATAAGGTTCCCATTGGGGCTCTTGGGCTCAGCAAGTGTGCCTTTGTTGACTGGATGTCCAGTGGGAGCTCAGACAGCCTGAGGACAGGACTGACACCTCCCCGGGATGAGCACTGGAGCCAGCCAGCCACCATTAAGCCTCTCATCAGGGTCACTCTGTCCTTGGCTCGCTCATGTGGTAAGTGGCCCAGATTGGCCTTTCAGCTCCAGGGCCACCACAGATGGGCCAGTCCCCTCGTTCCCAACTCAAACTCATGACTGGGGAGTCTGATGAGACCTGGCCATCCTCTAAAACGGGCAGTCCGGAGGTTAAGGTTCCATCCCCGCTCCCATCTCTGTGGCCAGGGGGATGATGTGCCTCAGAGCGTAAGCAGAGGCCAAAGGGCTGGTGGTGGGCTTGCAACAACATTAAGGCTCCCAGCAAAACCGAATCATATCTGTAGCTGACGCTCATTGCCCTGGCACAACACTGACATAGCACAGACACATGATGTGACTCGAGCCTTCATGAATCTGTAATGCGTTATGGCCAGTTTTATTTCCCAGACGAGGAACAGAGATTTAAAGAATAGAATTAACTTTTCCAAGATGGAGTCGGACTCCGACTCCCAGAGAGCCCAGAAGGAACGGTTGGCAGAGCCCCAGGTCATGAGGTTGGGCGACAGCCCTCCAGTGTGTGTGTGTCTCTAGCTTGACCTTTGCCCTGGATTCCAGGCTCAGCATCAAACGCCCACTTGATAGCCACTTGGACGTCTACCAGTCAGCGTCAATGCTTCCAAACAGAACTCTGCCCCAAACCCGTTTCTCCAAGCCTTCACCATCTCCGTCAATGGCAATCCCAAAAAGTTTGGATTCATTCCTGGGTGTTCTCTCTCTCTCTCACATCCCACGTCCACTCCATCAGCAAATTCTGTTGACTAGACTGCAAAATATTTAAAAAATCTGACCCCTCCTTACTGCCTTCTTGGCTCTTCCTCCAACCTATTCTCTCCTGGCTGGCGGACTGCATTGGTCTCCTCACTGCTGTCCCTGCTTCTCCCTTTGTCCACACACATTCTTTCTCAACAAAGAAGCCACAGAGACGAAGTTAAAATGCAAGTCAGGCGGTCTTTTTGCTCAAACCCTCCAATGGCTCCCAACTCAGAGCAGAGCCGGCTGCCTTCAAGGCCACGTGACCTCATTTCCGGCTGTGCGTCTCTCTGACCTCCTCTCCCACTGCCTCCTCCTTGCTCACTCTGCTCCAACCATACTTGCTTCCTTGCTAGTCACCGAGCATGCCAACCTCATTCCTGCCGCAGGTGCTTGGCGCTGGGTGTTCTCCCAGCTTAAAATGCTCTTTCGCTGGATATCCGTGTGGCCACCTCTATCCTCTCCTTACAGACTCAGCTCAAAAGTTACCTTCTCGGTGAGGCTCTTTCTCGGCTTCTGCGTACAATGACAACACCCCTCCTCCAGAGCACTCTTTCCACTCTGCTCTATTTTTCTCCGTGGCATCCATCACCTGTTAGGTATGCTTATCATTGGCCCTCACCTGCCCCTAGAGGGTAAGTTCCATGAGACTCCGCTTTCATCACTGCTACGCCCAGAGCCTTGAAACTACGTGACTTTATTTGTTGCATGGATTAATGAACTATGCGGTGTGAGTTTCACAGCCTGAGCTGGTCCACTCAGCATTCAGGCATGCTCAGGGCATGCTCCAAGAGCAAGTGGGATGAATCCACTGGGGACCCACATGTCTGATGATCGAGGAGCTTCCAGGGGAACACTCACCCAGGGGGAGAGCACAATCCTGGCACACAGTGTGTCCTAATTATAAGGGCTTGGCTAACAACAGAGAGTTATGGCTCAGCTCCATGGGAGTCCTGTTAGAGATACAGGGGAGGGTGCCAGGAGTCCAAGGACCAGTGTTCCTGTGGGCGTGGGGAACACCAGGCAGCATGACCCTGAGTGGTACCGGAGAAGTGTTGCAAGGCGTCAGCACGACCAGCTAGCCTTGGTGGGGAGCACATGACACCCACCTGCTAGGGGTGATGAGATCAACCATGAGAGGCCCACAATGTGCCAGGCACAGTGGTAGACCCTGGGCTGCAGCAATTAACAAGACACGCAGGCTAAGAGTGGCAGAAGTACACAGGGAAACAGATGCATGGACAAGATCAACTCAAGTGAACTTGACCACCACCAAGAAAATGACTATGAGAGCCACTTTGTTCTATCCAACATTTTTAATGGTGATGTGGATGAAGTTCTAAAAAAATTCCTCAGGTGGTCAGGTGAGTAGGGCCAGAATTAGGACCCACACAATCTGGAGCACAGCAAAATGGGATTTATTGGTGGCAAGTCGTCAAGATCTGGAATCAGGTTCCCCAAACCAATTACACTAACTCACGATGTCAGAGTGCACAGAGCATCTAAAAAGGATTTGGACCACAAGTCAAGGACAGCATGCCTGCTCTGTCACTCGTTCATTCAACAAACTTTGAGTGGGTGATGATAGTGCTAGATATTGTTCCGGACAATGAAGTCAAGACAAAACAAAACATACTCCTGTCCGTACGGGGCTCACATTCCGGCAGGAGGACAATGAACAAGATAAGCAAGTAAATGTGTGAGTGAAGATGGGGGGGCGCTGATGAGCAAAAAAGGGGTTAGTGAGCATGCATTTGAGCAGACGTTCCGCACTTTTAAGTAGGGTTCCTGATGTCACTGAGTTCCCTGGGAAGCAGACTGGTTAGGAGATGAGTGCACAGGGCGTTTATTAGGGAGGGCAGCTGGGATCAGCATGTGTGGGGAGGGAGAAAAGGCAGGATTGGGCAGAGGGAGAAGCTGAGCTGTGACAAGGCCCGACAAAGACATCAGCCAGCCCCACGTGTAGCTCTGGAGGTGGATGAGCCTTCAGAAACACCTAAGGCCTTTACACATTGTGTTGATCGGCCGTTGGATGAGCCTGCCCCTGGAAGGAGGTGTGACCTTCCTCAGCTGGGGCAATTCTCAAAGAAGGCAAGAGCAGCTGGGGAGCAGGTCTTCCATTCCCAAAGAGGAATCTGGGCCACGCGTCCCAGTGTCCACCACACCAGGGAAAGCTTCAGCAAGGAGGAGATGTGGAAATAAGAACCTGAAGGCTTCAGGGCAAAAGCCTTTCCAGACAGAGGGAATAGCAAGGGCAAAGGCCCTGGGAAGGGACAATGCGTGGGTGTTCAAGGAGGCCGGTGTGGCTGGAGCTGAGTGTGGGAGTGGAGGAAGGGGAGCAGAGAGGACCATACTGGCCTTTGCAAGGATTTTAATGTTCCCTTGGTGCCTTTGGAGGGTTTTGAGCAAGGGGCAATTTGACTTGCATGTGGAGATATCTACTTTGGCTGCTGTGGTAAGACTGGTGTGTGGGAAGGAAACAGAGATGAAGCAGGGGACCGGAGGGGAGCCCACAGGAGTTATCCAGGTAGGGGGGATGGTGGCTCAGAGCCAGATGAAGCTGCGGAAGCAGATAAATATTAAGATGGAGCAAACAGGCATGCTGACAAGAGCGGTGTGCAATGTGAAGGTCTGGAGATCGAGCAACTGTTTGAAAGGAATTTTTGTTACAAAAATCGATGCCTTCTCCCAGAACGATGTATTGGGCTGAGCCTGCCACGTGGGGCCTGCCCTGGGCATTCAAGAGTCAGCCTTTCTCCAGGGGGCGCCTGGGTGGCTCAGTCGGATAAGCATCTGACTCTTGATCTCAGTTCAGGTCATGATCTCAGGGTCGTGAGATCGAGCCCTGCGTCAGGCTCAGCGTTGGGTGTGGCGCCTGCTTAAGCTTCTCTCTCTCTCTCTGTCCCTCCCCCCACCTCTCCCTCTCTTAAAAAAAAAAAAAAGACAGAAAGAGAGAGAGAGAGAGAGAGAGAGTCAGCCTTTCTCCAAACCCTCCGGTTGGTTCCCCTCCTCCAAGTGGGAGATGCTGAGCGACAGGTGGTTTAACCAGTGAGGTGAGGGAGCTGTACACACAGAGGGCCTCACACAGTTGAGGAGTTCAGACAGACCCCACCATCCAGCTGAGTCTCCTCTCCTCTTCTGGGACACCTGTAGGAAGGGCACTGAGAAATTAATACACTGAGTAGCGAGGCCGGGCAACAGCTATAGTAACTATTGTAACTTTGAGGTAGTGAGGGCCATTAACTGATACTCCCCTGGAATGCTCTGTACCTTCAGAATGAAGGAAATGCTGCATTTCAGTTATGTTGTTTGAAATAAGGAGGCAATTTTTCCCCAACCTATTTCATGACTCCCTCAATCTTCTCCATGGATCTCTCAGGATTCAACAGGCCCAGGTGAAGAAGCCCCGTATAGTGCCCATTTTGCTATTGGGATGCATAAGCTGAAGCTCAGAGAGGTAAAGGGGTTTGCTCAAAACCACACAGCCCCGAGCCCGGTGGGGACCCGTGCCGTGTGGCCCCAAAGCCCACTTTGGGTCTGTTCTCCATCCTGAATTGGAGCTAAGCCTGCTTGCTTGGCTGGGCCGACGGGAAGACAGCACACTATATGTGCAGAGGCCTGGTCCAGGTCTCCATAACGTGCCACTCCTGGATCCACGGAGCACCAGACAAGAATGGATCCCGGGGGCTCGCCTCACAGCTGGAAGCATCCTGGATGACTCAAGGCTGTTGCGGGGGGGAGCCCAGTTCTCTCTCCTGGGCTGCAAGGTGGCAAAGCTGAATAGTAGGTCCTGGCGGGTGGGGCGGTGTGCTGTCTGGTCACCAAAACACCACGCAGGGAGGAAGAGAGAGGCTTTCCTGACCTTGACTCAAACCCTCCAGGCAAGCAAGCCCCAGAAGAGGGACAGAATTCCACCCGTCTCCTGATTCCTTCCATATGGCGGTGTGCACAAGATGGGGGGTGGGGAGGTCTCTGCAGGAAGGTGTCGGTGTTTGGATATGGGCTTTCTCTGTGCAGAATTAGCTGCACATAGTCTGTTTTCTTTTGCTTCCTCCCCAGGGTTCCCCGAGCCATGCCTGGCTCGTCCACAATTGCACTGAGACCCCAGAGGGTCCTGAGGGTTCCCAGGGCTGAGGCCCTCCCCTTTCAGCCTGCATGCCCTGGGGGAGCCGGATGGAGACCTGTTGTCTGATGGGACCCAAGTAGTTCCCATGCAGTGATGGGGTCCAGTGGCTCAGAGGGAAGAGTGGAGTCCTGGAGCCTGTGGGAAGACAAAGGAGCTTTCCCTCTGTGAGGTTCAGTTTCCCCAGCTGTGAAATGGGATCATAGCACTGATGTATCTCTCAGCGTTACCCAGAAGAGTAAGTAGATGAAAGTACATAAAGGCATCCTGCCACCATGGCCTCCCGTTGGCGCTCAGAAGCAGTCGGAAACGGTGGGTAGGTGGGCCGTGGAGTCACATTCCCTAGGCTAAAATAACAGCTTTGCCTCTCACAGGTCGTGTGCCCTTGGAGAAATGACCTTCCAAGGCCCGTTCCCCCATCTACAAAATAGAGGTAATAAGCATCTCATCATCCCAGAATTATGGGGATTAAAGGAAATGGCTCACTAAAGTGCTTGGCGTATAGAATAAATGTCACAAATGTTAGTAGCTATTATTATGTAAAAATACACTTGACTCAAGCAGGCGTGATCTCTCTCTCAAATAAAAATAAATAAATCTTTAAAAGAAGTGGGGGTGGCGCCTGGGTGGCTCAGTCGGTTAAGCATCAGACTCTTGGTTCTGGCTCAGGTTATGATCTCAGGGTCTTGAGATCCAGCCCCGCATTGGGCTCCACGCTTAGGAGCGAGTCTGCCTGAAGATTCTCTCCTGCTGCCCCTCCCCCAGCTTGGGCGCTCTCTCTTGCTCTCTCTCTCAAAGAGAAATAAATAAGTCTTTACACAGACGCTTGGGGATACCCACGGTTCGTAAGTGAGCACTATACCAGTAAAGTCACTGAAAAGACCCAAACCATGACTATAGACTTTGACAGAGGCGACGATAAAGTTCTCCATCCAATTTCAAAACATTAGTTCTTTATAAAAACTTTTCAGTTAACGTCTCAGAGAAGCCACCTCTCCCTGTAATAAGCCCTTGAAACCTTTGGAAGGAAATGTCAAGTGAGAAAAACTAGCTTGTCCGGACTTGTGGTATTCAGCTGTTCCATTTTTCGGTCAACAAACCCTTAAGGAGCACTGTCCATGTGCCTGGCTGGGGACACCAAGAGACAATGCCCGGGCCTTTGTCCCTAAGGGGCTCACTATCTAGGGGCCCCCGGGTGCAAGTTCAGACGGACTGGCTGAAATTTACCGAGTGGCTGGCTGTCTTCCACAGAGAACCTCACGGAAAATGGCCATTCTGGAGGCGTGATCCAACAGCCATTTCTTGGAATCGTAAATGTCTGAGGGTTGCTGCAATACTTTCGATTATCTTGTTTTCTTTACCCATCAGAGCCAAGATTCTAATGCTACATTTGTGCGAGTGTCTTTTGGTAATAAGAACCAAATGTTGTCGGTGGGAATGACTGGAAATTACACTGAGGATCAGAATGTGGGGTTTTAGATTCCCTCTTGGAAGGCAGTGCTGAGAAACAAACACACAAGACGTTTCCCCTATAAATCACCTCGGGATGTTGCAACACTCGGGTCTCCTGCCTCCTCCTGTCTCTGGCCATCAGGAAGACTGGAGTGAAGTGTCTTGGGTGAAGGTGTCCCCCAGCCGGTAGGAAATGTCCCAGAGGGCAAATGAAACCTCTAGCCCCCACCTCTTCTCTGAGCTTCCTTTTCTGCTACTAGAAATCTCCACCTGCCTGTCCCATGGGCATCTCCGACCCAACGTGTCCGAACTGGATTCATCATTTCCCCCAGAGCTGCTCTTCTATCGGCAAATCCCACATGAACAAAAAGCACCACTGGTCCTGGTCCCTGGCAGGAAATCTGGGACTGCCGCTCCACCACCCATGCCACACCCATGTCAATCAAGTGCGGGTCCCCTCTTCCCCATCCCCCTGGTTCCTGTCCTGGTTTGGGGTCCTCCTCCAGAGTCTGGACCATTGCCCACCTCTAACTGACAGCCTGCTCCCCACCCCTCCAGCCAAAGTAATCTTTTGAAAAATCCAGATCCCACTTGGCTGTGGCTCTTTTTGAGACCTGAATTGGAATCTGAATCCTTTGGTGTCTCCACTTGAATTCCACCTTCTGAGAAAAATGTAAATAACAACATAAACTCTTACGTAGGATTTAGTATAAGGAGGGAGCTTCCAGGAACAGCCCCGAGACCAGGACACCCCGGGTGAGACTATGCCCTTCTTCCTGTTCACTATGTCCTACATAATGGAACTGATGGTCTGGTGGCGGGATTCTGGCACCTGCGCCGAGCAGGACCCAGGACATGGTGGTGACTCAGACGCAGTCTCTGCTGGGTGGGGCTTGAAGGATGCGTAGTTAGGAATGACTGAAAGGGAAGTTTCTAGAAGGAGAGGCCAGAGACAGGCAGAGCCAGCTTGAGAAGAACCTTGAGCCTTGAGAAGGTCAAAAGATTGGACCAATGCCTGTGACCTGGGGAAGCTGGCAGAACATTAGCCAGACAGTGGATGGACAGAGCTGGGCGGTAGACAGATAAGGCAAACCACAAGCTCCCCCACGCCCCCTTTCCAAACATTAGTGACCTTTCCCTTGGACTTGTGTTTGCAGATCACGAGGGGGTACAGAGACCACCCTGGGCCCCATTACCTCTCACCTGGGATTGGCTGCTTGGGCCTGGGCCAGCATGTCCACGGTGCCGCGACGCCTGCTTGTTGCACCGTCAAGGAGCTCTGATGAATTAACAGATTTGTATAATTTGCTTTGTTTTGCTTTGTTCCTAGAAGGCAGCCAGGGAACAGATATTTGCTGGGTGAATGCATAGACCCCCATTTCCCTAAAATAGCTCCCCTACCAATCTGCCCCGAGATACCCAAAAGGCAAAACCGATAAGAATTCAGTGCGGAGTTTGTCAAGTTGGCAGTATCTCCGGCAGGATCGTAGTAATAGTTAATGCTTGTGGAGTCCCTACTTCATCCTAGGCCTGGATTATTCCATGTAATCCTGACACCCTGTGCGCTATATACTATGACCGTGCCCATTTGCGGAGGAGAAACTGAGGCTCCGGTGGGCTAAGTCACTGGCCCAAGGTGCACTCTCAGCTCTCAGCGGTGGAGTCAGGACCTGCAGCCAGGTGGTGTCACCCCGCAGAGCGCCATGAAGAACGCAAGGATGGTCTAGCATGGCACAGTGCATGGAAACTTCTCTCCCTCTCTCTTTCCCCTCTCCCTGCCTTGGCAAAGTCCTGGGCTGGCCGCCCCCACTGCGCCTATGAGCATGCATGGCTCAGGCACGGAGGGGGCCGTGTGTGCAGAGCCTGGAACAAAGTCGAGTCAATGTTGACCCTCAAGGGGGGTTTGCCGAAAAGAGCGTATGGACGCATCCTTTGATCCCACACCAAACAGCCTCCCCCATCTACTGCTCCCACTGCCCCAAAGCCTGCCCTCTCCACCTAGCACCTTTTTTTGAATTTGGTCCTAAAGGCCCTGGGACAGCTGTAAACCGCTATCTGAGAGGGGAAATCTTCACTCTCCGTTCATTGACTCTCACAGACCCACCCACCCTTTCCCAAGGGCTGACACCACGGCAGCTCCCAGGAGCGGTCAGCTCTGTGGTCAGCAATTTGTTGAACATCCACGGAAACGTTCCCCCGTTTCAGCAAACTCATGATCAACGATGTGTGGTTTTCCTTCGGGAAGGCGGGTGTGGGTTCTGGCCACAGGCGGATCACAGAGCTGACAGGGGGGTGGCCTCCTAAGGCGCCCACTTCCAGCCACCTCGACTGGAGCCGTGGCCTCCTCTGCGGAGCCCGGCGTAATTGGTTCTGCATGGGGTTGTTAGGGTGTATGTCGAAACCAGAACGAAGGAATTCGGTGGGAATGCTGCTGTCAGAGACGGCATGGCTGACTCCCTGTGGACGCCTCCACTCACCTGTTCCCAATTAGGGGCGGGGGGGGGGAGGCGGTGGGGCAGGGATGGGGCGGGGGGATCAGGGCCTCCCGGTTGTTTGTGCAGCTCTTTGACCAAATTCTGCCTCTGAGGCCCTTGGTGGAGCTGGGTTCACTGGTTCCTTTTTTTAAAATGCAGACTGAGAAAAGCTCCGTGGAGGTGAGAAGGCACAGATCTTGCAGTCGGGCTGCTATGCTGGATTTTACGAGAAGGGACGGCAACTCGCCGAGCCCTGTCCCTCTGCCGGCTGGCACCTAGCACCCAGGTTCGTGGGGCTGACGCTGCTCAGCTGGATGCTTCCAGAAGTGGCTGCCACCTCCATTCAAGAAAGAAGCTGGATGGAAAATTTGGGAAGGAGCAGTACTTCCTTCCACGGCTTGGGCACCATTTTTGCCTTCTACAAAAATACACTTTGCTATATTTAGGCAATGCCATTAACAGGACTCTCTCTTTTTTCCCCTCAAGAATGTTTGTCAGTTTGTTTTTGTCATTTGATATTTTCTCCTACCACCTGGGGAAATCATCAAGGGCTCACATTCCTGCATCAACTTTTCCTGCTGTTCGCTAATTAAAATAAACCTCTGGCCAAATCACATCCTTCTAATGGTGTCAGTGGAAAGAACTGGTGCATGTTTTCCCCACCTGGGGTGGAGAGGTGTCGCTCGAGTTTCTGGGGCGTCTGCTGTGTGCCAGGCACTGTGCTAGTTCTCATCTGCACTTTTGGTCGCCTGGGGCTCTCCTCTGCTGTGTGTTGTGGGAGCTGTCATCCCCAGGGGGTCAAGCCACAGCTACAGGGGCGTGGAGACACTGAGATCTGAATCCAGGTTGATTTGACTCTAGGTTCTGTGTTGAACACACGCTCACGTAGAGCTACAAGAGGTAGACACTTCCTAAATTCTGTGGACTTTATTTTAACGTGGAATTCCATGGGCCATCCAACCACTCCTGGAAGTGTCCTCCAGGGACGGGGCCCTGACCTGGGGCTCAAGGGGGCGGACCTCTCTCCCAAAGCTCCTGCACCCCACCAACACCACAGTGAGAAGTCTGCCTGGCTTCCAGCCCTCACCCCAAATGGAAGGAACAATGAAGTCCCCTTCACTGTTCCCAGGGGCCCTGGGACCGCAGGTCTGAATTAGAAGAAGCCCCCAGGTCCCTCTCCCAGCGCAGAGCTTGGTAAGTTGGGGAAAAGCTCCTCCTCCCTGGACGGGCGGAGTCTCTTGCCAGCTTGCAGTGGGTGGCATCTGGGCCACCATGCACCCCTTGGCCTGGCATCTGTGTGGAGTAAGAAGCTTGGCACTGTGCAGCACTGACTTCCCTCAGCAAGGAGGCTATCAATCACCAGAGCTCAACCACATTTTCCAGAACCCGCCCTTTAGCTTCAGGGCTTGACAAGTGACAACCGCAGAGACACAAGGAAGTAGGCCTTATTGTTCTGCACTTAAAATGTGCCAGGCACATTATCTTGTTTAATCTGTACCATCACCCTATGAGGTAGGGTCTATTATTTTCCCCATTTAACAGATGGGGACACTGAGGCTGTCGTTTGAGAGTACAGGGACCATGGAGCCAAGCTTCTATTAAAAACGCAAATCTGATCCCATCGCTCCGCTCCACCCTCCTGGGCATCAGCCCAGCCAAGGCTCCCAGGGCCCCCACACCCACTCTGCTCCAGTGGCACTCAGGAAACCCCGTCATACTTCTGGACCTTTGCACAGGCCGTCGGTGCCCCGGACTGCCCCTCCCCACCTGCTCTGCCTGGCAAATACCCCTTCCTCACTCTTCTTCCCCTTTCAATACCTCTGCGAGCAGCAGTGGTTTTGATCTCTTTCCAAGAAGAGCTCCCTCCTTGCTTCCTCTGGGCCCTGCCGCTCCAGCCACACACAGCTGTCAGGGGACATTTGGCAGCTTCTCCATGTTCACCGTCCACCCCCTGCAGTCAGTGGTGGGTCCTGAGATCCCGGAGGCATCCCAGAAGTGGTGTTGCATGTGTGTGTTTAGCTTCAGAGGGAAGGCTTGGCGGGAGCTGTGAATTTGTGAGCGAGTGATAAAGAGATGGTAACAGGATCTGCAAGAGAGGAAGAATGGGCTCAGGAGAGAGAGAGTGGGAAGAGAAGAGAGGAGATCCAGGACCCGACATGGAAAGAGCGGGCGGGAGCTGTGGCCGGTGGGACAGGAGAAGACCCAGGGGAGGGTGGAGCCACAGAAGGGACCCCCAGGAAGGAGCTGCCTCTAGGAAGAGGGCGTGGTCGCCATGCGGAAGGGCCGAAGGGCCTCGGTGTGGAGGTGCGTGCTTTTTGTCCTACCCGCACTCATGCCCGTCCATGTCTTACACAAGATGGCGGACAGCTTGGGGCCGGGGCTTAGTTTGGCTTTTATCCACGTTCCCAGCACTCACCCCGGGGATTGCTGCAGGAATGGAATAACGATGGAAACATGGAAATATACCATTTCCGGTTTTCCTTAAGCAGGTGTGAATTTGTTTTCGGGAAATCGGGCCACTTTCTGGGAGTTAAAGATGTGTAAATATGTCCTTTGATGGCAAGAGGCTCATGCTGTCCCCAGGGAATCCGTGCCAGCAAACAACTGTGAAGTCAAATGAAACACCCAGATGTGCTGTTCTCCTTGGAAGGGGGAAAAAAACCCCGGCTGTGCTCGCTGTGGCTTTGTTTGGCTTTTAAACACTGATTGGTCAAAGCGAATGATGTTTTCCAGATGCTCCCATCTCCTCCAGCCTGGAGTCGGGCTGGCCAGATGGGCCCCCGCTGTGGGCCTCTCCTTTGGTCCCCTCTCCTGGGCAGCCAGACCTCCTCCCCTGGGCCCAGCTTCCAGTGGCTGTGACCTCACTTCCCGCTGTAAAGGAAGGTCAGGCAGGTGGCACCCATGGGCCCTTCCAGCTCTCATTCTACAGTTGTGTGCCTCCTGGGCTGGTGCCTACCACAGAACCAAAGTCAGGCATTCAAGGACACCCACAGGGTTAGCAGTAGAGATGCCTTTTATTTGAAAAGTGCTTCATAATCTTTGTTTTTTTTAAAAGATTTTTGTTTTATTATTTATTTGAGAGGGAGAGAGAGAGAATGAGAGCACAAGAGCAGAGGGAGGGAGAAGCAGACTCCTCGCAGAGCAGGGAACCTGATGCGGGGCTTAATCCCAGGAGCCTGGGATCGTGACCTGAGCCGAAGGCAGATGCCCAACCGACTGAGCCACCCAGGTGCCCTGAAAAGTGTTTCATAATCTTCAGAGACACCACCCCACAGGTCTGTCCTGAGCTGCCTGCCCAGTCCCATCTCCCTGGGCACTGCTGGTGCTGTTCACGGTCCCGTTGCCTTGGTAAAACCACTCCTGCCAAAGTCAGCCCCACGTTTGCTCCTGCCTCTGAGCTGCTGTCCTTTGGAATTTATCACACACTGACTTCAATCGATGGATAGTTTTCTTCTTTTAGAATAAAAAAGCTTTCTTAGATTCTGATACTTGAAAAAATTGGTGAGACGCCTATGTTAAAATTTCTTTTTAACCTTTTGTTTTGAAATAATCATAAATTCACAAGAAATCGCAAAAATAGCACGGAGACTTTTCTGCTTCTGGGAGGATGGTGTAGATGCACTTTTCCTTATTCCTCCCACTAAGTACCACTAAAAACTGAACAATTTCTATAAATACAAGAAGATTCTGAAAGATGGAGAGAAGCAGGAAGGCCAACAAGGGGCCTTAAGACCCAAGAAACAACACGGTGGTGAGTTCCCGGGGTTCTCTTTTGCCATACATATCCTGGACTTGGAGCCGACACAGCTGCCCTCCGGAAAAGCCAGCAGGCACAGACAACCAGAAGCCCAACAAAAGCCTGTTCTCTCTAGCCAAAGGACCAAGAAAGGGCAGCCCAGCAAGACAGAAAACTTTTAGACAAAAACTGCCCTACTTTAGCTAAACACACAGAAAAAAACATGGCCTTGCTCACACACCCACACCAGGCTGTAATGTAAACACCCCAGCTAGGCTGGTGTCAGAGATGCCTGAGTGGAGGGCCAGGACTTTCATCCTTGCCAGCTGGTAATGAGGCCCCTTTCCTGTGGTGTCAGTATGGACACACATGGGGAGTCTTGACTTGCCCCCAACTCAGCAGTGGCAAAGGCATTTCCCCTCTTCCCCATAGGGGTTCTGTCACAGGAGGCCAAGTAGAGTCAGGACCTTCACCATGGCCCAGTGGTAACCCTCCTCCCCCCTTCAACCCGGGGCTCCAGGTGGAAAAAGGTAACAAAACATCTCTATCCCTCCCAGTCAGGGAGATTTCAGTGGAGGGCTCAGTGGGGAGCCAGACCTCCTACCTACCCCCCCCGAGAGGGAATGGAAAGCATCCACCTTGGGTGTCAATGAAGGCTGAGTGGAAAACCAGGACTTCTGTCTCCACCTGGCAATAATGAGGCAGGGCCCCCACTTCCCCTGCCAGAATGGTGTGAGAAAGCCACCTGAGACAGAAGGTTTAAATAAGATTCAGAATTGCATATGTAATATGAGAATGTCCAGGTTTCAGTTGAAAATCACTCATCATACCAAGAGCTAGAAAGGCCCCAAATAGAGTGAAAAAAGACAATAAATAGATACCAACCCCGAGATGGCAGAGGTGATGGCAAAGATGGTGAAGACTGCAAAGCACCCATGATAAAAATACTTCAGCAAACAATTATGAATATGCTCAAAGCAAAAGAAAAAATAGAAAGTCTCAGCAAAGAAACAGGAGTTAGACAAAGGAAAGAATCTGTGAACTGGAAGACAGAATAGAAATCATCTGATTTGAACAACTGAGGGAGAAGAGACTTGGTGGGGGGAATGAACAGAGCCCCAGTGACCCATGGGATTATAGCGAAGGATCAAATATTGTTACATCAGAGTCCTAGAATGGGGAGAGAAAGGGGGTGGGCCTGAAATAATAACTGAAAACTTCCCAAATTTGGCAAGAAACATAAACTATGGATTCAAGAAGGTGAGCAAATTCCAGACATGATAAATTTAAAGAAATGCACACCAAGACACATCATAGTCAAAATTCTGGAAACCAAAGACAAAGAAAAAATTCTTGAAAGCAGCAGGAGGAAAAGGACACTCTACCTGTAGGGGAAACCATTCCAATCACAGCAGACTCCTCATCAGAAATCACAAAGGCCAGAAGAATGTGGCACCATATTTAACAAGGGCCAAAAGGAAAAATTCAGAATTCTATACACAGGGAAAGTAATCCTTGAAATGAAAAGGAAACCAAGACATTACCAGATGAAGGAAAATTAAGGAATTTTTGTCAGTCGGCCTGTCCTAAAATAATTGCTAAAGGAAGCTTTCTAAACAGAAAGGAAATTAAAAAAATGAGGAAATCTTGGTACATCAGAAATGCAAGCGATAGGATGGGAAAATACAATGAGTTTTTCTTCTCTCGAGTTTTCTAAATTATGTTTGACATTAACACAAAAACTGGTTGTTGTGGTTCCAAATATATGTAGAGGAAATATTTTGGGTAACTATAAATGGGGGAGAGTAAAGGAATCTGAAGGGAGGTACGATTTCTACACTTCACTCTGATTGGTGACATGACACCAATAGACTGTCGTAAGCTTTGTATATATAATGCAATACTTAAAACAACTACTAAAACAGTTATACAAAACAATATATTTAAAAACATGATAGACAAATGAAAATGTAACTCCAAAAAAATATTCAAGTAACTCACAGGATGACAGGGGGAAAACACAGAGAAATAAAAAAAAATAAATAAAACAAATAAAAAACAAAAAACAAAAGGGAGACTTAAGCCCTAACATGTAAATCATTAAATTAAATGTAAATGGTCATTTCCCATGTGAAGACAATTAACAGACAGAAATTAGTAATTAAAAGACAGGAGTTAGCATAGTGGATTTTTAAAAAGATTTTATTTATTTATTTGAGGAAAAGAAAGAGAGAGAAAGTGGGGGGAGGAACAGAGGGGGAAGGACACGGAGGGGGAAAGAATCCCAAGCAGACTCCATGCTAAGCATAGAGCCCAAAGCGGGGCTGGATGCAGGGCTCAATCTCACCACCCCAAGACCACGACCCCAGCTGAAACCAAGAGTCAGAAGCCCAACCGAGTGAGCCATCCAGGTGCCCCAGTAGAGTGGATTTTTTAAATGACCCAACTATATACTATCCACAGGAAACTCACTTACACTGACATAGGCAGGTTAGAATCAAAAGGGTAAAGAAAGATCATATAAATATTGATCAAAGGAGAGCAGGTGGCTGTATCAGATGAAGTGGATTTCAGAGCAAAGCAAATTACTGGAGATAGAGAGAGATTATATGATGATAAAAGGATAGATTCACCAACAAGGCACACCAGTTCTGAATGTGCATCAAATAACAGAGCTGTAAAATATGTGAAAGAAAAATGGGTAGGATTGAGAGAAGAAATAGATAAATCTACATTTATACTTGGGGACTTCAACATGCCTCTCTTGATGATTGATAGAACATCCAGACAGAATATCAACAAAGACGGGGCACCTCAGCGGCTCAGTCATTAGGCGTCTGCCTTTGGCTCAGGTCATGATCCCAGGATCAGGCTGGGATCCCCCGCATTGGGCTCTCTGCTCAGCAGGAAGCCTGCTTCTCCCTCTCCCCCTCCCCCTGCTTGTGTTCCCTCTCTCGCTGTCTCTCTCTGTCAAATAAATAAATAAAATCTTAAAAAAAAAAAAAGAATATGAACAAAGATACAGAACTCAACAACACCATTGACCAACGGGATCTAAACAACATTTATAGAACACCCTACCCAACAAATAGCAGGACACATATTCTTTTAACTGCCAGGAAACATACACTAAGACAGACCATATTCTGGGTCATAACACAGATCTCAAAAAAATGAAAAGAACCGAAACCATACGGTGTGTTCTCTAATCACAATGGAAGCCAACTAGAAATCAATGACAAAAAGCTAACAGGAAAATCTCCTGACACTTGGAAAGGAAACAACATGCTTCTAAATATTCCATAGGTCAAAGAGGATGTCTCAAGGAGAGTAGAAAAAATACATTGAGCTGAATTAAAATAAAAATACAACATATCAAAATGTGTGGGACACAGCTAAAGCAGTGCTGAGAGGGAAATTTATAGCACTAAATGCATACGTTAGCAAAGAGGAAAATCCTCCAATCAATAATTTAGGATTCCACCTCAAGATTCTATAAGAGGAAGTTAAAAATAAACCCAAAGAAAACAGAAGTAAGAAAATAATAAAAAGCAGAAATCAGAAGACAGAAGAAAGAAGAAAAAAAAAATAGAAGTGGAGAAAATCTACAAGACAAAGAGCTGGTTCTTTGAGAAGATAAAACCGACAACCCCAGCAAGACTGACAAATTACAGAAAGGATATACAAATTGCCAACATCTGGAATATAATAGAGACTATCACTCCAGATCCTGCTTTTAAGGGTTAATAAGGGAAATCTATGAGCAACTGTACACACATAAATTTGGCACATTAGATGAAATGGGCCATCTTCTCTGAAAACACATACTAATCACAAATCACTCAATATGAAAGAGATCATTTGAATAGCCCTACAACTGTTAAGAAAATCGAATTCATTATTTTAAAATTCCTAAAAAAAAAAAAAAAGAAATCTCCAGGCCCAGATGGTTTTACTGAAAAATACTACCAAATGTTTAAAGAAGAACTAACATTAATTTTATACAGTCTCTTCCAGAAAATAGGAGGAACACTTCCCAAATTCACTTTTATGAAGTTAGTGTTATACTGATATCAAAACAAGATAAAGAAAGGACAATTAAGAAAAGAAACAAAAAAATTACAGACCAAATATCCTTCATAAATTTAGATACAAACATCCTTAACAAAACGCTAGCAAGTAGAATTTAGCAATGTATAAAAAGAATTATACACCATGACACAGGGGATTTATACACATGGGGTTTATTCCAGAAATGAAATTCAGTTCAATATTTCAAAATCAACTGATGCACTTATTAATGAGCTAATGAAGAAAAATAATATGATCGTATCAACTGATGCAGAAAAGCATTTGACAAAATTCAACCCCATTCATGATAAAGAACTCTAAGAAGAGAGGAATAGAAAGGGATTTCCTCAACTTGATGAAGAGCATCTACAAAAACCCTACAGCTAGCCGTATACTTAATGGCACAAGACTGAATGCGTTCCCCCTAAGATCGGGAACAAGGCAAGATCTGCTCTCACCATTCTTACTCAGCATTGTACTGGAAGATCTAGCCAGTATACTAAAGCAAGAAAAGGAAATAAAGAGCATTACAGACTGGAAAGGAAGAAATAATACCATCCCTATTCACAGATGACCTAACTTTCTACATAGAAAATTCCAAGGATTCTGCAAAAAACTCCTAGCACTAATAAGTGAGTTCAGCAGTTATCTCAGGATACAAGATAAATATACAGAAATCTATTTTTCCAGGGCGCCTGGGTGGCTCAGTCGTTAAGCGTCTGCCTTCGGCTCAGGTCATGATCCCAGGGTCCTGGGATCGAGCCCCACATCAGGCTCCCTGCTCCGCAGGAAGCCTGCTTCTCCCTCTCCCACTCCCCCTGCTTGTGTTCTCTCTCTCGCTGTGTCTCTCTCTGTCAAATAAATAAATACAATCTTTAAAAAAATCTTTTAAAAAAAGAAACCTATTTTTCCTATGTACTAGCAATGAACATGTGAACACCAAAATTAAAAATACAATATCATTTATAATCACTCAAAAAATGGAATACTTAGGAATAAACGTAATAGAACATGTACAGGATGAAATTTACACAATGCTGATGAAACAAATTACAGAAGAGCTGAGTAAATGGAGAGACATACCTTGTTCATGGATTAGAAGACACGACACAGCATTGATGTCAATTCTCTCCAAACATACATACATGTTTAATGCAAGATATAGACAATATATGGTTATAGACAAGATTGTCCCATAATCTATATGGAAAGGCAAAGGAACTAGAATTGCTAGAACAGTTTTGAAAGGGAAGAATAAAGTGGGGAGAATCAACGTACCCAGTTTGAAGACTTATTCTACAAACTGGTTATAGTAATCAAAACTGTTCTACTGACAGAGAAAAAGACACACAGATCAATGGAATAGAATAAAGAGCCTAGAAATAGACCCACTCGAATATGCCCAACTGACTTGATAGACGTGCAGAAGTAATTACACAGAGGAGAGATAGCCTTTTCTACAAGTGGTGCTAAAGCAATTGGACATCCATCAGATAAAAAATAAATAAATAAATAAATAATAAATAAATAAATAATAAGTGAATAAGTGTCAACTGAAGTTTCCCATCCATTAAAAAATTAACTCAAAATTGATCACAAACTTACATATAAGATGTAAAACTTCTATTTTTTCCCCCAAATTTTTCTTTAAATTCTTGTTAGGTAACACATAGTGTAATATTTGTTTCAGGACTGGAATTAAAACATAAAACTTTCAGAAAAAAGCATGGGAGAAAATCTTTGGGATCTGGGACTAGGCAAAGAGTTCTCAGAGGTGACGTTCACAGCATTATTCAGAAAAAGGGACACTCATAAATTTGACTCATTAAAATTTAAAAATTTTGCGCTGTGAAAAATCCTATTAAAAAGATGAAAAGACAAGCTACAGACTGGGAAGAAATAGTTGCAAACCACATATCCAACAAAGGACTAATATGTAGAATATATCAAGAACTTGGGGCGCCTGGGTGGCTCAGTCGTTAAGCATCTGCTTTCAGCTTGGGTCATGATCCCAGGGTCCTGGGATCAAGCCCCGCATCAGGCTCCCTGCTCGCCAGGAAGCCTGCTTCTCCTGCTTCTCCCTCTCCCACTCCCCCTGCTGTGTTCCTGCTCTTGCTGTCTCTCTCTCTCTGTCAAATAAATAAAATCTTAAAAATATATATATATATGTATCAAGAACTCTCAAAACAAAACAAAACAAAACAAAAACCTCAAGAGTGAAAAAAACCCAAACAATTCAATTAGAAATGGAAAAAGGACATGAAGAGACATTTCTTTGAGTCTGGGTGGCTCAGTCAGTTAAATGTCTGCCTTTGGCTCAGATCATGATCCTGGGATCCTGGGATTGAGCCTCGTGTCAGGCTCCCGGCTCAGCAGGGAGTCTGCCTCTCCCTCTCCTTCTGCACCTCCATACCACTCATGCTCTCTCTCTCTCTCTCATTCATTCTCTCTCAAATAAATGAATAAAATCTTAAAAAAGGGAAAATATACAGAAAACAAATAGGCACATGAAAAGATGGTCAACATCCTTAGTCGTTAGGAAATGCAAATTAAAACCATACTGGTATGATTCAGTACACACCTATCAAAATGGCTAAAACAAAAAATAGTGACAACACCAAGTGCTGGTGAGGATGTGCAGAAACTGGATCACTCGTACATTGCTAATGAGAACGTGAAATGATACCGCCAGTCTGGAAAATAATTTGGCAGTTTCTTTAAAAATTAAATATTCAACTACCATATGCACCCCCCCCAAGCACTTGTCTTCCTAGGTATTTATCCCAAAGAAATAAAGATTTATGTTCACACAAAAGCCTGTACACCAATGTTTGTATCACCTTTATTCTTAGTGGCCCAAACTGGAATAACCCAGATGTCCTTGAACATTTCCTGAGCATGTTCACTGTCAGTCTGTGTGGAAGACCTTTATCAGATTGAGGGGCTCCTTTCCATTCCTAGTTTGCTGAAACGTTTTATCGTGAATAGACATTGAATTTGTCCAATGCTGTTCCTATATGTATATATCGTATATATACATATATACACACACACACAGAAATGATGGTGTATATATCAAATGATTATATATATATACACACAACACACACACAGAAATGATTACATAATTTATGTCATCTGGTAAATTACATTGATTAATTTTTAAATGTTAACCATGCATTGCATTTCCATAACTCCAACTTGGTCATGATATATTATCTTTTTTTTTTTGAGGGGGAGAGGGGCTAAGGGAGAGGGAGAGAGAGAGAGAATCCTAAGCAGGCTCCATACCCCCAGTGCAGAGCCAGAGGCGGGGCTTGATCTCACAACTCCAAGATCATGACCTGAGCCGAAATCAAGAATCAGATACCTAACTAACCGAGCCATCCAGGTGCCCCCCCTTTTAAGTTTTATTCATTTAAGTAATCTCTACACCCAATGCGGGGCTTGAACTCACGATCCCGAGATCAAGAGTGACATGCTCTACAGACTAAGCCAGCCGGGCACCCCAATGTATTATCCTTTTGATACATTGCTGGATGTGATTTGACAGTGTCTTGTTAAGAATCTTTTGTGTCTGTATTCATGAGAGATGTTAAGCTGCAATTTCCTTTTCTTCTAGTGTTCTTGCAAGAGAGTAATGTTGGCCTTATAAAATGGGTTGAGAAATATTCCCTTCCTGCTTTCTGAGTTTGTGTACAATTGGTGTCATTTTTATCTCAAATGTTTGGTGTAATCCACTTATTAACCTTTGAATCTCCCCTCTAACCGTGAGTCCCTCTACAGGTACTTAGCACATATGGAATGAATGAATCTGTGCTTCTGGATCAACGGTTACAAATTGGAATGGCTTCAGGGCTGAACCAGTAAGATCAACAGGTGAAGCAGCTGAGTCTGTAAGAGGGAGTGGTGGGGTCTGCGGCCAGAGAGCAAAGCACTCAAATTCAAACTTCTTTAAAAAAGCTTCTTTGTGGATCTTGGCTGCAGACCTCTGGTTTGCAACGCATATAAGTAATTCTAATTCCAGTTTTGCTAAGACACTGAGAAGATGATAGAGCACTTTGTGAGCCCTACTATACTCAGAAATTTAAAATGTGTACATGTGGCTCTGTTTGTTGCCTTCTTTGCACTGGTTTACCCCATTTCTCTGCCTCACTTCTCCTCCCTCTCTCTCATTCTTACAACACTGAGATCACAAGCTTCCAATAAAGCATGTTTTAAAAACAAAAGGGAGGAGGCATTCTGGAAATATGTGGCCATTGCCCAGCGAAGTGTAATTACTTCTCCAAAATGAAGGGCAGGTGGAAGAAGCCTGCTCTTGTTCTTTCCAGCTCAGGCCCAGGTAGGGGTCTTGCAGGCAACACATGGTTTTTGGGCAGCATTTCATGGCTAGCGGGCCAGAACGGTGCAGGAGTTGGAATTCTCTCTCTGGGTTGTCCTGATGCCTTGGTTCCATAACCCAAGTGTCTGGGGAGCAGGTTCACCGAGGGAAGTTCACAGAACTTGGAATCATTCGTCCTAGACTGCTGGAGCCCCTCTCCCTGTCTCTCCAGCTTCTGACTTTCACTCCTAGGAAGGGGCAATCAGCAAACCGTTAGTGCGTGTCTGTCCTGGGTGGGGATAAGCTAGACACAAGCAAGCCCTGCTCTTGAAGACGCAGGACTGTGTTCCATCATCATTACGGCTAGAAACCATCAAAGGAAATCATAACCATATAAGCTTGCACTCCATTTCTAAAGGCAAGGAAATGTATTGTGCGTTTTTTAAAATCTCTCCGTTCAAAATTGTCCAAATAAAAAACAGGCTTGTCGCTTGAAGGGAGAAGCGTCAAAACCGGGGGAAGGGGGGAATTGCTCATGTGGGACTGGTTCTTTTCCAAACACGCTTGATCACTGAGTGGTTACTGTATGGTGCTTTTAAAGGGAAGATGGAATGTTCTGTGACAGCGGTGGGGGAGGGGTCACACTGGCAGTCCAGCCCCTCGCTTGGGGTCTCGGTGGCGACTTCACTGTTGGAAACGATTTTTTTGATCAGTTCTAAAGTCTTACGAATTCTGAATCACTATGACCAAATTCTTACTTGTGTCTCTAAAGTAGAGGTCACGTCTTTACAGGCTGTTTCATTTTTCTATTAAAGTTTAAAAAATATATTTTGAATTTTCCCTGGCTCAGAATGAAGTCATAAGATCTCAGAATTGCCAACAGATGCTCTCTTTCTACAACGTGAGCGTGTGGGGAAGTTTTATTAAAGTGATTTTCGTGTGCAGAAAAAGATTAGGCTTATATAAAACCTGCCATAAAAAATACGTGCATTCTCTGGGGAATGTCTCAGATTCGATTTCAGGGGTTCAGTCGTGCATAGATAGATAATGATGGCCTATAATATGTGCATGTATTTTTTCCCTTTTCAGCTTGGGCTTGCTTTCTGTTTGTTTGGCCTATGTCCCCAGTGTGACTCTAAATGGCCAAAACTCAAACCTGGGAAACTGGCATTTGAGATTAGGCGTGAAATTATGAGATTGCATACCTCCCAATTTTCTCATGCGTTTTGGATAGCTTCAGCTCCAATGTTCTTGCACGCCAATAATGAAGATTGCACTGGGAGCAGGGCAGGTTGTTAAAAGTGCTTGCCAAATGCACTTCGAAAGCTAACCCCTTTAGAGGAAGAAAAGAAATAGCATTACAGCACATTGGCTCGGAAGCAGTTTACCCCATGGTTGTCCCCCAACTGTTTCTTATTAAGGATCTTCCCCAAGGGCAGGCCTGGGACTCGTTTATTCCTTAATTTTCAGCCCCTAGCTCAACTTCCGACAGTGTTAGGTGCTCCGTAGAGCTAACTGGATTTTTGGAGGATGTTTGACACCGAGAGGTGTGTTACATGGATGGGTCCCCAAGGAGTATGATCCATGGCTCAGGGCAAAGGATGCCATACTGCCTTTCATGTTCAACACGAACTTTTGGAACTCTGAGCAGACGGGGCCTTAAAATCTAAGGAGCTGCTTTGCTTGGAGGGAGGGATTCCAGAGAGGGGAGGAAGAGAGTTTTGATGCTGCCAAGTCCCTGGGTAAGGCCTGTGCCTGCTCCCTGTGCCTCTCTTAGAACTTGATGGGGGTGATTGACTCCCAGGAGAAGTTCTGGGGAATCCAGAAGAACAGGGACCTTGCACTCTTGGAGGCCCTAGGCTGTGGGCTGGAGGCCATCCGGAAGTCGGGGCAGAGAGGCCTGGCTGGTGGCTTCTGTCTGGAATGTTCTCTCTCTTTGATCAGTGATTCCCACCTGTTGCTTAGGACTCTAGTCAGACGTTCCCTCTGTGGGAAGACTGCACTGCCCCAGCCTGGGTCGTCTGTCTCGTCCCCTCTGAGCCTCTGTCTGCCATGAACAAATCACGAGGGATTGCAATCCTCTGTGACATTCCCAGCCTGTGTGCCTCTCTGGGAGGGACCATGTGTTTGTGTCTCTGTGATCGGCACAGGGTGTTCTTCTCTTCCCTAATGCTCCTCCCTCTGCCCACCTTAATTTATCAAGGGTGTTTTGAAGATAGTGTATTTTCTCTCCCACTACTCCTACTCCCAGGTGCCTTTAAGATTTTTCAACGTTAAGGTTTTTCAACAGTTGGACTATTCTGTGCTTTAGAATGTGGTTTTCTTCGTGCTTATGCTGTTTGGGGTAAACTGAGTCAGCTTTTTGAACCTGTGTGTTGACGTCTTTCCTTGTTTTCTGGAAGTTCTTGACCATAATCTGAGTACTGCCTTGCCCCTCCCTTTTTTGCTGGAGCTATAATTACCTGTGCGTTAGACCTTTTGATTACATCCCATAGGTCTTTTATCCCTTGTATTTTTAAAAATCGATTCTTCTTTCTCTTTCTTTCTATGTTTCAGTTTACATATTTTTTTTTAAAGATTTTATTTATTTATTTATTTGAGAGAGAGAGAGTGAGAGCATGAGAGGGGGGAGGGTCAGAGGGAGAAGCAGACTCCCCGCTGAGCAGGGAGCCCGATGCGGGACTCGATCCGGGGATTCCAGGATCATGACCTGAGCCGAAGGCAGTCGCTTAACCAACTGAGCCACCCAGGCGCCCCCAGTTTACATATTTTTTACTGACTTGTCTTTCTGTTCATTTTTTTGTGGGTTGTGCTGCGCCTAATTGGTTGTTAAGCCTTTCCATCGGGCACTTAATTTCTCAGTTCAAGAATGTCCATCTGGTTATTTGGTTCTTCCTTTCTAAAGTTTTCATTTTGTTGTCATTGTTGTTGAAAATCACCTTTCATTATTTTGCCTACATTTTTCTTTATTTCCTTTGACATTATTATTTTTAATAGTTGGCTAACTTCAGTATCTGCATCAAGTGTGGTTATGCGTTCTTTGCCTGTGTTTTCTCTTCATTATTTGTCTTACTTTCTTCACTTTTGTCATGTCTTGTGATTTTTAACTGAATGCTGGACATTGTGTGTGGAAAGCAAGGGGGCTCCAGGTGACTTTATTCTCCTCTGGGAGTGGTTTCTCCTCACCTCCTAAAAATATTCCTGCTAAACTAAAAAAAAGCTAAATACAAAAACTGTCCCTATTCGATAAATAGTATGAGGGGCTTTTCACTCCGATCCAACCAGAAATTGAGCAGGGAAGGGTCTGGGTTGTAGTTTTAGTCATGGTCCATGTGTCTCTGGGTGTCCCTGTCCCCAGAGCATGTCCTCCTGAGCTTTGAATCGAGAACCTGATGAGACCTTGTCTCCTCAGCCCTGGCACACTCCAGGAGGGCCAGCGCTGCCCTGCAGGGGATCCTGCCCAGCTCTCCCACTCCCTGCCAAGTGGCTTCCACATCTGGCAAATATGTAGAGCAGGGGAACAGGCAGCGTGTTTGAGGCAGGTCTCTCCCTAGCTTGTCTTTTGTGCCCGAAGCTCCACCCTGCCTTCCAGGTTGACCCCTGGCTCCCCAGATCCCTGCACAGCACCAGAACTCAGCAAATGCTCCACCAGGAAAAATGATCCATGCATCTGAACCCTCTCAAGCTTCCTTGCCGTGCACTCTGCTGAGTGGCTCAGTTGGTTAAGCATCTGACTCTTGATTTAAGCTCAGATCATAATCTCAAGGTCCTGGGATCCAGCCCCTCGTCAGGCTCTATATGGGGCTCTGCGTTCAGCAGGGAGTCTGCTTGAGGATTCTCTCTCCCTCTCCCTCTGCCCCTTCCCCCTGCTGGTGTTCCCTCTCTCTCTAAGATAAATAAATACATCCTAAAAAAAAAATTCTCTCTCTGTCTGTCTGTCTCCTCCTGCCCCCAAATCACGCCTAAGTGAAAAAAAACCTAAATATGCAATTATGTCTATGCCATCATTCCAACTGTAAAAATCCTCCATGCAAATGAACAAGAACTGGAAAGAAACATGAAAAATGAGCCTCATGGGTTGGGGTGGTGGGAGTGTCCGTTTTCTCTGTTCTTTTGATTTCCTTTAATGTGATTAAAATGTGGCTTATAGAATTTTTAAAAATATCATTTTTGGAAACCAGGCTTGGTGATGTGGCTCTCCCTGAGGTCTGCTTGCCTGACAGTGTCCCAGGTTCTTGTAAGTGGGCCACCGCCCCTCGGCTCTCCCCATGCTGAGTCACCCGAGGTGATCCCTGCTTTTCCGGAGAACCCCCACACTTCATCTGGTCCCTGACTTCCTCCTCACTGAGATGCTTTAAAAAGCTGGGGAGAATTAACCACATTGGCCCATCTGAGTCTCCTGTTCATTTTCTGGTACTTTAATGGGTGGAGCTGTGGACATGGAGCCAGGAGAGCTGGGGCAAGGGGAATACCAGGCTTGGCCTCTTGCTGGCTGCACAATGGCTAGTAAGGCCTTGGCCTTTCTGAGCCCCTGTTTCTCCACCTGTGGAGTGGGCACAATATTCCTACCTCACAGGGTGCTTTGAGGACTCAGGGCCGTGCTGTTTTTGGCTTGCCAGAGCTTGGCTAAGCCTGCCTTGGAGCCATGGGGTCGACAGGCATGAGCAGATGGCGGCTATGGAGGCTCAGGTCACTGGTCTGATTGAACACACTCACCAGCTAGGCCCATTCATTCATTCCCCATGGTTCCACAGGACGCTCAATGTGGGTGAATGCAGGACAAATGCACGCTTCGTCCAGGCAAGCCCTGAGCTGGAGTCTGAGATGGACAGAATGCCTCCCTGCCCTGTGGTGAGAGAGCTGGGCAAATGGTCCACACTATCACGGGCTGGCGAGTGTGAGACTCGGGGGTGCAGGACCACGGAGACCCAGAAGAGGGCCAATGGGAGAGGAGACGTGCATCCCAGCCTGTCCCCACCGAACACCCAGCTGTGCCCGAAGTCAACCCCGAAATCCCAGAGGGAGTTAAAGGAGTTTGGTGGTCTGACACGTGAAAGCACGTAAAGTGTGGTCATAAATGAAGTCAGCCTCATAAATGGTGAAATCCAAAACACAGACTGACTCTTTCCGTGTCAGAGTAAACACTGCACATTTTATATTAAGACTGAAACTAAAACCAAAGATAAGGTCAGAGCCCAGTCCCTGGTGAGATACACACTCTACGTCAGATGATCGTGAAGCTTCTGTGTGTGGTCAGGGAGGGTCAGTGGGGGCAGTGCTGAGACCCCACCCCCCACCATCATTAGACTGCCCCCGGGGAGTTGGGAACACTTGGGGCACCTCTGAAGGGTGAGGATGGATTTGCCCGGAGGGGAGGGGTTTCCCAGGTGAGGGAAAGGCAGCCCCGGGCGAAGGAAGGGTACTTCATGTCTGAATGGAAATTCCATGCCCCGCCTTGTGTCAGCCCCAGGGAGGCAGGATTTTGTCTGTTTGGTTCGCTTCTGCATCTACAACCGTGTCTGGCACATAATAGTTGTTCAATAAAATACTCGTTCAGCAAACGGATGCATGAGCAATCCACTGAATGTGCCTACAGGAGCGGCTGGAGATGACACTGAAGGCAACAGGCAGGACAGAGTGTCCCAGGGACCTCACGTGGCAGCCTGAGGTCCTGGACGGAGTCCTGCAGATGGCGGGGAGCCAGGAGGGACGCAACAATATCCCCTCGGTATTGCCCAACTGCCCCCGGTGCCCAGGGTGGGATCAGGCGTGGGGCCGCCAGACCCTGGGTAGTGCCACGGCCACAGCCACCAACCTAGAAGCCCTCCAGGACCGCCCAGGGGCTTGGCCGACATCTTGCTGTGAAGCCTGTGTGTGTGCAAGGCTTCTCCTGGCCACACCGCCACGTGGTCACGTGGCCAGAAGAAGCGAGAAACAAACAGCTGCCAAGCGACTGGAAGGAAGGCGAGGGGCAAGCCGGGCTCAGCAGACCAGAGCAAAACCCCAAGAGGAGGCTGCCTTGTGCCCGGGGGAAGAGAGTGCCCCTGGGTGCAGGGGGGCATTGCGCCCCCAGGGCCTACCTCTGTAAAATGGCAGCTTCCCGGCCCGCAGGTTCTAGGAACACCATCGAAGCTGACGAGCCAACAGGTGGCACAGCGCTGGCCCTTGGTCAGGGCTCCCTATAGACACACCGGGATATTGCTAAAAACGACAGAAACACCAGGTCCACCTGGGGAGGCCAAGACCTCTCTCCAAACCTTTGCTCTGCTTTCTGCCCCAGATGCCCCACCCCCAGCCTTTCCTCCTCTTCCCAGGTCAGGTTCCAGGACCTCCTGGAGGTCTTTCAAGATCAGCTCCTCCCCACACACCCTCCTCCCCTTTCTTCTCCTCTGCCATGGCTGACGCTCGCCAGACAGGTTCCCTGTGCCATGCTCAGGTCGAGAAGCCTCACATATGTGACCCTATTTAATCCTCTCGACACTGATATGAGGGTGACGTCAATATCCTTTATTATAAAAAAGCCACTGCAGCTCAGAGCAGGTAAGGGACTTGCCAGTGATTGGTAGAAGCAGCATTTAAACAGAGGTGTGTGAGGACAAAGCCTGCTCTCAGCCATCAGGAGACATTGCCAGGTGTGCGACAGGTGACTGTAGTCTCTAACGTTGTCCGTTGGTGCTCTATGTGTGCACAGAGGGAGTCCTGATTATTTTCCTCTAGGGTTAGCTTCACATGCTTGTCTCCATCCAGGACACCAGGAGCTGAGACTCTTGCGAGCCAGGCCCATGCCCCATTTGCCCACATTCACCACACACTCTCCTCCCGGGTTTCCCCTCTTCCTTGTGCACCTGACACGCTTCTGTGGGCACCCTGAGCCCCCCGGCTCCCTGCAGCCCGCCCCTTGCCGGGGCTCCCACGGCTCTCCCCGGTACTGAAATGGCTGGTGTAGGTCTCCCCCCAGCCCATGAGGTCCCAGCACAGGTCTGTGCTCAGCGTTTGCAGAGTGAATGAATCCAGTCCAACGTGGATTGATCCTGAAGCGTCCCTGGGATTGGAGGGACTAGATGGAGCATTGGTTTTGCTACTGAATCATTGTGGACTCTCGGGCGTGTCCCTTCACCCACTTGAGCCTCGGTTTTCTCATCTGTAGAATGGGGACAATTTGAGGTAAAGAGAGATGAAAACACTTGATAAACCAAACTGGGGTGTTGGTGGTACAGAGGGATGATGGCAGTTCCCAAGCCAGCTCTGGGGAAGGCCTGCTCCTTGCTAAGCCAAGCAGACGCTCTGTAAAGCTCACAACTATATGGATTTTCCTCTATCATGAGTCAGTACAAAAGATTGCAGAGTTCCTTTTAGAAAAACACTACCTACGGAGACTTCTGGCACTCACTACTTAGTTTAGCAAGTTTGTTCTGCTTGCAGAGACCCCAGCCTATTCTCCCCCTCCACGCAGCTGGAACCTACGGGGAAACTTTGGGCCTTTAATTAGAACCATTTGTCCTTCCAGCAAACGGCAGGTGACTCGGCCAGCTTCGAGAGAGATGCTCATTGGAGCAGCATGTGCCCTTTGACCCATTCATCTGACTTCTGGGAATCCGTCCTAAAGAAATAATCCCGAATATGAAAAGCCTCACGAGCAAATAAACGGTCTTTGCAGTATTCCTTATATCAGCAAAGAAACTGGAATGAACTCAAATATCCAATAGGGGAATGAGTTGATGTTTCCCCAACTGGATGGCGTTTTATTGCCCACCGAGACGGCGTGGCTACGGAGGCCTTGCAGCCACACAGAGCATGTTTATGATAGAATGTTAATTAAAGAAATCGGGTTACAAAACTATGTACCCTGAGATGAGCTATGTAAACTATGCATACAAAATACGGGAAACGAATGCACCACAGTTCTGCTTCTGTCAGAGGGTGGGATTGTGGATAATTTTTCTCTCCATCTTCCTGATTTTCTGCAATGTGGTTATAGTTAAAAGTATATTATAAACTAAGAAGTCAAAACAAAGAAACAATGGCTGGTTTTCCCGGGGTGGAGATAGATCTCCTGACTTTGTAAAAACAAGTTCTGCAGAACCACTGGCATGGCTTATTTTAGATTTTATTTTTCTTCAGTGAAAAAGTAACACACATAGAGGGTAAAAAAATATTCAGTGCAGAAAGATCTAGAAGTGCCACCACCCTCATGAAACGGCGTTTTTCTTCCAATATCTCTCCATATTTATATATGTTTTAACAAACCTTAGTGTATATGCAATATGTATAGATACAACTTTAAGTTCTGCTTTCATTTTTATTTGATTAAAAAACAAGCATCTCTGTCTTCATATTTGTAAATTTATGAAGTTACCTGATATTCCAGAGCTAGGGTCTGCCATAGATTTACTTAACTATTTCGTTCTCCTACACACTAGTAGCTATGTTTCCATTTATGCTCATGTTTCTCTTATAAATCTCATGGCAATAAATATAATTGCACATGATGCCCATATAGTTGTACAAATTGGATATGTACAATCTTACAGCTCTCCTTTATATCGGCGGCAACAACGTAGAAACCATGATGGAAAACATATTCTAATGGAATGTCAATCACACACACAAAGCACTTAGAACTAAAGAAGTAATTTGTAAAATTTCTCCTTCTGAAAAATACAAAGTTTTAATAAGGGATGCAGTTCTCCAAGAAGAGGGAGTCATGGCAGTGTGTGATTCCGCCGTTGGGGGAATGCCCACAACATTTTGCCTGTTGGTGCTCTCAGCACCCTAATATACCTTCCTTTCTCTCTCTCTCTCTCTCTCTCTCTCTCTCTCTCTATATATATATATATATATATATATATATACACATACAAGCTTGTCTTTGCTGAACTCAAGCCAACTCTCTTGCATACAACTACAAAGCTGTGAACTTCCTCCCACCAGAGGCAACCGAAGTCATGTTCAGAGATTGTATTCAGACGCGAATGACATTAGATCTCTTCTTCCCAGGGCCCACCATCAGTTGGGGAAGGCCTGTTCCTCCTCCTGTAACAAAGCCCAAGTGTCAATCAGGACTCTTCGTTGCCACCGACTGGGGTCGATGTATATGGAAAGAAGTTTACTGGCGTGGTATTGGGCAGCCTGTAGAATTATTAGGAATACCACAGACCAAGCCTAGAAGCTGGGCTAGACCAGGGGCATCTGGAGTAAAGCCTGGGCCGCAGACAAATTCTGGCCACATGGCCAGCCAGTCAGGTGATGTGCACTGCCACCCACCCCTTGTGCCCCTTGGTGCCCTGGTTTCTCTGTTGCCAGAACGGACCCCAGAAACTCCATGTTCTCGCTGCCGTTGCTTCTCACTGCCAACAGAAGGGATGTGCCACCAGCCCTGCCTCTTCCCATTACCAGCTCCCACTACAAAGTCTGGTGCGGTTAGCTCCCCTCGGGCAAGGGCCCACACCCTGCTTTCAAGGGAGGCTGGTGTGGGCGAAGTATGGGTTTAGGCTCTGTCATGGGAAGAAAGCAGAGCTGCCTCATGAGGCTCTTCAGCGGGGACTTCCTCAAACAAAGGGGAGAAAATGGTAGATGTCCCTATAATCCCACTTGTGACTCTGCAACCCGGACTAACAGGAAGCTTCGAGATTCCCATTCCAAAGCAATATCTCTGGCAAAGAACACAAGACATGCAGATCTGTCGAAACAAACAAAAACCAAACAAAAGGCAGTCTGAGTTTCCACCACTGTCCCCAAGGCATTAGGGGGGCAGTTTTTCCAGAACCTGATCAGTTAGATCCTCTCATTTTTGTCAAAACAAAATTACATTTGCTTCAGCATGTAATAGCTGCCCCCCTCCCCACCGCCAACACACACAACTTAACCACATGAGCTCCGTGCTTTTAATCTTTTTGACTTTCATTTTTCCCACTTCCACTTAACTACTCTTAGGACAGCCCAAACATCATGCCTGGTCCCCCAAAGACAGAATCCCATTGGCTTTTCTGTTGTCTGGGCTTCTGCTTGGATGGCCCTGGAGCTCCTGTCTTCAAAACAGAGCAAGGCCCCTCAAGACTTACCTGTAACACAAAAATGAATGATGGTGGTTTTATTTGAATTTGCCCTGATAGTTCTGATCCATAGAGTCCTGGGACAGCTGAGCTTCTAGAATGTTCTGGACTGTTGTACGCTCCCCCCCCCTTCCTTCCACAGACTGCGTGGTTTGAACAACAGAGCTATATTCTCTCGTGGTTCTGGAGGGGAGGCTGGGAGCCCGGGATCATGACGTCGGCAGGGTTGGCTTCTCCTGAGGCCTCTCTCTTTGGCTTGTAGATGGCCATCCTCTTCTGTCTACAATGGTCATCCCTCTGTGTGTGTATGTGTACTCGTCTCGTCTTATAAAGACCCCAGTCATATCAGATTGAGGACTGCCCTCATGACCCCTTCTTTACCTGACTTACCTTTTCAAAGGCCCATCTCCAAAGACAGTCACAATCTGAGGTCCTGGGAGCTAGAACTTCAACAGGTGGATCTTGGGGGGAGCCTAATTCAGCACCCACCTTAGCCGACCACCTGGCACTGTGCTGGGTGGGCACGGTGGGGTGGTAAGACACACCTGGGGTGCTTCCTGGCCCTGCAGTTGGTCCATGTGAGGCCAGCAGCTTCCTCCACGATCCTGCCTCACTCTCTGCAAAATAGGGGTCACACAGTGACTCACTCACGGCTGGCCATGCGAGTGAAATTCGATCGAAGGCTCGAGGCATGCTAGGATGCTGGACTCGTGGAAATCCACATCTTTAGGTGTTACGGGGGAAGAGACAAGTATTAGAAGGCCCCGGTCAGGGGCTTCCCTAGTCATGGCCTTCCCTGATGACAGGGAGTTGTCACTAGATGTGGAGGCATCCAGGGTGGGCCTTGATTCGGTGCCCTGCTGTGTGGGAGTTTGGGAGAGAGACGTGGGCTGGGGGTTCCAGGGAGCCCAGCGGGCCACGCTATTTTGTGTATTTTATGGATATTTGGCATAATTTGGAATCTCTCATTTTCTGCAGCCACCGGGAGTGGACAGGATTCTTTTCTCATTTGTCACTCTAGTCATGCCATTGTCCCCAGGACCTTCCTCGTAAGGAAAAGACCCTGGGAGAGCATGGAGAAGGGACCCGGAGGGGCCGGGGAGGGGAACCGGGAGTGGAGGTGGTCAGATCGCAGCTCGGGGCCAGCTCCTGAGCTGGGCCACACTGGGCGTCAGGGACTCTGTCACCTCCCCGGCTCAGTCTCCTCGGCTGTCGTATGGAAGGATGATGTCCAGCCCAGTGGACATTGTGATGCTCTGTGTATCTCTGATGCAGAACCCTGCTTTTCTTACCACATGGCAAGGCCAGCTGCTAGGAAGGCAGCTTTCTCTGCTGATGCGCTCAGCAAGGACTTCTTGGGCATGGATGTGCCCACCCCGTCCCTGCCCTCAGGGAGCTCACAGGTTAGTGGCCAGAGAGAAAACCAACACATTAACAAAGAAGCAAGGGAGTATGAAGAGGGAAATTGTCATGAAGGGGATGGAACTGTGCAGCATGGGGGCCCGGACACTCGGGTTAGCACCAGGGGCAGCGAAAGACCTCTGCCAAGTGACATCTTAGCAGATGCCTGAGGACAGAAGGAGCCAGCGGAGCAAAAAGGCAGGAAGGGAGGGGGGTGCTTGGGTGCTCTGGGAGCCGTGAGCTAGGGATGCGGGGCCAGGTTGCGCCTGGAAGGGTGGGGGGCCAGGGCAGCAACTGCCTTTAGGGTGGGGAGTACATACAAGAACCACAGGAGGCTTGTCCTCCAGAGTTTGGGCAACGCCAAAGCCATTTGTTTTCTGACTTAGAGAAAAACAGTCCACGTGTGCCAACAATGATCTTTCAAACAAACGGAGAGCTATTTGTTATGGGGGGTGGGGAGCAGTGAGTGGTTCGGCTCCTCTGAGATGGGAGAAAGCTGGACTGTCACAGTGGGACATGACAGATGGCTTCCTGCTTGGAGCAGAACCGGGGCGAGGGAGGGGGTGGAGTGTCGTCTTTCCCTGGACCCAGGGGTCAGATGGTGGGGGGGCCTCCCTGGTCCCTAATCCCCCAGTGGAACCTCCCTGAAAACCAGTCCCATCTTCTGCAAATGACATGCAACATGCAATGTGCCGCTCCTCAAGTTTCTTGACTCTTACATAAGGACCCAGAGGGAAAATGGTTAGAACTTAGTGCCAGAAGAAGCTGGTCTCTCCTGACGAAAGGATGCATGCTCTTTGGTGAGAAAACAGGAATTATTTAAGTGCTCATAATTTGATTTTTACTTTGGTTGCCCAGAAACTCAGTCAAGTTTAGGTATAGGGATTATACCACTCCAGGTTTCTGGTACAATTGCTCCTTTCTGTCGCAACTGTTTCTTAAAAATAATAATAATAATAATAATAATAATGACAACAACAAAATTTTCACTAGTAAACACAATACCCCATTTCTTTTAGTTCCCTTTTGATCTCTAGCTACATAAAAATGGCTTTCTAGGGTGGACCTATACACTCATACTCAATTTTGTTTTTTGTTGTTTTTGCTTTGTTTTGTTTCTTGTTGTTTTTACATAATATTAGTTCACAAAGATCCTATTTCTACTTAGGCATCTTATTCAGCCTTTTATGCAATGGTACAATATTCCCTTGAACCACAGAATATTGGTATAGTTGAATCTAATCATAAACACCATAAATAGGCTATTAGACACTGCATTTTTTCTCGATCACTCACTATAATAAACAATTTTGTTATAAAAATAAATGAGTAAAGGTTATGAAAGAAGTTGCAAAGAAAAGAAATACAAATGGCTAATAAGCCCCTGAAACTTGTTCAAATTCTGTGGTGATACATCAGATGATGATTGATGATGCATTGAAACAGTGACACGCCCGTTGCTTTTGCCCGTGGACCTAGCCCAAATTAAACAAAGATGTTACTCAGTGCGGGAGCAGTAGTGGAGAGACTCCAGGCTTGGCCGTGTCTCTCTCCAGAGACATGAGTGAATCAGTCCACTTCTGGGTGCAGAATTGCTCTTCTAAGGCATCCTCTTCTACACTAGATGCTGAGCCTAGAACATGCAGGTTTCACCGCAGCATGGTTCATTAAACACTCCCCCTCCCCGGCCCCCCAATTTCAAAGTCCTAAATGTCCAGTCCCCAGGGAGTGGTGAAGCAAACGTATGTACAGCGTTCATACTATTCACTCTCAGATGAGCCCAGGACTGGGACTCAGCCGGCCTGGTTTCAAATCCTAGCACTGTCAATCACCTAGTTGTGAGCATTTGGCCAGTGACCTTGCCTCTCTGAGCCTCGGTTTCTTCATCTGCAGAATGGGAGCACTAAGACCTTCCATGGCTGTTGTGGTAACAAAATAATGTGCAGGCGTGTAATACGCACTGCACATACTACACCTACTCTGAACCATAAACTCTCTCCAGGGCCCCCTTATTCTCCCATGGCTTAAAAAACAACAATACCTAAGCACAAGTCTTCAATCTGTCTCCAGCTCAGAGCTCCCCACCCACGCCCATCCAAGTGCCAGCAGCTCTCTGCCTCTTGCAGACACCCCCCACCATCCAGTGAAGTGGACCAGATAATCTTCCCGAGCTGCCCAGGGCAGGGAACCCTTTGCATCCTCTACTCATTTGTCAAGGGCCAATCCCAAGCCACCTCTTTTGGGAGGCATCCTTAGCCTAGGAATTAGCAAGTGACGGACGCCCTTTCATGAGCATTCCTAGACTCTCTGCAAACCTCCACCTTAGGAGGCATCCTGTGAAGACATGAGTTTTTGTCTTTTTGTTTTTTATTTTTGAATCTAACGTTCATTTAGAAAAGGGGACATAGCATGATGGAACAGTTGGATACATTTTCCCATAGGGAACCCAACCTTGTAACCAATACCCAGATTTAAAAACCAGATCCCAACCAGCCCCCCAGAAAGCTCCCTTGTGCTCCCCCAAGGACTATCACTCTCCTGACTTCTAAGCTGTTCTTGTCCTTCGCATAGACGGAATCCTGCAGCACCCACTTTTCAGAGAAGCTGTGGCTTCTGCCTCAGGATGTTTTCATTCTACGCTGGTGATGTCTGGCAGTTCCTAATTAGAAGCTATTAGGAATAGTGCTGTTATCAACAGCCTAGTACCTGGCTTGCGGTGCACGCTTACACATGTGTGCATTTTTGCGGGGTGTGAACGTGGGACTGGCATGGCGCACCGGGGGGGCCATACTGAATGGCGTTCTTACGGGTTTCCTCTCATCCTCCGCGCACCTTCGCCTGTACTAGTTTGGGCCTCCCCCCCTTGTTTAAAACAAATGTATTTATGGTTCCAACAGACTAATTCACCTTCAGTAACCACGGTCTGGTTGCAGCCATGAATTCCCGCACAAAGAGGTAATTCCTGCCGGCCCAGCTCAGGGGCTGCTCCCTCTCGGCAAAACGAATCTCTTCCTCTGAGCTTCGGGGTCCTGGGTTCAACACATTCCCCGGGAGTTGGGATGTTGGTTCGAGTTCGTCTCGCCTGACTGGCAGTCTCCTGAGGGCAGCGCCAGGTGCCAGGACACGGCTGGGGCGGCCAGGGACTTGCAGGCCCCAGGATGGTGCGTGGGTGCAAGGCGGCCGAAGGCGGGAAGCGCTCTGACAGTGGGTGCGGGGCTTTGCTCGCGGGCCACGTCCTGCAGGGAGCCCCCCCCACCCCCCGCCTCGGAAGGGCACCGCCCTGTCTCCTCCCCCCTCCCCCGAAGTTGCCTACGACCCTTCGGGACCCCTCTCTACCTTGGTCCCGGGACCCCGCCCTTTCCGCGGAGTCGGGCGGAGCTAACCTTTGATACCCAGCCCGCCCCTCGGGCCGGCGGGTGGGGAAGGGATCGGGTTTCACGGGCGCCTGGGGGGAGGGGGAGGGCGGCAGCGGGTGGGGGTGCCTCCCGCCCGAATGCGCCCCCCCTTCTCGGCCCTCACCTGGGAGAGATTTGGGGTCCCCTCTCCCGCCCCGGGCCGTGGGCCCGCGCCCCCTCGGGACCAGGGTGCGCGGGCCCCAGGCGGGGGGCGGCCCGGGAGGGAGGGCACCGCGCGCCCCGCGGCCCCGCCTCCGCCGCGCCCCCCTCCGGGGCGGGATAATTGAACCGCGCAGCTGGGGCCCAGCGTTGGCTGCGGAGGCTCGGCCGGAGCGTGGAACCCAGGAGCCGCGCCCCGCGCCCCGCGCCTTTGTCCGCCCGCCGCCCGCCGCCCGCCGCCCGCCGGCCCCATGGAGCGCGCCGCGCCGAGGAGGGTTCCGCTGCCGCTGCTGCTGCTCGGCGGCCTCGCGCTGCTGGCGGCCCGAGGTAGGGGCGCCCCAAGTCCACGGCCCCCGCTCTGGTGGCTCCCCTCCCAGCCCCGCACTCCTCGGGAGTCCTGGACCTGTAGGCGTAGCGGGAGTCTGGGCGCTGCGCCCCCGCGGCGGTCCTGGGGTCCTGTGCGCTGAGGCCGTTTACCTCCTCCCCTCACCCCACCCCTGGCCCTGGTCCTAGTCACCTGGAAGACCTCGGGCACTTGTTTGAAAGAAGATTTTTCCTCCTCCCCGCCCCCACCGTCGCCCGCACCCTCCTGCTGCCCACCCTAGTGCTCACCCATCTTCCCACGGGGGCCAAGGCTGGGAGGTCAGCGAGGAAGCCCTAGCTGATGGTTGCTGAGCCCCCGGGTGCCCTGCTCTGCATCCAGAGCACCTATCTGTTCCCACTGCCCCCACCTCCACCTCTTGGTAGGGGCTGTTGTACCCAGGTTGTTGGTGAGAAGACAGACTGGGGACAGTACTTTGTCCAGGAGACAAAGCCACTCGTGCGTTAGGGGGTGGATTTGAAAAATCAGAAAGGAAGGGAGCGGTCTGGAGATAGATTTTTTAAGGAGATAGCCGTGTTTGGGGAAACCTCTGTCTGCCCTCCTGGGATATAGAGGGTCCCAAGACAGAGGCTCAGTCAGGCTACATACTCAGCCTGGGCTGCGGACAGGCCACTTGCACACCCACCCACCCTGTGGCAAGGGGCATGTGTCTCTCCGGGCAGACCCCTGGGCCAGAGTGCTCGGCCCAGGGCTGACAGCACAGGGATGGCCCTTCTTTCTCCCGTAATTCTCAAGGCCTAACTCCTGGGTTGCTGGGGGGGGAGGGCGCACGGGGATGCATTAGGCCCCGTGGATTAGAGCAGCTGCGGGTGAGCAGAGCCCTGGCCTCTGACCTCTCTGCTGACCCATGACTCATGAGTCATTAGTCAGGCCTGCCTGCCTGGAGGCTTTGTTCTTCCTGGGGCCAGGCCTAGACAAGAGCCCTGACCACCCTCAGAATCCTAGATGCTTTATCTCTGGCTTAGTTTAGTTTCTTTTCAACTCTCAGGTGACCACCCTCCACTTTGGTCAAAAGGTCACCTGGGAGAGGTTGGGGGCAGAGGGCAGATCTCTGCGGAGGTTTCTTGGCTTGCTCACTGGCTGCAGCAGATCCTGGGCCTCTGGCTCTGTCTGGGGCGTGTGCTGGGGGGCATCTTGTGGGGGAGATGTCATGGGAGGCACAGGGCTTGGGGTTGGCAGGGAGAGCCATCCTGGTACACCCAGGGGCTCACTGGAGGCTTGTTGGAAGAGACGGTGCTGGGGCAGGAGCGGGTCAGGCAGGCAGAGGGAAGACAGGCATTCATCAGAAGGTGACCGGTGGCTGGAGTGAAAACCCGTGGGGTGGGGGGCTCTGATTGGAGACCACACAAGACTCTTGTTGGAAATGGAAAGGGCCCCAGGGCCCCCTGGGTATTTTACAGATGGGGTAACTGAGGCAGGCCCAGAGAGAAGGCATAGGTGAACTCTCCCGAGGCTGAGTACCCGCTCCTCCATCACTGTGCTGGTCAGGCTGGAGGGGCTCACATCGTCTTTATCGAGGAGGCCCTGACTTCAGGCGGATGTGATAAAGGAGACCTGCTCATTGCGTACCCGGGTTGGCGTGGCCCTCTGTTTCTTTTGGGGTGGCCCCTCTTTTGAGTTTCCGCAAGTTTGGTGTGGTTTGGGGGGAGGGAGCTAGAGCTTCCTGGTTTGTGTCTGCGGCTGCAAGCTTGGAGGCTGTCAGGTTCCCTGAGGTGGCACGGGCCCACCCCTGGAGAGCCGGGGGGTGGGGGCGCACCAGGACACGTAATTTAGAAGTGACCCTGGGAAAGGCCACCCGGTGGTGGGCCCTTTCACTAATCTGCTGCGACGAGCTTGGCCTGGCCACAGCAGTGCAGGAGGGCGCTGACCTTCCGTGCCAGGGGACAGAGCCGAGCCGCCGTGTGTCCTGCTGGGCTCTCCTGAGAGCGGGGTGGGCGGGAGTGGAGAGGAGGAGGGCACTGGGGAAACACGGCTGTGCTTTCTCCAAACTTTCTTGGCCTCTGGCTCCTGTGGGCAGCGTTGCCGACTGATTACAGAGCAAGTCTCTGGGAGGGAGAACAAAGACCGGAGAGGGAGAGGGCTTGGCTTGGAAGCACGTGGCCTGCACCGCTGCTGGAACTTTCCCAGGCAGGGGGCTGGGGGTGGGGGGGGCTGCTGGAGGGAATTGGATGCACAAAGATGAGGCTCGGGGTGCCCCGGGGTGGGGGGCAGTGCCGCGGCCCCTCCTGTGGGGCCCATGGCTTGGGGTGACACCTTCTCCTGGCTCTGCCTGAGGCCCCCCAGCTCAGGGCTCCGTTTGCCACCCCCGCTGGACTGTGGTGAGTGGGGGCAGGGGAGCAGGGACAGCATGGCTCACTCATCTTGGGGTCCCAGCGGGCTGCCACGAGCTTTTGTGGGGCGGGAAAACAACTTTGCCTGTATCCGGCTGGAAAAGCCCACAGGATGGGTTGGTGGTTTCCTCATTTGTAAAACGAAGAGAGCAGAAACCGACTTCTTAGTGTGCCTCGGGGCCTGGGGGTGGGGGGGGGAGACATGGGGCCACGTCTGCCAAGGCAGCTGGATTAGTATGACCTATTATTTGTGTGGCACCCTCCCTTAGGGTAAGACGGGGTCCTTTTCCCCGAGAGTGCTCTGAAAGTCCTACTGATTTCCCCAGGAGGGCCTCAGAACCCACAGCTGTCGAGAGCCAAAGCCGTGTTGGGAAAGGTCACGCGGAGGGGCGTCCGCTGGCCTCCCCAGGCGTCTACACACTAGATATCTGCTCCGGGCCGGATGCTGGTCTAAATCGTGGGGGTACGGCAGGGAAGAGGCGAGGCCGGGCCCTTCTGCCTGTGGGGCTCCCACCCCCCAGGAGAGCCAGACGAGTGGACAGGCCATTACAAAGCAACCCCACAGGCGGAGAGTCAGGGCCGTCCTCCCCAAGGGCGAAGGATACAGCCTGTAGACTGGCAGATACAGCAGGCGCTGCTGGGTTTCTGGGCAGGGTGGCTGGGAGGACAGTGCCCCAGGCAGAGGGAACAGCACAGGCAGGGGCCCAGAAGGTGGAAGAGAACGTGGACATGTCTCCTCTTCCCTCCTGTTCCTCTGAAGGCAGGGCTCTGAGCATCGGGTGCAGTGAGTGGGACAGCCTTGCAGATACAGTTTTACGAACACAGGTCTACTAGCACGCACGGTCGTCTTGCCAGGATATTTTATCCAGTAAAAGACTCTCCTTTGCAAAACATCACATTATAACAGTTTGATTCATAAACGCTTTTTCAGGCTCTGTGTGGTTCCAGTGTCCTGGTAATGACCTCACGTGTGGCCACCTAACCAAACGGGGACACCCATTCTGTCGACTTTCCTGGGATCGGAGACCCTTGAGCCTGGAGGGACCTTGGTGAGGAGGGGGTGTGGCAGGGAAGCTGATGAAGTCGCAGCGGGCAGGGCAGGACCAGAGGCTGGGTGCTGCAGACCAGCGCTCTTCCCCCTGGGGCTGCCTCCCTTAGCCCTCAGGCTGGTCCTCAGCAGGCTCTGAGTCAGGAGGGGGTCAGGTGTGTGTTGCGCCAGCTGCCTGCACATTACCAGCAGGTGGGGGCCAGCACTCAAAGGAGGTGAGGAGACTGGTCCCAGTTCTGAATGTGACCAATCCCATACTCTCTCTACTTTTCCTTAAGTACGGAATGGGAACACACTCTGCCCTAGGAAATTTTAATAATTGACATATTTTATATGTAGTCACTAATTTAATCCTCTCAACAATTCTATGAAGAAGGGACTGTCCTTATTTTCATTTTATAGATGTATAAACGAAGGCCCTGAGCAGTTAAGTCACTTGTCTGGGACACACAGTGGTGAGTCGAGGGCCAGGACAAGGCACCCCACGCTCCTGACCGCTTGGCTGTCTTGCCTTAAACCCAATGAGGGGAAACAAAAGCAGGTTGGACAGGCCTTCAACCCCACAGACAACTGCTGCACATGTGAGGGGGTCCTGAGGAAGAACAGGTGTTTCCCATTCATGGGGGACCACAGAACCCTTGAGGGGCTTGTGGCTGGCTTGGTAGGATCCCCCAGGTGATGGCACCTGTCTTGTTTCAGATCTGTGGACAAGCCCGTTCTGTCCCGGGGAGGCAGGGGCCGCGGTGATGGAGGGCTGTTTGCTCGGGTACCCAGCCCAGGGCCTGGCCTCGGACCTGCCTCTCCCTTGGGTGTGGCCCAAGCCAGGCCCTCCTTGCTGCCATCTGGGGGTGGGGCTTGGGAGCCCCCCAGGAACCTACGTTGGCAGTGCTCCTCCTGCTTCAGGGGGAGGTGGTGCATGCAGGGATGGATGCCTCTGGCCATAGGACAATGGGTGAGGTCTAGAACTGTCTGCAGGGTAGAAAGTCGCCCCTTTCCTGGCACCTTTGTAAAGGAAAATGTTCTTGGCCTGGGTCCTGGGTTCCAGACACAACAGGGCGGGCCCAGCATCTGGAAAAGACAGCCCTGGAAATTGTTTAGGTCATATTCCTGCCTGATCGGCCCCCGGCCTTGCCAAGTGCTGCTGCCAGAGGGCTGTGCTGACATGACCAGCACTGGGAGTGGGGGCACTGGGTTCCTGCCCACCCTGTTGCTGACTTCCTAACCTTCTTTTCTCCGTGTGGAGGGTCTGTGATGTGTGTTGTTACCTGCATGGCCGGCTTGGGCCACTCAGAGGGGACACCACACAGAGGGGGTCTGGATCCTCCGGGGTCCCTACACCTCCCAGATGGTAGCAAGGATATAAGAACCAAAGAACCAGCCTTGGGGTCCGATGGGGCCCCGGACGGGTCTTATCATGCGCACTTGAGGTGAATTTGGGAAGACATAGTTCGTCTATCAGGACATGGAAACCACAGATCAGCTGATCCAGTCTTTGTATAGGTGGGGAAACTGAGGCCCAGGAGGAGGAAGTAGTGATCCGCAGTGTCATTTATCGGCTGTTTCTCCGTTCTAGTTAGCAAACGTTTCCTGAGCCTCCCTTATGAGCCTGGCCTGGCCTCAGAGGAGCTAATCGTCACGCTGCCAACATTTGTCAGCATGTCATCCCTGTACTTGGCAAGCGCGAGGCCCCTGGGACACGGGATAGACAAGGTCCCTGCCTCATGGAGCTTGTGTGCTGTGTGGGTCCTCCTGTGGCCCTGAATCAAATTACTGCAAACCGAGCGGCTTAATACAACAGGTCTATATTCTCACCATCCCGGAGGCCAGAAGTCCGATGGCACGGTGTCTTGCAGGGCTTGGCTCCTTGCGAAGGTTCTCGGGGAGGATCCGTCCCCACCTGGGCTCGTGGCTGCCTCTGTCTTCATGTAGCTTTTTCTTCCTCTCTGTGTCTCTTCTAAGGACCTTTGTCTTGGGATTTAGGGCTCACCCAGATGATCCAGGAGGATCTCATCTTGAGATCCCTAATTACACCTGCAAAGACCTTTATTCCAAATAAGGCCACATTCGGGGTCAGGGCATGGATATATCCTTTTCGGGGCCACCGTTCGAGCCACTGCATATACTAATAGACGCCCTCACGAGGATGTATCGGTAGGAATCAGTGCCACAATGACCGTGACATGCCATGTTGGGGACAGCAGGCAAGGGTGCCTCTCAGGTGGGTGGGGGGGTGATACCTAGCTGAGGTGTGAGTGGCAAGGAGCCATCTGTGACCTGAGGAGAGCTTTTGGACAAATGAAGCAGCTGGCTCCAGGCCCCAGGGAGGACCGGGTGTATTGGAGGGACCGGAGGGAAGTGTGTACCTCTGGGGAAGAGTAGAGGGGAGACGGAGGGTGCTGCAGAGGGTGGCTAAGACAGGAGGGCCTTAAAAATTAGGGTGCAGACTGTGGGTTTTATCCAGAGTGCACTGGGAAGCCGCTGGAGATTTTAAGCAGAGGAGTGACTTTATTTGACTCAGGCTTCTAGAAGCCACTCTGGAGTACTGCATGGTGACTGGACTGTGGGGAGACGAGAGTAGGCAGAATAAGCCAGCATGGAGGTTTCTGCAGGGTCCAGGGCTCAAGATGCCCTGGGCGGAGCGGTAGTCAGGGGGCCACTGGGAGGGTGGATAGATCTAGGGTGTCTGGGAGCTCGAGTGGCCAGGACTTGCCCTGGGATGGGAGAGAGAAGGTGAGGGAGAAGGAATAATTCAGGCTGACCCTGTTGGTGTGGTGCAAGCAGCTGGATGGATGGTGATCGCTAATGACTGAGCTGGAGAAGGCTGGATGTGGTGGGGCCGGGGGGGGGGCAGTAGAAGAGTCCAAGTTCCTAGTGGACCCCGTAAGCTTCCTGCTGGGCATCTGGTGGAGCCTGGGGTTGGAGGCAAGATCAGGCTGCAGGCAGAAATATGGGAGTCTCAGCCCACGGGATGAGGCTGCAGGAGACGGGCTGGGGAGATGGCAACAGGGGGAGATGAGGGGCCACAGGACTGAGCCCTCCCAGGCACTTTGAGGAGGGAGAAGCTCCAAGGTAGCGGGCCCGCTCGGGGACTTCCCAGAACTCTGGCTGGTAGCTGGGACATTGCCAGGACTGGTTTTGTGATGGGAGGGACTCGTGTGTTCTGTTGCTAATGGGGTATTTTTCTTGAGCCTATTTTTTCCTTTTGGATCATGTCACCTACTGGAGTAAAATGTACTGTAAGTTTTGCTGCCTACATATGCTTCTGATTTTGACATAAGGCTTCTCTCTGCAACCCCACTCCCGTTATTATCCCCCGTTATCCACGAAGGAGGGTGTGAAGGCATGAAGGCTCAGAGAGGCCAAGTAGTGTGACTATGGGCACACGGCTGCTGAGTGGGTCCACCCGGACCGAAACCTGGGAGCATGGCTCTCAAACTGTGTTCTTTTTTTTTTGTTTTTTTTTTTTTTTAGGATTTTATTTATTTATGTGTGTGAGAGAGAGGGAGCACGAGCAGGGGCAGAAGCAGAGGGAGAGGGAGAAGCAGGCCCCCCTGCTGAGCAAGGAGCTCGCCGCAGGGCTCAATCCCCGGACCCGACCGACGGAGCCACCCAGGCGCCCCTCAGATTATGTTCTTAAACAGGACACTGCCCCGCCTCATGTATCCTTCTGACTGAAAAGTCTTGATTTTGCTAAGTCCGGCTTCAGCAGGAAGCCAGTTTCCTTCGGCATGTGACATGGGGTGTGGGTGAGCTTTCGAGTCCGAGCCGGACTCAAGGCCACCTCTGTGTTTGCTCTGTGGCCTGGGGCAGCTTGCTTAATCTCTCCCTGAGCCCGTTTCCTAGAGTTGCTAGGATCCTATGAGATCATTTGTCCATTGGTTCTTTCCCAGGAATTTATTGAGTGCCTGCTCTGAGGCCGCCTGGGGCAGGGTGCAGAGCTTGTCCCAGTCCCTCGGGTGCTAAGTACACACGCAGTTAATTATTTGTGCTCGGTGCTGGGAAGTTCAGGGTGCAAAGAGACCATGGAATGTGTGTGTGTGTGTGTGTGTGTGTGTGTTGGGGGGGTTAGGGAAGACTTCTGGAGGAAAGGACCTTTGAACTGATGTGGGTGTGAATGAGCCAGTCCTAGGAAGGGAGTGGACCCAGGACCACCCAGCTCCAGCATCTAAAGGCCAGGTGCAGAGGACACATGACAGGTGGCCAGAGAGTTCAGAGGGAAACCGGGGGAGATGGGTCCCGCAGGATGGGATGCTGTAGGGAGGAGACTGGAGACTGCTGGGGAGTCTCCTGGGAGACACTTCTCCTCTCCTTCCCAGAGATGTGCCTTCTGGTCCTTGTCTCTTGCTGCCTCCGGCCAGGTGGTTCTCTGCCCCAGACCCCTGTCTCTCGTGCTGGTGTGTGGCGGTTTGAGGCACCTGTGGCTCTTGTGTGAGCCCTGAGAGCAAACTCGGCAAACCCCACTTCCTCCTGGGGAGGTCAGCTGCCCTTACCCTTATGACCCACAAGGGGTGCGGAGGCATGGCGCAGCAGACCCCAGTGACAATTGCCTGGTGTCTCCCTGCGCCATTCCCTTGAGGACCGGGTCCTACCGTTTCACCTCTGGATCCCTTGCCCCAAGCCAGAGCCTGCACATGGAAGTGTTGTAAGAGGGATTTTTTTTTTTTTTTTTTTTTTTTTTACGATTTTATTTTTGAGTAATCTCTCCACCCAACGAGCAGCTTGAAGTCACAACCCCGAGATCAAGGATCACGTGCTCTACCCACCGAGCCAGCCACAGAGGGGCTTTTTGAAGGCACGGAGGACTTAGGACAGCATGAGAGCCATGGCCAAGGGTTTGGGCCTGGGCTGGACTCCCGATGGCTCCCCAGCTTTAGGAGGCGAGGGGCCCTGGCAGGGGTGGGCTGAGTCTTGCAGGGTTCTGTTTGGTCGCGATTTCCTGTTGGTGTCTCACTGCATTTCAGGCTTCCTGGTGATGGGTGTCCTGGACACCACGGGGGCCCCCTCCAACTTTGGCTGCAGCTTTAGGCAGTTGCTGGGGAGCAGATGAAGCATGAGCCCTGCAGGGTGGCAAGTTCAGGGAACACACAGGACACACCAGGATCCCATTCCCATTCTGAAACACCCGAGGCTCTCTGCAGCTTTGAGCTTGTACGAGGAAACCAAGAAAATTGACTTGCTAGCTAGCTTCTGTTGACACACCTACCCACCCCCCCTTCTCATTTATGCACAGAGCTTGTCAATTTTTTATTTTGCCAAATGAGAATATTAAAATATAAAGCAGAGATCCAACCACTCACCACCTCCTCTCTCACCATTTCCTATACACGCAGGGCATTTGGAAGGGCAGGGTCTCAGAGTAAGGGAAGGCCTTTTAAGCAGGATCAGGCTGACTTGTGGGAAACCTCCCTTGGCCATTTCCTTTCTCGTTCATTTTGTTGCAGTCCAATGGGAATTTTGTCAGACCAGTGTCCATACACACGGCGGAGTTTGGCAAGCCTTCGCTTGACTCCAGGCCAACTTCTCCACCCAGTTTACAGATGAGGAGACTGAGGCCTGGCCTTGCTCCAGGTGGAAGGACCCTCGATGGTGGAGCTGGAAGCAGACCCTGGGCCTGTCCCACCACAACATGGCACACCAAGCAACTTGGCTTGCTGCTAACCTGCTCACAGTCCAGTCAGGCATTGCCCAGAGCCCCTGTGATGATGACGGGTGGCAGGCTGACATTCTGGAAGCTTCTACCCTAAAGCAGTAGAGCCCCTCCAACTGCCAGCTGGCATCTGTAGTGTTGGAAAGAACATGTGTCTGTATCTTTACCCCTCGACGAGAATGTGCGCAGCTTTAGACCGTGAGCCTCAGTGTGGCTCCCAACACATGGCGTGCCTTTGTCCATCAAAACCACCACAACTCACAATCCGCGCTGTAGTCTTTATGACCGCATAGTTCACCTGGAAGAAATTTCGTTTTAGCCGCTGTCTCAAGTGACAAATGGTATCCGATGCCCTTGAACCAGGCCGTCTCTGTCCACCTGCTCACCAGTTACTTCTGCCAGGTGTGTCTCTTTCCCGGAGGGAGGTGGTGGGGTGTTGGCCACGTGGCGATGTGTGAGTCTTGGGGAGTGTGTGATCCCCTTCAAGAGGAATGCCCTCCCCACAGTGGTGGGGTAACTTCTGTGATGATTCCATTTTGAAGATTCTTTCTGTGGCTGGGCGCCAATTTAAGCATTTTGCCTGGATGATCACATCGACCTTCCCTGTCCTAGCCAGTTACCACCCCATGTGACGGTTGGAGAAAGGGAGGCTCAGTGAGGTGGAGGCGGGTCTGGGGCCTGGGCCGTTTTAACCCACATGTCCGTCGCCTTCCCTTGGAAGGTCCACGTCCAAGGCTAACAAGATCTTGCAAGAGAGTTTATTCTTCATTTATATTTAGTGTAATGCTTTGTGGATCCAATTCACAGTCAGATTACAGGAACCAGAGATGGAAACTGTGCTCGATTGAAGCTTCTGCTCAGAAGCAAGGGAAGTGATCTGAGAGACTGCAGACCACTTCCCTTTTAAGAGCACCTACAGCCCTGCAATGGGCATGGGTGGGTGTCCAGTGTGGGGTCACCTGAAGTAACGTCGTCGATATTGGCATGGCTCCTGGGAGTGAGGGTAGAAGAAGCAGCGATGGCTTTGTTTGCTCCATGTTGCTGAGGGCCGTTCAGATGTGCTGGGGTCTCTGCATGGGACTTCTGTGAACCGATGTCCTTCTGGGAGGGCTTCCAGCCAGTGTGGCTGCCGGTTGGCCTGGTTGATCCGACACTGTCGACCGCAGTGAAACCCTTGGTGGAACCAGTGAGATGTGGTGTCCAGTGGGAGGTGTCACCTGTTGTACCCCCACGCCCTTCCCAGCCCCGGGGCCCAGCTGTATGTCCTGTGTCGGAGTGAAGCCACTGCCTGGGAGGCCCCTCTCTCTTTCCCTTCCACTGACAACACTGAATTCTTACTGTGTGTGGTTGGGGACGCGATTCCAGAAGCCTGGCCTCCCTGTCACCTCCTGGGAGCCTGCCCTAGGCTCCTCCTTGGGCTTGGGAGTGAGCGCCGCCCTCTGCTATACTTCGTTCCATAACATTTTACCTGTTGCCTCTGAAGTCACCTAGCTTGCTTATGTAAAACACTGCAGTCACCACCAAACCGCTACGGGGGGGACGCTCTGAAATAGTTTACCAAATCAGTCCTCTCTACGGTATGCGTGTTCGTGCATTAAAACATCGATTGAGAACAACAGGTGAGATCATCAGCAGAACATCTAGGCCTTTTCTGAGCAAAGAGCAGTACAAAACGGCATGCAAACACTTAGTTTTTTAAAATGTATTTTTTTAAACGTGGTGAAATATGCATAACATAAAATTAGCCATTTTAACCGTTTTTAAGTGCACCGTTCAGTGGCTGTGCAACCACCACCCCTGTCCGTCTCCAGACTGTTTTCATCTCCCGAAACTGAAGCTCTGTGTCCAGGGAACAGCTCCCTGTCTCCCCCTCCCGTAGCTCCTGGCGCCCACCGTCTACTTTCCATCTCTGACTGTGGCTTCTCTAGGGACCTGGAATCACACAGGGTTGATCCTTTTGTGACTGGCTTATTTCACTGAGCATGATGTCTTCAACAATAAAATTTTATTTTATTTTTTTTAAAGATTTTATTTATTTGGGGGAGAGAGAGAGAGAGAGAGTGAGAGAGAGAGCATGCGTGGGGGCGGAGGGGCAGACGGAGAAGCAGACTCCCCGCTGAGCAGGGAACCTGACGTGCGGCTGGATCTCAGGACTCCAGGATCGTGACCTGAGCCCAAGGCAGACACTTAACCCACTGAGCCACCCAGGCATCCCAACAACAAAATTTTAAACAAAACATTTTGCTCAGTATTAGGTGCTCAGCTTTTAAACAACTGTGGGGAAGTTTAAGTTAATTTTAACCCAAGGATGCATGCATAGCCATTATTCTACAGGAATGGGAGAGGGTGAGTAATGGTTTTAGTAGAACAGCAGGTTGGGGTCTCTAGCCTCTGAACACATTAGGTAGTGGTTTTCATACTCTCTGTCCAGGTTACGGCAAACATTGATAGTGACCGCACCTCCCTTGGTAAGCACCAGGGAGACAAGGTGGGGACGCCAGCCCAGGCTCCCTATCTCGCACTCTTTCCCTGGGTCACCATGCCTCCTTTCTGGCCTAATGTGATTTTCATCACCAGAGGAAAGCTTGCTCACTCCAAAGGGGATAAGTATGAAACCGGCGAAGACAGCTCCGTGCCCCTATCGAATTGGCGTGTGTCTCGGAAGAGGTGTGTCCCGGGGTGGGAATAGCATTGAGAGCCTGGTCCCGCCCCGTGGAAAGGAAACGCTTGGGAAGAGCTGGGCGGCTTTTTTTGTTGTTGTTTCAGAACATAAGTTAATAACAGACCTTTTCTCGGACGAGATGCACGCGTCTGTTAAAGACCGACCTACTGCAGATGGTATCTCTGTTGACATCTTGTGCCAGGACTCCAGAGAATTCTGCAGGGCGTCCCCCTCTCTCCATGAGACTCCTCCTTTCTCTGCGGCTCTGATGGGTTGGGGGCAGCTGTCTCTAAGGCCAAGCAAGTGGCAGTTCTGGAGTCCCAGACCCATGCCCCAGCATGGCCCGGGCTCTTGCGGAAATTCTAAGCAGTCCGGCTCTTCGGGGTAGTCGGCTCCAATCACATATTGTTCCCTGGGGGTCATTCCCTCCCTGTGAAGAGGCGTGTTTGCAGCAAACCCTACACTCCAAGGACAGCCTGGCAGTTCAGGCCCCTGGTTAAGATGCCTGTCGCCAATCTGTCCTGTTGAACTAACACTGAGCCTCGCTGTTTGTGCTGGGCATGGGAGGGTGCTTCAGAGTCACTGAGAGTAGAAAGATAGCATCCGTGCCCCACAGGAGTTTCTAATTCACCAGGAGGCAGACTAGACCAGCTTTGGAGGCTGTCAGAACCCAGCCCGATGCCTGGCTCTGCCGCTCACTGGCTGACCTCTCAGGCTGTGTCACCTTGAGCTAGTCCCTTAACCTCTCGGAGTTGGAATTTTCTTATGTGCAAAACGGGGAGCATCACGAACTGGCCTCTCTGGGTTCTTGTGAGAACCGAGTAAGTGCTGGTGCAGTGCCTGGCACGTAGTGAGCACTCAGTGAGGAGCACTCGGTGAGGAGCACTCCCTGAGCCATGGCAGTGATGCTGGGGAGGCATGGTGCTGAGGAATATCTCGACAGAACTGGGTAGTGTCTGGAGGTGAGCAGGCGACGGTGCTGGCCAGAGAAGGACCAGAGCCTGGAGGGGCCAGAGCCCAGGCCAAGGAGCAGTGGGATGAGAAGTTGGCAGGAAAGCATCAGGGATTTTGAGTGACACCTGTGCAGAGCTGGCCACCCACTGGTTCTGGGAGGGCAAGGCCTGGTCCCGGTGGGGACGGGAACACCTTAGCGTTTATGTTCACATCACTATTGGGGGATTTAACTCCACTTGGCTTCTTCGGTTTGTAATTACGTTTGGAGTCCAGCTTCCAGATCTACAGCCACTAATGTGACGGTTTGGTTGCACGTTACTTATGGCATACGGTTTAAAGACGGTGGCGAATGAGCATGGAGCAGGAACGGGAGTAGGAAGATCCCTGGCTGCCTTTCGTGTGCCGGGCGCCCACAGGAACCCTGTGATTCGGTGGGCCGAGCCCCATTTCACAGATTGGGACATGGATCCGAGGTGCAGACAGCTTCAGGAATTTGCCCCGGGATGGTGAGCTGCAGAGCGTGGGCCAGGGGCTCAAACCTAAATGCTGACCCCATCCTCCCCTCTGCCCTGCTGCTCTCCGGAGGAGCATGATAAACACAGGGGCTGGCGTTCTTCCTCAGGTCCCTCTGACTTGCAGCTGGGGCTCTCAGCTCGTCCCCAGGTCCATGCCTCCACCTTGACCAGAAACCCGTGAGCTGCGGCCAGTCAGCCCACCTCCAGCAGGCCACCCGTCGGCCACAGGTGCTGGCTCCAAACACGTCCCTGGTCACCTTGCTCCAGCTGCAGGGTCGGCAGGGCTGTGTGAGCAGGGAAGCCTCTCGGGATAGCAGTCCGCTGTTTGTTTGGAGAGTCTTGAGAATGTCTTCCCTTTGATCCAGCTCCTCTCCTTCGGCTGCCTAAGCAAATGCTCAGGACTTTCGGAAAGACGGTGTATGAATAGAGATGTTCAACCCAGAGCTGTTCATCCCTTGAGAATAAAATATAGGGAGTGACCAAGGGGCCAAGAGACAGGGAATAGGTTGGAAAAGATGCCCCTTCTACTCGACAGTGTGACGCCATGCGCCCTGCTTGGTGGCATAACCAGGGGGGTATGGGGTTGAGGGAGATAAAGATGGTGAATGAAAGAGACTCGTCACGTGTCAGGGATGCTTGGTACAATGAGGACAGTGATGCCCGGGTCTGTTCCCCACACCTCGGCCTCGTCACCGTCCGGCCCGGCCGTGGTCCCTGGGGGGCTCTCCATCGCGCATCTGATGGGGCCGTGTGGGAACGTCCCTGTGGCTCCCAGGGGGCTGCATGCCGATCCCACCCGGCCCCGGCCCCCAGACGGCTCTGTTTTGCACGAGTTCCAGCTCTGTGGCTGCTTGGAGCATTCCAGGGACATTCCAAAACTTCTGGACTGAGGAAAGAACCTAACGTGTTATTGTCCTGCTGAGAGCAAAGTTCAAAGTGCTCAGGTTCCCCAGCGAGAATCATTTCCAAATGTTTCCACGGCTCAGGGCACAAAGTGCTCACCCCACTGAGCTGGTCGTGGGAGTCCGAGCTTCCCTCGTGCTTGCCTTTCTCAGGGGCGAAGGGAGGCTTTGGGGCTGCTGCTCATCCCCGGGGGGCTTCCGCACACCAACCCGGGGCCATGGTTCCCCGTTTCTCATGGGCCACGCACAGCAAGCAAATCTCCTTTGTTCCTTTAACACCTCATCAAGCGCCGTTTACTGAGGGCTCCCTGTGTTGCTCAGAACTTTAGAAGCTATATCCATCTGCTCAGCAACTCTGCGAAGGTACTTCGAGCCCCGTTTTACTGTCGAGGAAGCTGTGGCTCAGAGAGGTGAAGCAGCCTGCCCAGGGTCACAGAGCAAGAAAGAGCTGGAGCCGGGACTGGAGCTGTGAGCCCAGAACTCAGGCTCTCATCAGCTCTGTAGCTGCCTTGCGCAGAGGCGCGTAAGGACAAGAGATGGGCCCAGCTCACGAGATACCTGTGGGTGGGAGGGTGAGGCCGTCAGAATATTAGGAAGCAGGGAGCTGCGCTCCACGTGCAGGCTGTGGTGTGTGAGCAGAGGGGGCCCCCGGGCCAGGCAGGCTGCAGGAGTGGGGGGCCCAGGTGGGGGGGCGGGCAGGCCGCCACTGGAGACCTGAGAGGCTGTGAGAAGCCCGAGGGCTGAGACCGCAGGCAGGAGGGCTGGGCAGGCGCAGCTGGAGCCGGGGCGGATGGGGAGCTGGGCTTGGCGGCGTGGGGGAGATCAGCCTCCCGGCTGGGTCACGCTCATCTTGGGGTGAACCGCAGGCCATGTTTTATCTCCAAGAGATAAGGTCCTCTGTTTCATGAATGCTTTTCCTAACTTCAGGGTAAGAATGAAGGAATGAGCGAGTGGGTACGTGAATGGGAACGTTCGACGTTGTCCTATACTCTGTGGCTTCCCCTCGGGACAGTGCTCCTGCTTTTGTGCTGGGAGGCCCGTGACGCCAGGCAGGTTTATCTGAGCCCTGGCCCCACGGTGAATCTCCCGTGTTCACCAGATGACATTGTCAGGGAATGAGGAGGGGTGACAGCTGAGCTGGGGAGGGGCCGAGTGGCCAGGTGGCAGCAGACTGGGTGTCTGTCACTCTTCGCCCCGTGAGGGTGAGAACAGGTCAGGGCACATCTCTCACTGGGGGGAGCAGCTCAGAGATCCCCGGGAGCCCCAGGGAAGGGGTGGTGCTGACTTGGCTCCAGGTGACACCCCTCTTCCTCCTGGCCACGTGGAAAGGCCGGCCAAGCACGAACTGTCCCAGCGTCTTTCTGGAAGCAGTTACTCTTGGTGAGCAGTGGTAGTTTCTGCCCACTGGGCGTTCAAGGGCAGCATGTCCCACACCCCGTCTGACTGCAGAGGTGCTTGTGACAGTTGATGGCAGGTTGTCAGGGCTGGTGTTTCAGGAAGTCGTGGCCTCGTGCTAAGCCCAAGAGTGAACCTCCCTTCTGGGGCCACCTCGAGGGCCCAGCCTTGGAAGAATAATGAGCCCAGACAAAACACCCATGGCCGATGGTGCCAAGAAATTCTGCCGAGCCCATCAGGATTTACCCCATTGGGTGCCGGAAAGCCATCAGTAAGAAAACGTGGTGTTTCTTAAAGCCCAGTCTTGCAACGTCCTGCCACAGTGTGGCCTTCCACCCAGACTGTGGAGGTCGTCAGGGCTAATGCTCTGGCCACGTGAGTCCCCTGTGCTGGGGGCACCTCCATACCCAGCTGCTCCTTCCTTGGGGCACACTGGGGCCCTCTCCTTCCCCCCAGGCATGGGGCTCATGCGGGCAGCAGTTTGGGTTGAGGCTGAGAGCCAGGCTGGGGACTGGAGGGCCATTGTCCAGCTGTGAGGGCGTGTGCAGCTGGCTGCTTGACCCACGTGAGCCCTTCTGCTGTCCTCTTTGTGGGCGAGGACGCGGTCTTGCGCAGATCGAGGGCAGGAACTGTTGGCCGCTATATGATGAGGACTGACGCCTCGCTAACAAGGAGCTTGGAGAAATTACAGCAGAGAACACAGCTGTAGCTCCCAGAAGCTGGTCTAGAAACGTGGGCTCTTGTCACCGAGGGGGCTTGTGGCGGTGTGGCCTCCGTTTCCATTCTGTCCCCCGAGTCTCGCTTCTGCTGCACCTCCTCCCTGGTGCACGCTCCCAGCTAGCCCGACGGATCTCTCCTCGGGGGGAGCCTTCTTGGATTGTCCCAGTGTCTGGTGTCAGCCCTGCTGGGAACCTCCGGGTTGCCCCTATTTCTGACCCTCTTGAGAGTCAGGTTGGTGGTGCCTGAACCCCCTCGCCGTTGGGCTGGATGGCAGCTGGCTCACGCCTTGTTCCTGCCGTAGCTGCCCTCCCGACCTGTCTGGGCAGGGTCCCCGTCTGAGTTTCTGGCACGTGGCTGGAGCAGGGAATCAGCCTGGGTGAGCATGGATCCCGGGGGCTGAGCTGCAGCCCCATAAGAACTGGATTCGGAAGGTAGTAGTTCAGACATCAGGCCTTTCTAGAAAGGAGTGGGTGTGCGTTCCAGCCCAGGACCCAGTGGGTTTTCCATTCACATTTGTGGAGTGACTCACGGATGTGTGCAGGCCCGTTCAGACCGGCCTGACTTGTAGTGGGGGCCCGAGGAACTGGGAGGGGGGCTGCATGTCAGAGGGCACCTCCCGTGGGCCAGGGGGGAGTCGCTCCTTGACCAGGCACCCTGCTCTCTCCCTGCACAGTGGCCGCGGACACCCTCATGGAGGCTTGCTGTGCGGACGGACATAGCATGGCCACACAGCACAGGGACTGCTCGCTGCCTTATGCCTCGGAATCCAAGGAATGCAGGTACATGTGCCAATGGCCACTGTTCTACCAGAATGGTGTTCCTTTAGCAGAACACCGGGGAAGAAGGAACAGCATGAGCCAGGACCCCTGGCAGAGCCCGGCGCACAGGCCCACGTCCACCCAGGCCGCGGGAGGCGTGGTGGCTCACCCCTGCCTCCTCCTTCTGCGCTCCCACGTCCCCGTACGGGACTGAGCTCACCCTTCCCGGGCCGCCCTGGGATGCCCGGGGCATCTCTCCCCTTCCCCGGGCTGCAGAGCAGGGAGACCCGGGTTTGCTGTTCTCTCTGCCGCTGCTGGGCACTGTGGCCACGTCAGGCTCCTCCTGACAAGAAGGGGTCTGTTGTGGGGTTGGATACGATCACGTGACCGGTGAGGCGAAGTGTGGACTGCCTTCAGACCCCGAGAACGCAGACAGGCCAGTCTGGAGCAGAGCTCCCCCAGATGGCTGTTCCCCCTTATGCAGTAGCCGACACCTGGATCTGCTGTTCTTCTCTTAAATCAACCCCAGGTCCTTCAAAGTTTTGGGAGGATACACGCTTAGAGAAAATGATGAAGATCTGTAATGTTGATCGTCACTGTAAAAGTAATAGTAAAAACAGTAGCAAGTCTGTGGGAAACACGTCCTCTGTGCCGTGCACTGTGGCACGTGACTCCATTTTACTGTTATTAATCCCGGTTCACAGATGAGGAACCTGAGCTTTCCCCCGTGCACACAGCTGGTAGGGGACGGCGTTCGGATGTGAACCCAGATCAGCTTGCCTAAGAGAGCAAATGTCGCGGAGGCAGCATTCCCTCCCTTAGCGGCCCCTGGTCTGCTCTGCCCGGCTTAGTCCGGGTCTAAGCCGAGCCACACTCGGGCTGCGGGCAGCTGGGCGGAGAGCGGCCACGGAAAGAATGTGCAGGGAAGGCTTGCTCGCCTCGTTCTGGACTTCTGCATTTATGTTGGCAGCAAGCATCGCGTGCAGTCTGCCAACGCGGCTGGGCGATGTAAATCTCGATTTAGGAAATTCTTGAAAAGTCAAGAGCATTATAGACCCAACAAAGGAAAAGAAAACAGGACCTTGGCTGTTGGAATTGACTGGGAGGCCCCGCAGTCAGGATTTGCGGGGCGTCTGAGGAGTGAGAGCCAAGAGTTTGGCTCCCGAGCGTGGCGGCTCAGGGCTAGAAACGTCAGAGGGGCCGGAGCCAAGCTGGGTGGTCAGCACCGAATGTTCTGTTTGCAGACTGTGTCCACGACAAGTAGCCTGGCCGGGAGAAGCTGGATGGACCGGGGCTGGATTTCTGGCTGTGTGACCTGAGCCAGCTCAGAGCCTCAGTTTCCCCAAGTGGAAAAGGAGGATTATGATGACATCCCTTCAGGGTTGAGAAAAATGACAGAGGGGAGGGAAAAAGCCAGCACCACAGAGCCAGACAGTGTGAATGTCAGAGTCTGCCCAGGCTGCCATCACAAACACCACAGACCGGGGCTTGAAGAACAGAGGTTTATGGTCTCCCGGCTCCGGAGGCCAGAAGTCCAGCATCACGGTGTGGGCTGGGCTGGCTCCTCCCGAGGCCCCTGTCCTGGGCGTGCAGACGGCTGTCCTCAACCCGTGTCCTCACATGGTCGTCCCTCTGTGCGTCTTACCCTGACCCCCTCTTCTTATAAAGACCCCAGTTGTAATGGATTAGGGCCCACCCCAATGACTATTTAACTTTAGTTACTTCTTTAAAGACCCTCTCTCCAAATATAGTCACATTTGAGGTACGAGGGGTGAGGATGTCAACATAGAATTTTGCGGGGGGGAGACACAGCTCAACCCGTAACAGGGAGCCACTATGATCAATCCTTCTTGAAATCAAAGACTTTCAAAGTGAGGCATCAGCCAGCCAAACCTCTCAACGTGCAGATGGAGGGGCTCGGGTCAGAGAGACCTGGAGGCCGCTGGGCCCTACTTTTGAATTTGGATTTCAGTCATTACTAAATTTGTTAGTGACTTCTACCCATCAAAGTCTCTAAGTTCCGGAGTTATCTGTAATCCCCAGTTGGGCCCCAGATTACGTAGAAAATACACCTTCTTAGCATACAAAAGGCTTTTGTTTATGACCTGCATTTTGGTCAAGGGTAAATCTCGAACAGGCCTCAAGAGATATCCTGAAACGTCAGGAATATCATCTGAACGGCTGAGCAGGAATTTCTTCTCTCTGTGGGAAATGTGGCTGCAAGTCCGGGCTCCCCCTGACCCCCCCCACATATTGCTGGTGGAGCTCACTTCATCGCAGGGGCCTGCGGAAATTCTGGTTGGGGGGTGCACATTTCCACATTACAGTGTCCTCAAAACATGTCATTGGACTCCCAGGACACCACCTACGGGCCACTGATTGGCAGTGACCAAACTTCTGTTTCACGGAGGCCCCAGGAGGCTAGTTGGCTCGTCCTGGGGAACTCACGGGCCGGGCTGCGTGTGTGTCCAGGGCCTCTTGGTGAATAGTCAGCCATCGAGCTCACTGGCTCTAACTGTGTCACGGTCTGCCACCCCCTCCAGACCTCCCCTGCATATTTTCCCCTTTGCTCAGTTAACATTGGGGTTTGAACCCCACCTCGTCTGCAGAGATCAGAGGCCAAGCCTGGACTGTTGGCTCAAAGAGAGGTGTCACTAAAGGTGGGAGGTGAGCCTCCTGGGCAGACCTGGGTGCGGTCAGCTCTCCTGGGCGGGGAGGGGGCAACCCCAGAGGACCGCCGGAGGAGCCGAGCCCTCTCTGCACACATGTGCAGCCAAGTGCATTCAGCTTCTGCCAGAGCCTCTAAACGAGACACATTTGGGGGCAGTCAGGGGACAGCAGCTCTGATGCTTCCCCCAGGCGCATATTACCTCACACCCCAGCCCGAACCAAGGACCAACGTTCCTTATTATCTAAATTTACTAAAACCTTGGACTGAATCAAGGCCACGGACCGCTCAGAGGAGTTTGCATACGCACTGAACCCAAACCTAAGGCTGACGTTTTTCATCACACCTGTCACACTCGGACACTTCCATCTCTTAATCTCACAAACATCCCCGAGGGCCTGCGAGGTGCCAGGCACCGTTCTCGATGAGATGGGGATAAATCAGTGAACAAAACAGACAAAATCTCTTCTGTAAAGGATACAGATGATCAAACAGTAAGTTAACTATATGGTTTGTGAGAAGGTGCTCTGTGTCATGGGAAAGGAAAGGTCCATCCATGTCCATAGCAGGTGCAGGATCTCCTTCCTTCCTTGTTGAGGCTGAATCATGGTGCCACAGTACGGATGGACCGCATTCTGCTTAGCCATTCCTCAGTGGACATGGGGTTGCTTCCATCTTTTGGCCGCTGTGAATGATGCTGCCCAGAACGTGTTGTGTGCAATTATCTTCTTGAGTCCCTGCCTTCAGTTCCTTTGGGTGTATACCCATGAGTGGGATCTCTGGATCGTACGGTAGTTGTATATTTCATTTTTCGAGGAGCTACCCCACGGCTGCTGCAGCATTTGCGAGTCCACCAGCAGTGCCTAAACCTTCCAGTTGTCCTCCTCACCAACACTGTCTTCCGCGCAGCCAACATCCTCAAATGCATGGACAGATGGATGCCTATCCGGTTGCTGTTCTTGACAATCTAGTGGAATCCCTATTGTTTGTAAATTCACCGAAGGTGTGAGTGGAATGTGTAGTATCACAAGCATAGAAAAATCCTTCCAGATGGTTCAGGAAGCACATGGGAAGCCAGGTGCAGAGAGCTCCGGCCCCGTGGGGTGGAGGATGGGCTGGGGGGAAGGACGGGCTGGGGGCTGCTGCTCCGCGGGCAGAGGAGGCCCGGCAGGCCCCGTTCTCTCTGGACTGGCGCAGGTCGGGCGGCTCCTCCGGCCCTTGCTGGGGTTGGCTGAAGCCACGGTTATTTGGGGGGAAGCCATACCTGTGACTCACACACAGCCCCCGCTTGCTCACCCACCTCAGGCCAGCCCTTCCCGCTCTGAGCTGAGGCACCACTTCTGGCTGCCACTGGCCCTTCTGCCAACACAGGCCTTTACGCTCGGGTGTCCTCTGGTTTCCAAGGACCTTCTTCCTGGAGCCCCCAGCAGGGCCAGGAGATGGGACGCCCCAGCCCGGTGTTCCCGTTGCCACCGTCCCACGCCCTGTGGCCGTGGGCAAGCTCCTCCACCTCTCTGGAGCGATTTCCTCTGAGTCTGGAAGAGAGAGATGAGCAGTGAAGGATGAGGGTGCCTGGTCCAGAGTCAGTAGTCAGCCGGCCTGGTTTTTCAACGCGGCAGGAACGTTCTGTAGGACGACACTCAGAGCTCAGAGAGCTGAATCGGGCTCGGGCGGCACAACGGGCTCTCCTGATCCCCCCCTCCCCGACACTGCTCTGCTTTCAGGCTCTCCTGAAAGGGTATATACTTCTGGAGCCCCTTCCTTCTGCCAGCTACGGTGTGCATGCGAGTGTGCATGCGGGTGTGCGGGGGGGGGTGAGTGTGCGTGCGAGTGCAAGCGAGTGTGTGGGTAAGTGTGCGAGTGAGCGTGGGTACGAGTGTGCGTGCGTGTGTGCGCACGTGTGAGTGAGTGAGAGTGGGAGTAGGTTGAGAAGGGGAGGCACCCAACAAGGACAGAGCTCCCCTCCCTGAGGGGCTACCGCTCCCAGGCCCCATGGACCCCCAGGCGGGACCCCTGCCCTCCCAGGGCCCTGCCCTCAGCCCGGCCGCCCCCGCGCCCACAGGATGGTCCGGGAGCAGTGCTGTCACAGCCAGCTGGAGGAGCTACACTGCGCCACGGGCATCAACCTGGCCAACGAGCAGGACAGCTGCGCCACGCCACACGGTGACAACACCAGCCTCGAGGCTACGTTTGTGAAGGTGAGGACCGTCCTCCTGCCCGCAGCCGCAGGTGCCCCCGTCCCCCGCGGGAGGCCTGGGTGCTCTCCTGCCTGCAGCACCTGCCCAGGCCTGTCCTTCTGAGCAGTGGGAGGCGGGGTGGCTCGGGCCCCCCGCCCCCTGCAGTCTAGTCAGTAAGCCCTGGACCACCTGGAGGAGACAGGGACTAAGGGACCCAGGCTGGCCCTGCGGACACCCAGTCCCCGGGCTTCCAGCCGGAATGCAGAGATCAGAGCAGAGGTTGCCTGAGCTCCGGGGCCGTCAGAACCCTCTTCACAGTTCAAGGCAGGCCCTCCCACCCGCGTCTGCCAGGAGCAGAAGGCCCTGAAGCTTTCCTGCCCAGCAGGGTGAGGTGGAGCCTGGACCTCAGAAGGGGCCCCCACCGGGGTCTCTGAGAACACACGACCTCCCAAACTGCCCTAGAAGAGAAGAGGGAGGTTCAGAGAGGCCCCCCACTCCAAAGTGGCCTGGCTAGGGGTACTTTCAAGACCAGCAGGGGAGGGGTCTGGCGAGGCAGCCCTAGGTCCATCGGGCCTGGGGGGAGGTGAGTGCTGAGCGGGTGACATCATCCATTGTGGGTCTGCACCGGGTCCCTCTGGGGCCTCTGTCCCTGTGGAAGGTTTGCGTTTTCCTGTGGGGGTGGAGGAATTCCTGACCACTTTCTGGGCCTGAAAACTGCAAATTAACTAGGTTGTCCCTCCCTCACCACCCACTGCGAGAGAAAAACAAGCCCGACCAGAAGGAGCTCTGGACAGTTAACCTGGGCAGCTGGGTTCCCGTTGGAGCTGCGTTTCCAGGGAGAAAGATTTCCCGTTCCCGGTTAGGAGGGCCAGGAAGCGATTTCAAGGAGCATGAATTGGAATGGAGTCTGAATTCTGGGAGGGAGGTGTGGGGGAGTCCAAAGCCCCTCCTCCGCCCACCTGCAGCCTTTGTGGGCCTTCATGGGAGGAGGCTTCTGGCGTGAGGGAGCTGGGTGGGGCGGGAGTAGGGAGGTCTGGTCAAGGGGGCCCCCGGAGCCAGGAGCCTGGGCGTCCAGCAGCCGCCTCCCCAGGCAGGGCTGGGGCCCTGCAGACGCCATCTGCCCAGCAGACAGCTCTGCCCTTGTCCCCAGACTAGAGAGAAAGGGAGGTGTGGAAAAGGCATGGAACAGTCTAACGGGGGTGGGAACAGGCCACTTTGGCAGATGGGTGATTTGTGTTTCCGGGAAGGCTTACTCATGCCCTGGAAGGCAGAGGAGGTAACATGTGCCCTGTTCTTTCTGGCGTGGAGGTTGTAGAACCAGCGGGATGGAAGACCCATCAATCCCGACGGAAACTCAAGCAAAGCCACACCTCCTGGCTCCTGCTGGGGGCCTTTTGGAAGGTTCTGTGCCTTTCTTAGGATAGTAAGGACTGAAATGGGGCTCTTCGTATATCAGGCTGAATGCCGTCCCCGGGATTCAGGTGTCACTTTCAGGAACACCAGGGTCCAGGTGACAGGCAGTGATTCTGTCCCTCGCTTGATGACTTGTCTGGAGGTTCTCGTGCTTTTCAAATGCACGATGTGCTTCCTGCTGCCGAAATCACCCGCATTCAGGAGGGAAGAGACGAGTGCATATTCATTTTTCCGGGCATGGTAGAGAAATCTTAGACCACACACCAGGAGGGGACCTTCGGGGAGCTCTTGTGTGACCCTCAGAGGGCCCCTGTTATAGCTAATTCCTCCTGGAGGTATGTGAGTGGGGCGGGGCAGGGATGTTGGGGGGGACAGTCTGGTGTGGTGGGGTAGGTGTTGGGTGCAAGCCCCTTTAAGTTTCCTTTAAAAACCCGGGACCTGTGAGATTCGGGAGGCAGAACGCCTCGGGCTCGGCTTGCTGAGCTGCTTACTGCCAGAGTTTAGAAGAGATGGCTAAGTCCCACAGTGTCATTGCTGTGCAGGCTGAGTGGATACGGGGACCAGAGAGACCTGGGGGCCTCTGCCGTGTTGGGCAGCTTCTCCATCCCGAGTCTCTGCCTGTGTTTGCAGAGATGCTGCCACTGTTGCCTGTTGGGGAGGGCAGCCCAGGCCCAGGGCCAGAGCTGCGAGTACACCCTCATGGTCGGCTACCAGTGTGGGCTGGTGTTCCGGGCGTGCTGCGTCAAGGGCCAGGAGACCACTGACTTCGCCCCCGGGGACATTGGGGACATCCAAGAAGCAGGTAATTTCCCCCCCTTTTTTCCCTTTTGGTCAGTGCATTAGTCAGTGTTATCCAAAGAGACAAATCCAATAGGGGTGTGTGTGTGTGTGTGTGTGTGTGTGTGTACAGAGAAAGAGATTTAAGGAATTGGCTCACTCAGTTGTGGGGGCTGGCAAGTGTGAAGTCTGCAGGTTTGGCCAGCAGGCCAGAGACCCAAGAGAGAGCCGATGTTGCAGCTCAAGTCCAAAAGCCATCTACTAGCAGAATTCCTTCTTCCTTGGAGGAGGTCGATGTTTCTCTGAAGGCCTTCGCCTGACTAGACGAGGCCCACCCGCATTATGGAGGGCAATCAGCTTTACTCAAAGTCTGTTGATTTAAATGTTAATCTCATCTAAAATAAAGTCATAGATGCCTGGGTGGCTTAGTTGGTTGGGCCTCTGCCTTCAGCTCAGGTCACGCGATCCTGGAGTCCCAGGATCAAGTCCCACATCAGGCTCCCTACTCAGCATGGAGTCTGCTTCTCCCTCTGACGCTCACCACTCTCGTGCTCTCTCTCTCTCTCTCTCAAACAAATCAATAAAATCTTTAAAAAAATAAAATAAAATGCAGTCACAGCAAATACAGACTGGTGTTTGACCATATCTCTGGGTACTGTGACCCAAGCAAGTTAACACATAAAATTAACAATCACAGGGAGTGGGGGCACACCTGTTTGCTGTGGCCTTAACTCAGCACAGACTGATTCTAGGTGTCAGAGCAGTTTCGTGTTCATTACCTCATCTGAGAGAGCCACTGCCCTAGAGTGGGACCAAAGACTTGGGATCCAGGATCTGACAAATCCGGGTTCATGTTTCTGTCCTAACATGTATTTTAAGTAAACTGATGTATCCAGACCTCAGTCCCCTCATCTGTGAAATGGGGATAATTATAATCCTGCTTCATAACGTTTCTGGGAGGGTTATTTGGGAAAATGAGTATAGAGTGTTTGGGGTGACTCCATAAATGTTCGTCATCAAGATTCTTCCCTGTGCCTCCGACAGCCCTGGGCTGGTCAGCATGGTGGCTGGCCCTGCTCTCATTTCACGGACGGAGGGCCTGATGCTCAAGGTCAGATGACCAACACACAGGGGAGGGAGAATTTTGGCCTTCCGCCCCTTGGCCCGTGCCCTTTCTCTCTCCATCTGGTGCCAATGACATGTCGACAAGAGGCGGGCAGGTTACCACTCATTACTAGCTGGCTAGGCTCATTTAACTAATAGATATTTATTCAGCAAAGGGGTGAGTGACCCCAAGGACAGTTTCAAGGGAGCTTTGGAGGGTTAAGGGCAGGAAGGCCTTAGGAAGGAGGAGCTCACAGACCTGTGCTCCTTAGGTCAGGCTGCCCATCATTCTGGCTTCATGACCCCGGTGGCTTTGTGGTCCTGGGTCAAACAGACCAGTCTCTCTGTTTTTAATTTCTCATGGATGCCGTGGGGCTGATGTCAGATACCTCAGTCATAAAGGTCTGGAACCACATTCTGGCTCCCTCCTTGACTTTTGAAACCAGAGATAACATTTTCACTTTGAACAAACCCAAACTATTTGTCCTGGTGGAGAATTTCTCCTGTGTCTCTGGGGAGGATTTTTGTTGATTTATGTCTTGTTTCCATAACAATGTCTGAGCTTTGCTGCCGCTCCAGATGTCTTATTTCTCTTCTGTCTTTTATCTGCTTCAATTCTTGCCCCTGACTTTTCCCCCAAAGTCTATGTGAGGACCCCCTGCCCTTCCTCCTCACAGATAAAGGCGCGCCTTCCTTTCTTCCCAAGGGTGTTTATCGCAGGCCTACTGTGTGCTGCCACAGGGCCACACAGAGAGTCCACAGACCACTGCTGGCTCTAATAAACTAAGTACACGAATTGAGAGTAAGCTTTTAGAAACTTTTATAAGCCTTTGATAGCATGACTTATGTCTGTTTCATCTAAATGGGGGCCTATTTGTTCTCATAACTTAATTTTTCTGGTAATTACTTTATATTACATGTTATCAAGGTATTGGCCTATGATGGGGGAGAGAGCCCTGTCCCTTTACCGCAGAGAGTTTGGGAGGAACCGTGTGCTGGGACGTATATTGGCTATATCCCCATTCTACAGATTGGGAGGTGGAGGCTGAAGAAGCCCAGGTTTGGGATTCGCTTTTTGGCAGAAATGGTGGTGGTGTCTCTGTGCCAGGCTCGCTGGCTCCCACAGAACACCATGCCAGCCTCGATGGCCTCCTTGCCCGGGCAGGAGGTAGCTCCTCACGGGTTCTCCTGGCCAACACCCCGGCCTGTGCCTCGGCCTCGACTACATGCCCGAAGTGAGCCAAGAGTCTCCAAGGTGAATGACCATAGCAAAGGCGCTCCCAGGCCCCTAAACTAGAAGAGATGATTCACACTCTAAAGGTCTTTTGGCTTAGTTTCTGGCCAAGTGAAAGGTTTACTTAGGGACCCTGACCATATTTTAACAGCCCTGGAAAGAGACTGCCTTGTGCCTAGTGTATATGAGGTAATGTTGTATTGAATTTTTAGAGCAAGCACTAATATGTTTCTTCTTGATGATGCTTATTTTTCCGGTGTGTGTGTTACACACTCACTGTGGGCGTTGTGGAAGATACATGGAAGAAGCAGAGGAAAGAGGAAATGGACACAGAGAAATATTGTTTCCATTAGGTCACGTTTCCTTTCCTTGTTTTCCCTGCGTCTTTTTTGGCTTCTCGCCCGTGGGCGCGAGTGTGCGGTGGATGCGCTTGGATTTACGCTTTCCCGCCCATCGCAGTCGTGCCAGGCTGCCGACTCATGCCTGAACTGCGACCGCTGCTATCCTGTCTTGTGGAAGGGGCCTCGACTTCCCGGGGTGTGGTTTCTGGGTATTTTTAGGGATCCTTCCCGCCCTTGGCTGTCTTATGCAAGCTGGAGGGACGAATCCATTTCTTCTCTTCACCCGGAACTCCCAGTGGAAAACCACCTTGTTAGATTAAATTAGGGGGCCCCACTGGTCCCACTGTCTCCCTTTGCCCTGTTGAAGTCCCTGTTGAGAGTAGGGGCCTTGTCTCTGCCGAGTGCTCAGCCCACAGAGCAGATGCTCAGACACCTCGTCTGAATGAACTCAGTGAGTGATTATTAATGACCCGCACTAAATTGAGTTTTGCAGGCAGACTGTGTATAGTTATTTATTTCCTGGGGCTGCCCTAACAAAGCACCATGGACTGGAGTCGGGGGGGAGCTTAAACAACAGGAATGTTCTGTCTCCTAGTCTGGAGGCCAGACGCCCCTGATCAAGGTGTGGGCTGTCTGTCTGAGTCCCTCTGAGGCTGTGGGGCAGAATTGGCTCCAGGCCGCCCTCCTGGCTTCTGGTGGCCTTGGGTACATGGATGGCTGTCTCCCCGCTGTGTCTTCACATCAATTGCCTCTGTGTCCACTTTCGTCTTTCTATAACGACACAGACACACTGTCTGGGGGCGTGCCTTCACTCTCCTTAACTCGATCATCTGCAAAGACTCTTCTCCAAAGGAAGGTCACATTTGCCGGTACTAGGGGTTAGGGCTCCGACATCTTCTGAGGGGGGTGACACCATTCAACCAATAACAACAAGTTTTTACCGGGTGCACTGTTTAAGGTTTGGGGGGCATGGCCCGGTTTAGAGCAGGACTGGGACTACATTTGCTGAAATGGGCGAGTAATGTGGGGTGCCTGATGTCCCTTGGCAATCCCTGAGCTCCCCAAATGGGCATGACTGCCTGGTATTTGTAAGGAGATAAAGTGGGGTGTCTGGGTGGCTCAGTCTGTTAAGCGTCTGCCTTTGGCTCAGGTCATGATCCCAGGGTCCTGGGACCGAGCCCCGCATCGGGCTCCCTGCAACGCGGGAAGCCTGCTTCTCCCTCTCCCTCTGCCTCTGCCTGACGCTCCCCCTGCTAGTGCTCTCTCTCTCTCTCTGTCAAATAAACAAATAAAATCTTGGGAAAAAAAAAGAATATTTTTTAAAAAAGGAGAAAAAGTATTCAGGGTTTCTGCTAAGACACGATGGGATGCTGCCTTTGTATACATGTCGTTTTTGCCTCTCCCCCGCAGCCAAGATTTCAGAGATCGAGGAGGAGCAGGAGGACCCGTACCTGAACGACCGCTGCAGAGGTGAGGCCCTGCTACCTCCCAATCCCACTGGGAGTTCGACCTCGGGTTTTGCTCAGGTTCACGTGCGAAGAGCCCTCTGGCTGCGAGTCAGCTCAAGTCTGTCTGCCCTCCCCACACTCCTGGGCTCCCACCTTCTCTTTCCCTTCGAGCTGGGGCCTGGTGGGCTGCTAGGGAGGGGGCCGTGTGGGAAGCAGGCATCAGAGGTGCCCCCCCCACACTCCAGCCACAGCACCCACCTAAACACAGGCTCTGCGAAGGGTGAACACCCGGGGAGGGAGGAGCGTTACTAGACTTTAGGTCCTGGAGCCCCAGAAGGTGCCCTGGACTGTATCCACTTGTCTGGCAAGGGAGACGTTTGCAAATTAAAAGTGAGTGGGGCCTGACAGGTTTGTTTTTCATGTGATAAAACGTTATTTCTCTTTCATGGAACATTCCCACATGTCTAGACTGGTAAGTCTGCTCCAAAGCTCCATTCGGAGACTTGCCCTGTGGCTGGAGCGTTGATGGGAGGCCAGTGTAATCACAAAATGACGTGGTCAGTGCACGGTGCCAGGCTGCACAGGGGTGGGGGTGGGGAGGCAGAGAGCCCAGAAAACTCCCTGGGGGGTGTGGGAGGGCCTTCCTGGGGAGGATGTAGCTGGTTTGCAAGGGGTGAGTGTAGGTTAGCCAGGAAAGTACCACTGGACAGAGATTTGGGCAGCAGGAGTGGAGACTTGGCGTGGGTGAGTCTGGTGGGCCCTGGCAGGTGGAGGAGTGGGGTGGGGATAGAGGAGGGGGCTGGGGAAGCAGGCAGAGGCCTACAGGCCGTAATGTGGGCCCTGGGCAGCAGTCGGAGCTTTGGTAGCATCTTCAGCCGGTAGAGGTTTGTCCCGATGAGAGTCGCTCTTTGAGCATCACTCAGCGGCCTGTAGGAAGTGTGGTTGGAGTGGGTGGGGTGGGGGGGCGGTACCAGGGACAGTCAGGGAGCCAGGTGAGCTGTGGGGGCCCGTGGGGCCTCCGCGGGGCCTGGCCTCCCTCACGGGACGGCCCCCTCCATGTCTGTGCTGGGCGGCAGCATCCCTGGCTTCTCTGCCCGGCCCCTCCTGGCGCCACTACGACCTGCAGGGATGGCCCAGCCTGCCGCCATTTTGTCGGACCAGGGCTGGGACCTGAGGCAGCCGCTCCAAGGTTGTCCAGGGCCAGATCCTGGGGTGGGGGTCTCGCGTGGGAAGGGAGGGGTGCTAGGCTGGAGAGGGTGGGCTCCAAACCGGGGAGCCTGCCTTCGTGTATTGTCCACCCTGAGGGCGCTTGCTCTGGCCCAGTCCAAAGAGAACCCTTTGGCAACCCAAAGGGCCTCTGGTGTGTGTTGGGCTCCTGGCTCACGTTCGCTCTGATCCGCTCTCGTTCCAGGCGGCGGGCCCTGCAAGCAACAGTGCCGAGACACGGGGGAGGAGGTGGTCTGCTCGTGCTTCGTGGGCTACCAGCTGCTGCCCGACAGCGTCTCCTGTGAAGGTAACCTTTGCCGTGCTCCGGCCACAGCAGGACGGCACGCAGCCGCCCTGGGGGCCTCGGCCTCGGCTTGGCACCAGGCAGGGCCCACCCTGCACACCGCGGGGCCCCCCTCGTAGGTGAGGAACAGCATTCCCTGGAGTCTGCAGCGCACGGCGCCCAGCCATGGCTCTCCTCCAGGAAGGCACAAATAACCGCGTTGGGGAAGAGGGTTGGCTTTGCGGTCTGACCGCGCTCTGAATCCGGGATCTGCTGAGTGGCCCCGGGCACGTCCCTGAGCCTCTCTCGGCCCCTCCTGTCTGAGGTGGGGGAGATGGAGCAAGGTGATCGCCTCTCGTAGGGGCCTTATGGATCACGTGGCTCGGGTTCAGGGCCTGACACTTGCTCCGTGGGTGCTCAAGGAGAGCAATAGATCTGAAACCGAGCAGGGGAAAGAAACCATTGCTTGTGATTTGGTGGTGGGTGCCCAGGACCCCGACTAGGCATGTGCGTGGGGGACTGGACAGACGGCTGGCAACCAATTGCACCACACCTTCCGGGATGTTCCTTTTGATAAAGCGCGGGGGTCCGTGGTTCCTGCTGGTTACTCCTGCTTTGCCTCCATCTCTCCTAGATATCAATGAATGCGTCATGGGCAACCACAACTGCCGGCTTGGAGAGTCCTGTGTCAATACAGTGGGCTCTTTCCGCTGCCAGAGAGACAGTAGCTGTGGGACTGGCTATGAGCTCACGGAGGACAATGACTGCAAAGGTATAACACGCTCCGAGTCTACACACCTCAGCTCCCCGGGACTAGATAGGATGTGCTGGTAAAGCAGCACCGGGCTCCCGGGGGTCTGGGCTCCCTGTGACTGCCCAGGGATGCTGGCCGGTTATGTCTTTGGTAAAGATTTGCCTTCTTGACCGTAACGTTGAGTTAATGACAGTGGTGAGTTTGCAGGCTCAGAGCAGGATCGTTTCAGAACAAGACCAGAGGTGAATTTCAGGTGCTCACGTGTGCTTTCTCCTCGCAACTCCCCCCCCCCAAAATATTTTCTGTACAACAGCTGCCTTCCATCTGACTCCAGGCTTCCTTGAAGTTCAAAGCATATTCTCTTCCGCTGCATAAAAACATGACATTTTTGGCTGCTGGCCTTTCCCCGCCAAGCCATAGATGTGATTTGGCAGATAAGGCTTTGATGAGGATCTATTAGAACATAGTTTTCTTCTGAGGGTTTCCAGCCCTCCAGAATGACAAAACCACTTGTGTGAAGATTTTGGTTGAGTTACGAGGGTAACTCAAAAGCCAGGCACACCCTCCTGACGTCTGACGGCCTTTGGGCAAGCTCACTTCACTCCACCCTCGCTGGGCGGTTTGGACCCTGAGAACCCAGGGGCCCAGCCAGCTGAGTATACACTTTTGAACACTTGACAGCCATGAACTTCAGGGGAAGGGCAGCCAACGTGTCTGATCATGACAATCACCATTGTTCATGTTTGGAAGATTATGACGATTTCAGAATGAATAACTTTATAGGGACAGTGTTTATTGCCACTAAGATCATTGCTTATTATCTAAACTAAACACGCACTTAGCCTAAAGTGAAGGGAAAAAAAAAATCCCACATACTGCCAGGAAAATGCCTGGGATATTTATTATATAACAGAAAGTTTGCCTCATAAGAGCCTTGGGGGGAAAAAAAGAGTTTTCAGTCTTTAGCAATGCGAGCACTATTTGGCTAGCTGAGGCTCCTTTTTATGTGACCTCTCTATTGGAATGTTTTGGGTTGTAGTCTGAGTAATGAGCATTAAAAAAAAATTTCTTGTGATTTTTAAATGTTGTATGATGCTTCTGGCAGGACTCTTGCTAACAATTTCCTTTTTTTATGACGTACCAGATATTGACGAGTGTGAGAGTGGTATTCATAACTGCCTCCCCGATTTTATCTGTCAGAATACTCTGGGATCCTTCCGCTGCAGACCCAAGCTACAGTGCAAGAGTGGCTTTATACAAGATGCTCTAGGCAACTGCATTGGTAAGACTCTGTCACCAGGGCTGGTAGGGTCCCCCAGGCGGGGCCGACGCCCTGGTGCTGGGCCACGTCTCTGGGACGTGAGGGGCCGCCGAGCAGAGGTCGGCAGGCACATCCTATAAAGGGACGGGGAGCAAACACTGAGGCCTCGTGGGCCGTCTGGTCTCTGTTGTGGCTACTTAGCTCTGCCATTGAGGCTGGAAGTCAGCCACAGATAACGCGAGTGAAGGAACGGGCGGGCGGTGTTGTGTCCCCATAAAACTTTATTTACAAAAACAGGTACAGGCTGGGGTTGGCCCTAGGGCTAGAGTTTAAGCAACCCCCGGGTTTAGACGAAACCCCCAGTTTGGCTTCATTTTTGGAGTCAGAGACACCTGGTTTAGAACTCAATGACTTAAGGTAATTGACTTCCTTCCTCTGACCCTCGATTTCTTCCTCTATAAAATGGGAAGAATCATAATATCTGCCTTAGAGGCTTGAGGCAAGGATCGAAGAAGAGGATTGTGAAGTGTCTGGTGTATTAAAGATTTGTTTTAAGAGATACTCTGTGTTAGTAGTCAGTTTCATGGAGAGAGGAGAGGAGCACGGGAGGTGCAAAGGGCCTGGGGCAGGGGAGTGGGGAGCTAGTGTTTACTGGGCAGGGAGTTTCAGTCGGGGAAAATGAAAAATTTGCGTGGTTGGATGGTGGTGATGGTTTCAAGACAGCACAAACGTAGTTGATGCCACCTGTCTGTAGACTTAAAAATAGGGAAAACGGCACATTCTCTGTCACATATATCTCACCACAAAGCCCCACAAAACTACTCTGTTGCTATCAAAGAAAGAGAATCCCGTGGGAATGTAGTAAACTAGTAAATGCAGGAGGCCTGGCGAGAGGCTCAGGTCGGGGAAGCAGCGTGCGGGAGGGGCAGGGAGCCGAGCAGACCTACTACCTGCTCTGTATGGCGGGGGGGGGGGGGGGTGACTCTCCTTTCTCCTGGGCTCACCCCGGCTAACCACCTGGCTCGGTCACTGTGTGCTGTTGGCCTTTGCGTCCAGATCCGCTGGCCTGGCCTTGGCCTCTGCTCAGCAGAAGCTTCTGGGTCCTGCCTTTGAGGATAGGAGACTTCTCTCCCAGTGAGAGTGCAGATGCCACCCGTTAGAGCCCACCCTCCCTGGGGGCTGCCCCATTACCCTCTTTGAAAGTTTGACACCTCCGAGAGTGAGGGATGGCGGGTGTCTGTCTTCGGTCTGGCTCACCCACTCTCAGAGAAATCTGTATTGATCTTTGGTCTGAAATGGTAGTTTGGACTGAAAGCTCTCCTCGCTTTTTTTTTTTTTTTTTTTTTTTTTTTAACCACCCTGGGATATTTAAAGACAAATAGAACAGTGACCCTCACGTTGGACGGGGGCCTCCTTGGAGCCCTGCCCCAGGCTTCTTCTTTAAAGCTCCCCTGTCATCCTGTGCGGGGAGTGTGGGGAGGCTTCGGAGCTGGGGGGCAGGGGAGGGGCTCAGCTTGGCTAGGCTTGGCCCCTCACCATCTTCCACCCAGTGCAGGGGACCATGGTGCTGACGGCCCTCCCAGGGCCAGCAGGGAGGAGGGGCCTGCCTGGACTTGCCCTGTGCTTGGAGGGGGCTCTGCCAAGGAGACTGGCATCTGTTCGGGATGGAAACCCTGACTCATGGCAAAACCAGCCCCGATTTCCACAAAGAAGGAACATTGGCAAGTCTCAGCGCGGCCCCCTCCTCCCCCACTACGGGGTGCAGACCATGCAAGGGCAAGGTGTGAGAGTAGCGGGAGGGGACAGTCCCCCTCAGTGTCTTACCCTAGATGCAGGGAGAGCCTGGGTGAGTCTAAGCCCCAAAGGAGCCCCACCCACCAGCTCCTGGTTATTTGGAGGGTTTGCAAACCAACCATGAGGTGCCCCTCATCTCAGCCCTGGGGCGGCCCCCTTTACATGTGCCCACACTCCTCGCAACCAGACTCAGGGTTCTTTCTTTAAAAAAAATTTTTTTTTAATTTCAGAAGTCATATATCTATATATATTTACAAAGATGCAAGCAAATCCCAAAGTGCCGAAAGGAAACGCTCCTCTCTTGCTCAGCAGTGTCTGAGTGCCCTTCTGGGCTCCTGCTGTCTGGAGACTCTTTGTTTCGGATGCAAATGGAGCCAGACGGAGCTGCAAAGTGCTGCCCCGCCCCGCCCCGCCCCCAGCCCCTTCACAGTGTATGTTGACATCATTTTACGTCAGTACCTTTATGTCATCTTTTTAAAAATGACCTCGTCATCCCAAATACTTCTCTACAAGGAGAAAGTGTATCAGGATCCAATGCTAGTTTCAAGGCCATCTGGGAGAGGGCGCTCCCCCCCCCCCCCGTGTGCATCCTGGTCTTCGGCTTGCACACCTCTGCCAACGGCACCCTCACCCCCTCCAGAACAGCGTGAGGTAGTGGGAAGCTCTGACCTCATGGGCAGCCAAATCCATCTTCCCGGGATTCCTGGAAGCATTCCTGGTGCCCCACAAGCCTGCCTGTTCCCCTCCGGCCACCACCGGCAGACAGCCCAGCAGCTGTAGAGCTCTACCCCGGGGTGAAGGGGCAGAGGGGGCTGCACAAGAATGGCCATGCTCTAAGAAAGCAGAGGCCTTTTTCCTTATTATAAGACATAGAATGTTCTAGAACCTTGAGGTTTGGTTGCTGAGGGCCTTGAGACGATCCCATCTTTTTGTTGTTTTTTCTCCCCCCCTGTTTCTTCTGATTCCCAATTGGTGTGCATCGTCTTCCCTTCTGCTTTAGTGAGGACAACAGAGAGGACCAGAGCGGGCTTCCCACACGCTGGCCCCCTCTGTCTTGGGACGCTCACAGGTCCGGGGACAGAGTTTGGGAACTGTAGATCTGATTGGCGAGCACAAGGCTTGGAGGGAGGCCATATTGTTGCTAAACACTGCATTTATTCTTGATGCAGAATTTTTTTCTGTAAAGGGCTAAATAGTAAGTACCCAGCTTCATGAGCTCTAGGGTCTCTGTTGCTGTAGACAATAAGTAAAGAATGGGCATGGCTGCGTTCCAATAAAGCTTTATGACAAAAATAGGCAGTGGGCTAGATTTGGTTGGTAGGCTGGCAGGCTATGGTTTGCCCACCCCTGATTTGAGGGCTGGGAGGCAGGACTCCCTGGTTCTAGAGCTGAGTGGGCCCTAGGCCCATCTGTGTGCTTGGGGAGTTCCGTTGTTTATAAAATGCAGAGAATAATCCTGGCCCTGCCTAACTTGCAGGATAGCTGTGGCGGGTGAGGGCAGTATGGACCTAAACGCTTTTGTCAACTGTTAAGTACTGCACCCATGCTTAAGGCCAACTCAAGGGGGAAGATGCGGCTGGTCACTGACTGTCCGAGGAGGGTGGGGTGTGGCCGGGAGGGGAGAAGTACAGCCAGTCCCTCTTTTTGACTTCAGCTCAGGGGTCTTCTACCATCACTCCCTTCTCTTTGTCCCCTAGATGCTTTGTAAGTATCTGAAAAGGGGAATTCTTAAAAACCTCGGTCCCCTTAGAAGTCTCCCCTAGTAAGAAGTTCAGCCTGTGCGGTTTGTTGTTGTTGTTGTTGTTGTTGTTTGAGAGAGAGAATGTGAGTCGGGTGCAGGGCAGAGGGAGAGAGAGAGAGAGAGAATCTTAAGCAGACTCCACGCTCAGCATGGAGCCTGACACGGGGCTCAATCTCGTGATCCTGAGATTATGACCTAAGCAGAAATCAAGAGTCCGACACTTAACCAACTGAGCCACCCCCGTGCCCCAGCCTCTGTGATTTTGCACCGAATTGTAGCTAGAGGAGCAAAAGTTTATCCTTGTGCATTTACTGGTTCGCACTCACTAGGCATGTGAAAATCAGAAGGGACACGGCCACGTGACCGTGGGCAGGCCTGAGAGCCAGGCAGGCAGCCTCAGATGCCGTGCAGGGAAAGACGGACGTGTTGAAGGTTCAGGGGCAGGGAGATGGGCCAGGCAGGTGGTGTTTAAGGTGGCATGTGCTGGCAAGATCTGGGAGCCGCTTGGGAGGCCGCTGTGTGGTCCAGGGTGAGGGGGCACCATGTGGGGTTTTGTAGTGAGGGGGGGAAGTAGGGGTTTTCTGGAGACCGGGTTGTTGGGTTTTTGCAGGCCCTCTGTGTTTAACCACATTGTCTCTGTCTTCCCTGCTGCAGATATCAATGAGTGTTTAAGTATCAGTGCCCCGTGCCCTGTTGGGCAGACATGCATCAACACGGAGGGCTCCTACACATGCCAGAAGAACGTGCCCAACTGTGGCCGTGGCTACCATCTCAACGAGGAGGGAACCCGCTGTGTTGGTTGGTATTAAAAAATAAAACCAACTTTTCTGTCTGCTCCCAGCACACCCCTCCCTTCTCTGAAAGGGGAGAGGAGATCCCCAAAGTGAAGCCATTTCCACCTGTCCATCCATCTCATTGCTCATCTCCAAGCATAGACCTTTGCCTTCGATTGCTTGGACCGTTGCAGTAGGATGCCAGCCTACCACTGCGCCCAGCTTTGTCCCTTTCAGTCGGTCTGGGGTGTCCTGAGCTGAAAGCTCCCTTGTGCCTCCCTGCTCACAATCCCCACTGGTGGGACACAGAGTTCAGGCAGCGACCCTGCTTACAATTCAGTCCTCCTGAGGTTGACCCAACTTTGAAAACCTTATAATTCAGATGAAATAGGTCTTGCTGCTCCCTAAACAAGCCCTACCCTTTCCTCTCTGTGTGGTTTTCTGCTTTTACATCATTCCCTCTGCCCACCTGCTGCTACATTCCTTTGGATCCAGGTCCTTGTTAGCAGGAAGGAGTCTTTCTCCCTGCGACTCCCAGAGCACTTCCCTAGCGTCTCCTCTGGGTCACTGGGCACTTCCTGCCTTCCCTAGGGCCGTTGCTGGCCAGCCGGAGCAGGAGGCCCCTGAGGGCAGGGGCTGTACCTGGGTCCCCTGTCTCCCCAGCATGGGGCGCAGCACGTAGCAGGCACTCTGTGACATCGTGTTGAAGGACAAATAATGTTGCTTTGTTAACATACGTTTTAGTTTGCTGCTTTCTTGTCTTCCTCTCTTGATATCTTAGGGGAAAAAAACCCTCACACTAAACGTTTTTCAATGCGTCATTCTCTTTTACAAGATGTGGACGAGTGTGCAGCACCCTCTGAGCCCTGTGGGCCGGGGCACCTGTGTGTGAACTCCCCTGGAAGTTTCCGTTGCGAGTGCAAGGCTGGATACTATTTTGACGGCATCAGCAGGACGTGTGTGGGTACGTGGGTGTCCCCACAGGCCTCGGTGGTCCCCTGAGAAAGTCCCAGTACAGCAGCCCCAGAGAGCAGACCCTGAGTCGGGTGACCCCCATTCTGGTTCCACCTGCCACTGCGCTCCCGGGTGTGAGCCAGGCCCCCTGCCTGTACAGCAGTTGCTCTGCTTGACCCAAGGCCGGCAAGGGTTTGGGAGACTGCGGCCCACTCCACAAATGTCCAGAAGCACGAGTGATTTCCCAAAGTCCGTGCTCACCCGCAGGGCTTCAGGGCTGCGTGCACGGATCACGGCAGAAGAACCCGTGGTGGCATGGCCGCCTCTCTGCCAGGAACGGGAACAGACCCCCCCACTGACCGCCCCCTGCCACCCCCAAACCAGGCTGCTCAGGGGGAGGCTGACAGCTGCCCCGTTCAGCCCCAGAGCCCCGTGTCAGACCCCAGCGGACCCTCCTTCAGGACTCCAGGGTGGAGAACTGGCGGGTGGGCACGTCCCCAGGAGGGCGGCTGTCAGGGAAGGAGCCTGAGACTTGCCCAGCGGACAGGCAGAGGCCGGGTGGGGTCCCAGCACCCCTGCTGACTTGCTGTGGCTTTGGGACAAGTCGCTTTGCCTCTCTCATCCGAGAGATGGGGCTGCAGGCGGTGGGGGACAGAGGTGGCGAGCAGAGGCGGTGTGAGGCATTGCCTGCTGGGGGACGGACGCTGCCCTGAGCCGGCCCCGTCCGCTCTGTTGCAGACATCAACGAGTGTCGCCGCTACCCTGGGCGTCTATGCGGCCACAAGTGCGAGAACACGCCCGGCTCCTACTTCTGCAGCTGCACTGTGGGCTTCCGGCTGTCTGCCGACGGCCGGTCGTGCGAAGGTGAGGCGGTGCGGGCAGGACGGGGCGCTCCGGGACCCCCTCCTCCTGGGGAGAGCCACTGCTCCACCTGCAGGCCCCTGGGGACGGACTCGAGTTTGTTTCCCCAGCACGTATTAGGTGACACGCTGGTCGGGGAATCGCCTGTAAAAGGTGGCTTGTCAGAGATGACCGCTCACCCAGTCCCTCCCGGGCCCTGGAGCACCTGGTGGCATCTGTCCAGGGCCACGCACGTGGGGATTAATGAGCTAAAGAAGCTGTGTAGGACATGGCTAAGAGTGTGGGATTTGGAGGCGTCCGACCCACCCTGTGTTCACGTGACCGTGGGGAGTGGCTGACGTCACCTGCCTCCGTGTCGTAACAGGAGAAATGGGGTTGATAGGTCAGATTTTCTTTCTTTCTTTTTTTTTTTTTTTTAAGATTTTTATTTATTTATTGAGAGAGAGAGAATGGTAGAAAGAGAACATGAGAGGGAGGAAGGTCAAAGGGAGAAGCAGACTCCCCGCCGAGCAGGGAGCCCGATGCAGGACTCGGTCCCGGGACTCCAGGATCATGACCTGAGCCGAAGGCAGTCGCTTAACCAGCTGAGCCACCCAGGCGCCCGATAGGTCAGATTTTCAAGTACATTGGAAAGACAGGTTTTACTCAGACTTTTGCAGCAGCGGAGAGAGACAGATGTCAGTGTAAATCCATCTCAGCTCTGCAGAAACAAAAGGCTAGAGGCTTTTGAGATGCTGGGGCGTGCTAAGGAGAGGCACCACAGCATTTGTGGTGGGATGGACCGAGGCCGCTGCACCTGCTAATTGGTTCCTCCCCTCCCGCAGAGACTGGGAGAGGGGTGCCTCCCCTTTTGATGAGCACATCTCAAAGGTGTGGTTCCTGCATCCTGGAGAAAGACTCTTGGGTAGCAGAGGATACATCTCAAAGGGACAAGAGAGAGGGTTTACATTTATAAGTTTTCTAAAGTAAATGCTTCTAAGAAGAAGGAGGCCAGGGCATGTCATCAGGTGTTGGCTGGAATACTGAGTACCTTCTTCGGGCAGCACTGAGCTTTCTCAGGCAGGCATTTTAAGGGTCTGAGGCCATCACCCTGAGTACCCCGTCTTGGGCCAGGAGGAGCCATGCTAAAGTGTGGTCAGGTCTCTCCGTCCGCCAGGTGGGGGTTGGGCGGACTTGTTCGTGCTGTCTTTCGGTTAGCACATAGCACCAACCTCTTCTGGGGACGGACCGCGATGGCGTGAAGTGCATTCAGCACAGGGCTTGGCACACAGTAGGTGCTCAACAGGTATCACGTCTTCTGTGGGGATTAGGTTCTAAGGTCAGCAAAGGAAAGAGCTTTGACAGCCCTCAGTGATGCCCTCCCATTGCCCAGCACAGCCTCTGGACCCTCAGCCGAACGATCACAGAAGTCAGATATGCCCAGATGCACCCAGTATGCACAGTTCTCAAACTGGAGGCTGGGCAGTGGGACAGAATCCTGGGTCCTAGGGTCCTCCCAAGGGTTAGGATCTGCCCCCAAGAACCAGACCCAATGCATGTATATGGGCAAGGAAAGCATTCACACATGGGGGGGGGGGGGGGCTGTCCCCTGAGCTTGGGTTCAAATCCTGTTATGGTCTTGAAGAAGTAAATCAGCATTTCTGGGCCCCAGTGTCCTCACCTGCAAAAGTGTGGGGTAGCAGGACCCACCTTATCAGGAGCCATGAGGGTGAAGCACGTGAAGAGCTCATCCCAGTGTCCTGCATGCAATGAAGTGCCATCTATGGAGACCGCCGGTGTTCTTGCTATTATCATTCATGGCTTATGCTGTTCCTCATCACTGCTAAGTGACCAGAAAGGAGATATTCACGTCTACATTAGCAGCAACCCTGGGGACAGAAAACCAGGGCCTGGCCAGCTTTGCCATGTCGTTCCACTAAGCTTTTATGAAAGCCCCCTGACAAGGTGTGTGGTGGGAACATGGTTCCTGCCTTCAAGGAGTGTCTCCAGGATGTGACGGGAGCAGAGGTGAGCAGGTGGCGGCCAGGCTGGGCAGGGGGCTACTGCAGGACGAACCACGGGGTGAGAGACGAATGGATATTCTCAGCTGCTTGCCCCTCCTGCCCTGCTAGGAGTTAGCAGTAAATAAATGTGAGAAGAGGCTTCTAGGCCAGAGGTTGGCAAAGTTGTTTTTTTTTTTTCCCTAAAAGCCATGTAGTAAATATTTTAGGCTCTGCCAGTTATAATCTGTGTTGTAGCTACTCACCTCTGCCGCTGTGTTGCAAAAGCAGCCACAGATCGGGGTAAATGAGTGAGAGAGCATAAAACTTTCTTTGCAAAACCAGGAGGTGGGCCGGATGTGTGCTGATCCCTGCTCTCAGTGAAGGGAACCGAGAAGCGGGATCCCAGGGTTGCCGAGTGGGCCGGTGAGCGCCGAGCATTGGCGTGTTAGGAATATTGGCATCTCGGCTGTTCACCCAGGCCTCCCTGTCTGCAGAGGGCATCATCTTGGAGGTGAAACGGGGAGGGCCGTGATCACACCTCCATTTGAGGACTAGAACTGACCTGGCGGCAGTCTGATGGGGACCCCACTGGGAGGAGCTGAGACCGGAGGCTTTACTGTCGTCCTGATGAGAGGTTCCCGATCCCTCGGCCATGGGGGATGGAGTGGCAGCCGCTGTCCCTCGGGATGACCCCCGGCGGGTCCCCAGCCCCCACCGCCGTGGGACCTCTGGCCCTTCCTCTGTGTTAACTTGAGGGAGGTGCTCTGTCTACAGCCCTGCCAGGGAGCCCGGGCAGGCGGCTGGCTCCGAGCATTGACCTCCGGGGACCCTGTCTCTTTCAGACGTGAACGAGTGCAGCAGCAGCCCTTGCAGCCAGGAGTGCGCCAACGTGTACGGCTCCTACCAGTGTTACTGCCGGCGAGGCTACCAGCTCAGCGACGTGGATGGGGTCACCTGCGAAGGTGGGGGCGCCCCGCTCGGGCTGAGGGGAGAGCACCTCCACCCCCTTTCCGCTTAAGGCCCTTTCAGGCTGGCGGGTGGTGTGGGGTTTTTTTTTTTTTCCACTCCAACTGAGATTTATTTGGATACAAAGAAGTCTTTGCGAGTGAGGTTTGGAAAGTAGCAAACACGTGACCGCGAGGGTCACGTGTGCCGGGACTTTGAACCGCGCACGTGGCTGGGCTTGGTGGTGGCGACCCAGGGGCGAGGTGGGGGCCCAGGGGCTGCCCACAGGCCTGACCCGAAGCTCTGCCTCTCCTTGGCCGAGGCTGTGCATCCCCTGCTGCCTGAGGGCTGAGCCCAGACCCACCAGGCTGTCGGACGATTAAACCGGTTGTCGACTCGTGCTTGGTACGGTGCCTGGGGCACCGCGGGTGCTCCGAGGACAGCTGCTGTTAGGATTCCTACTTCTTTCCCGGCAGGCGTGTTTTTTATTAGCACATTTGTTCTCATTAGCATCAGGATGTACCTGGGGCCTGCAGGTGGCCTGTATAATGTGCTAGTCCCCTCCCTGAGCCCCCAGTCCGCCTCCTCCCCCACGTGTGCATGCTCCACACCACGAACTCGCTGTGACCCTAGGCGAGGCCCTTCCCCTCTCTGGGCCTCAGTTTCCCCTTCTGGCATAATAGTTTCTGAGGCCGCCCCGGCACCTGGAGGCTTCCTGTGTCCAGATTGCCCCATCCTGGCCCACTGTTGGGAATGTAGCCCGGCCGGGGTCCACACGGGATGCTGAGGAGGGGGCTTTGCCGTCACAGACATTGACGAGTGTGCCCTGCCCACTGGCGGCCACATCTGCTCCTATCGCTGCATCAACATCCCTGGAAGCTTCCAATGCAGCTGCCCGTCGTCTGGCTACAGGCTGGCCCCCAATGGCCGCAACTGCCAAGGTGAGCATTGTGGAACCCCCGGGGGTCGCTTAGGCTGTGCTCGGGGCTCTGCGGTGCTGGGGAGCTGAGGCCAGGCAGCCCCCAGCTGTGGGGATGCGCTCCCCTGACCCAGGGGCCACACCATAGATGGGGTGCATCTGGGAGGGCGAGGGGAGGCCTCTGCACACACACCCTGGTCTCCCGCACGCGGCACCCCTGTCTTCAGGGGGTTCTGACCCTCTTGCTGGGCCCTCGACAGCCCCAAGGGGACCAGAACAGGGGATGACAGCCTTTAGGAAGATGCTAGCCAGGGAGGAAATGGGAGCTCAGTGCCCAGAAGGCCCCATTCCACAGCACAGGACCGCTCGTTCCGTCTTGCATTCTCCCATTCGACGAACCCTTGATGCGAGCCTGCCAAGGGTTAAGGGCAGAACAGTGAGCAGATGGTGGAGGCCTCTGTCCCCAGGTGCTGATGATGACTGCCCGGTCGAGGGGATGGGTGTGTTCTGGTGTGTGACAGCTTACGTAGTTATGAGCATAGTCCCTGTAGTTATGAGCACTATGGATGCGAGGGTCCTGCTGGGGCCGGGGGTCGGCTCCAGCCTGGGCTAAATGAGGGGGCCAGCGACACCCATCTGTATTCAGCTCCCATGTCTAAGAACACTCTAGGGGTCATCGTGAGCTCTGGAACTGAGCCATTTGGCAACTGAGAGGGGCTGCTGAGTAGATATTTGTGAATGAAGGACCCTGGAATGGATCCAGGGACGGCCCCAGAAGCTGGATCACAGAGGTCGGGTCTCTCGGCCCCTTCCTCATGAGTGCCCCCCACAGGACTGTCGACCCAGAGGCTCCAAGAGGCCCCGGGTTCTGCACTTGTCAGTTCTGGTCGGGAAGAAGGTGGCTTTGATCAAAGGCAGGCAGGAGCTGTGGCCTTTCCTGGGAGGCACCCACTCAGCTTGCCTGTAGCTCTGGATGGAAGTCACTTTGTTTTCTCCTTTCTGGCGGAAGAGATGACTACCGCAGCCTGGGTGCTCTGCCAGGACCAGCAGAAACACATTCCTGAACCTCGGTCTTTGAGATTCAGAGTGTTGTTTTTGCCCCAAGATCAGGCATCTGGCCCCTCTTCACAGATGCCCCCCAGGCTTGGTGGCGTCCCCCGGACCCCACCATGGGGCTGCTCCAGAGAGCTGTGGGAAGGGGGACAGTTCCCCGCGTCCAGGGTCCTCTCAGGACCATGCCCCCAGCATCGCCAACCCCGGGCCCTGGGCGCAACCTAGAATTCCTGTAAGCCTGGGTGTCCTCCCCTACACCATATGGGGCCAGTAGCTTCTGCCATGTCCCTGCCGGGATGTCACAAGCCCCACACGAGGTAAGGTGTGAGATAAGGGTGCACCGACCCTGGCACCAGCCCGTGTGGGTTTAAAGCTCGACTCGGCCGCCTGCGAAACGTGTGACCTTAGGCGAGTCACGGAACCTCTGGGAGCTCCTCCCTAAGATGAGGATAATAACGGTATTGTGCACGGAAGCGTTAGAAGGGACAGAACTCCCCAAAGCACTTCCAGAGCTGTTATTGTCACCGTCATCCCAGGAACTATGAACAACAAGTAGAAACTCTATAGATACTGATATCCTGTAAGTAAAGGAGCTGTGCAGTGGGAGGCCTGGTCTCCCCGGCTGGGGATGGCCACGGCACAGCACGGGCGGCCTCCGCCTTCACCGGGCTGCCTCGGGGTCTCTCACAGACATCGATGAGTGTGTGACTGGCATCCACAACTGCTCCATCAACGAGACCTGCTTCAACATCCAGGGGGGATTCCGCTGCCTGGCCTTCGAGTGCCCCAAGAACTACCGGCGCTCCGCAGACACGTAAGTCCCTCGGGCCCCCCCGCGGTCTGTCTGCGTCGGCCTTCCTGCGGGGTGTGGCTCCCGGCCTGGACGGCCAGTTAACCGACTGTGCCCTCCCCCCCGGGGGTGGGGGGATGACCCGGGAAACTGGAGGACCCCTGGGTCTTTAGTCCCCAAACACCAGGAGAGCACAGAGAACCAAGGTAGTGACTTCAAGACGGCCGGGCCTGCCCCCCGCCCCCGGGGTAGCCTGTGCATGGAGCCAGGCGGAGATCCCAGGCCTCTGGTTTCCGAGGGCAAGACCAGGGTGCAGGGCAGCTTGCTGGGCCTCAGCCTTCTCATCGGCACAATGCAGGTGTCAGGATGTGCTCTGACCCAGGTGAAGGTAGTGCTGGTTCCGGGTGAGCCGACGTGATTGCTGGGGCGTCGTCAGTCAGCAACCCCCCTTCTTAAAAGCCAGATTCCCTTCAGCCCGCTGACAGTGTGGGGCCAGCACAAAAGGTCTGTGTCCCAGACTTGAAGCTATGTGTTCCCATGTCATTGGAAGCTCCTTCCCTCCCAGGCCACCGGGATGTGTGCTGGAGCGTCCAGAAACCCCCTTCCTCAGGGCGTCGTGAGAACCCTCTGATCTCCCTACCGGCCACCCTGCCCCTGACTTTATTCAGCGAGTTTCATCTGGTGCCCCTGTCAGTAGTCTCAGGAAGAGCTCTCCAGTGGGGCCAGATTTGGGAGCACAGATGCATGACCCCTCCCTCCAATCCCTGGAAATGCTCAAAGCCAGCGCACAGCTAGGCTGACTGTGACTCGGCCTTTTGACCTTGAGGGTCAGGGCCTTCTTGGCTGGTGCAGCCGGCCTTGGTGTCCACTTGCTCAGCCTCAGGGGTGGCTGCCCTGGCTTGTGGTTCTGGCCCGGCCTCCGGCTTGCCGAATGCCAGAACAGGAGATGCTCAGATAACCCGTCTCCCCCGCAGCCCTTTGGGCTCTTCCCAGTGTCTGCGTTCATCCTCTGGCCCCCCCCCCCACCTCCATGGGCCCGCTCTGTTCCCCCAGCGCGGGTATGTTTGTCTGCCTGGAAACCCAACAGCTCATGTCCTCCAGGCACCCCCGCGAGGGAAGATCCCCTCCAGAGCTGGGTTTTTGAGTGTGTGGCATTCCAGAGACCTCGTGGGTTACCCGGAGGTCTAGAGGGCAGTGAGGACGTTCCTCTGACTGCCAAGAAAGTTCCGTGTCCTCAGTTTGAGGCTGGGATGCCATTGTGTGTTTTAAGTTCCTGTTCTCCCAGGCCTTTGTCCGTGTCTGGGTTTGAGGACTCTGGAAGACTGGCTGGCACTGGGCATGGACTTCTCACACCCAGCCATGAAATCCAGAGGAGGCGGCTGCCCTGTGGGGGTCTGCACGCCTCCCAAGCCTGCGGGGCTGACAGGTGGGCGCTGTGTGTTGAGGTCGTGGCTGAAATCAGCAGACCCGGCTCCTTGCCACATGTTGGCGCATGCTGGAGAAAGTCTTTTACTTGTTTGGGGGCCATGGGCAGACCGTGTGCATGTACCTGGGCAGACAGGAGGCCCGCAAAGGCCCCCATCCCCTGCACCGTGCCTGCTAGGGGCACATGCCAGAACAGCAGTGACCGCAGAGTATAGCAGGGTTCCCACCTGGCTGGGGTGGGGGCCGGAGGGCTGCCTGGAGTAGGCGATGCTAGAGAGAATGGGCAGGTAAGAGCTGAGTTAGGCAGAGACGGAAGGGGTGGTGGGCAGGACTAGAGTAGAGCTGTGGCCAGGGGAGCGAAGGGGTTCCAGCCGTGAAATGGGGGATTCAGCAGGGAACCCGGACCCACATTCCATTCACTGGGGGGTTGATGCTCCAAGGCTCAGTCGGTCCCCATCCCATGGATTGATTCATCAGCCGGTACCTGGGGCAGATAAAGAGGGGGCTCGTCATTTTCTGTGAGTAAGGACAGGAAGTGGGCCCCCACCCACAGTACAGCCAAGGGGGGCGGGTGGTGAGGCTCCAAGCCCCCCCTCCCGGGAAGATGGCCAAGATTAACGCACAGGCCTGCTCCCCAGCGCCACCTAGCGGTGGGAGCAGGGGTGGGGAGGAGAAAGGAGCTGGGAGCCAGAGTCTGGACCTGACACCCGGTGCACCAGCCCCTGGTGACTGTTCTCAAGCCTCCTGGGGATGCTGTGGCATTCTGGAAGGATGCCAGCTTGAAGTCAGGTTCACTTGGGTTTGCCTCCCGACTCAGTCCATTCCAGGTCCTTGAGCTTCTTGGAGCCTCCATACTCCAGCTGTGAAGGGGGTGGTGATGTCACCCTGCCAGCTTCCCGTGGGGTGAGCAGTGATTGTGGGGCAGAGCCCCCTCATGAAGCTCACACTGGGCTCACACTGGTGGGGTGTGGGTAGGCACCCCAAAGGCGTATTTCACTGCCAGGGTAATATGGATGAAGGGAAGGTGGGTGGTGCCCCTGGTGTCCAGGTCCGGGCATGGCCCGAGGGACTGCGTGGAAAGGGGAAGAACCAGGGCCGGGGTTCTAGGCTTCCAGACTCGTTCTCCTGTTCCTTGGGGCTGTGGCCTCAGGTCAGTGTCTTGGCCACCCAGGGGCCCTTTCTGCATCTGCAACGCCTGCTTGGCAAGGCCTTGAGGATTAGCGCGGATTAGCGGTAACGAGCTCCAGGCGTCCAGCCCAGTGCCAGCACATAGTCCATGCTTAGAAAAAGTCGCGGTGAGGAGAATGATCACTAGACATCCCCGTTTCCCTTCCTCGGGGCACGGCAAATCCAACACGGAGGTTCCTCGGGGTAACTTTGCCGTTCTTGCTCTGTTGCTTGCTGACCGCGTGACTGATGGCGTTGCCCGGCCCTCAGATAGGAGACGAGATGGGGGTTCTGAAGGGCTGGGTGGTTGGGGCCGTCACTGCCGCACACAGGAATCCATCCGGTTACAATTTTCTCCTTTGCTGATCCCTGTGGAGCATCACGGGCCGGCCAGGAGCCCAGAGTAGGAAGTGGGGGCTGGGGCTGGAATCCCAAGTTGAGTGGCCACAGGAGGGGTCTTATCCTGGGTGTCCCTTCCTAGTGAGGGGAGTTACTCTGGGACCATGGAAGCTCATAGCTTAGTGGGAGCCTAGTGACAAGCCTCTGACAAGTTGAAAGCGACACGGGCAGGACGCAGGCCAGAGCTCTGAGCAAGGAGGGGCTGATGTTCTCAGCCCTGCTAACGGCTCAGGCTGGAGTTGACCGTTTCTATGGCTTCTTTTCCTCCTCCTCAAGAATCCCCTTAAAGAATTTATAATCTGACCTTCAGAAAGCAATTTGTAAAATTTAAAAGTACTGTATTAGGAAAGACCCAGTAGCCAGCATTTCTGAGGTCAACATTTAGGGTGCCTTGAGAGAGAAGATTTAAGATGTGCATACTGCCTCTCTCTTTCTCTCTCTGGGCCCCAGCCTTCTCTTTTTCTTCACACAGGCTGCTTCTGGGCAGTGTCCCTGGCAGCCAAGGGGCGGTAACTAGAGCATGACCCAGCAGGCTGGGCCACAAACCACAGGCTTGGGCCTCGTGGATCGTCCAGGCTGTTAAGATCCCGACCGTACGATTCCTTCCGACCCACAGGAGGAATGTCAAAGGGTTCCAGAGCCTGGGATGGGGCGGAAGACCTCTTTGTCCCCTCAGCAGGGCCGACCCCTGAGGCCGGCGGGCTTGGCAGCCTCGGTTGGCGGGGCTCTGGGCCTGAGGGTGTACCGCGGGTGGACAAGAGGGGGTGGAGTCCTGCCTCCGCCTGGTCCTGGGGCTTCTCCGCAGAATGACAAGGGAATGGAAGTCGGGGAAGTGCTAGCGGGGAAGGCTATGAGCGTGAGACAGCCCCGGGGGGTGGCCCGAGTGGCCATGCCTTCCAGAAGAAGGGATTGGGCCTGGAGGACCTTCTTTCTCTGGTGTGTGCCGACTTCCAATAACTGCATTTTCACAGAAAATAGGGTGTTCTGATCCAACTTGTTGAACTGGAAAATTAGGGCACGTTGTTCTCTTGTACGCAGTGAGATGGAAACCAAGACGTGCGGTCCCAGGGACCTGACCGTTCTCTGCGTGACGGCGGCCCCTCCTCAGTCCAGACATACTTGCTAACAAAGACTTTTGCGTCAGGCAGTTTGCCAGCTGCAGTAGTTACGATTTCTGTGATGTTTCAGTAAGTGTAGGATAGAGCAGGTTAGGATCACTGAGGTTGGAACTGACCCGGAAAATCAGGGCCATATTTATTTGGGTCCATTTACGAAGCACGTAGTAGGTGTCACATGCTGGGTACTGGAGATAAAACCAAAGAGCCATCGCCCGGCTCTTGGGAGGTGAGAGCTCAGAGATGCCTAGTGTGAGAAAGAGCTTGGGGTGCTCTGGCTTTCGGGTCAGGGGAGCGGTGTGGAGCCCACTGAAGAGGGAGTGTCCAGTTCCCTGGTGTGCGATGCCTAAGGGAGCTATACCGGAGCCTCACGCACACTTCACGTGCCCTCCCCCCATACACGCTCGGCTAATGCTTCCATCGGACAAATCAAAACCCTGTCCTTGGACAGGGTACAGGCCACACAGAAGTGGGCAAGCTTGAGTCACATGAAGGAGACTCTAGTGCCACCTGCTGGACAGACCCACCAGGCCCTTCCTGAAGCAGCGGGTACGTGTGTGTATGTGCGCGCACGAAGGCTTTCAAGTGAGGCCAACTTTGTTTTTGCCACTTACTACACTATGGAGTCATGGACGTGTCCTCACTGAGCTTTGATCTTCCCGCTGGTAGGACAGGAGAACAAAGTAGGACAAGGAAGTGAGCTAATGGAAGGAGAAGCCCTCATGAACCCAAAATGATGCTAGGCACCATCCCTCAGTGACTCCCAAATCACCAGGAACACTCCCGTTTGGCTTGGACCTAGGTGTCTCGGAGTAGGCAGCCCCTCAGCAGCACCCTTCTTCTGCTTACCTTCTTTCCTATCTCTCCGCTCTGTGTCGGGGGCCCCTCCCATGCGTGACTCCTCACCTACCAGGGAGGATCATCCCCCAGGGAGGGCCATGGAGCTCATGCCCAGGGATGTCCTTTCTAAGTGCTCAGAATGGTAAATGGCCAAGTAAATGAAATGATTCCTGCCAGTCCTGATAAAGAGCTGGAAGTGGGATGTAAAAAGAGACCACACTGACAATAAACGCCAAGTGTAAAATAAGTCCAAGTGACCCAACGCGAGGCATGGAGACTTAAAGAGCTGAAAGGGAGACGTGATGGAAGACTAGACAGTACGTGTTCCTGGCTGGAGGATCCCAACACAGTCCAGATGGCAGAACTTACTGGGACATGCTCTGCCAAGTCCCATAGGGCTCGGCCCTTTGGTTCCACTTCCTAAGGTAGCTCCCATCAGAGTATGAAGACGTAGCATTCAGGAAGCAGAAGATGGTTCATGTCCCCATCCTCTCACGAAGTTAGAACCTGTCTCTATCTCCATCACAGGAAGTTAGGAGCTATCACCATCCTGTCACAGGAAGTTAGAACTATAACAGGAAGTTAGAACTTCTTTCCATCCTGTCACAGGAAGTTAGAACCTGTGACAGGAAGTCAGAACCTCTTCCCATCCTGTCACGGAAGGTAGAACCTGTAACAGGAAGCTAAAAGCTCTTTGCATCCTATCACAGGAAGTTAGAAGCTATCATCGTTCTGTCACAGGAAGTTAGAACCTGTAACAGGAAGTCAGAACCTCTTTCCATCCTGTCACAGGAAGTTAGGAGCTATCACCTACCTGTCACAGGAAGGTAGAACCTGTAACAAGAAGTCAGAACCTCTCCCCATCCTGTCACAGGAAGGTAGAACCTGTCACAGGAAGTTAGAACCTATAATAGGAAGTCAGAGCCTTTCCCCGTCCTGTCACAGGAGGGTAGAACCTGTCACAGGAAGTTAGAAACTCTTTCCATCCTGTCACAGGAAGTTAGGAGCTGTCATCATTCTGTCACAGGAAGTTAGAAGCTGTAACAGGAAGTCAGAACCTCTCCCCATCCTGTCACAGGAAGGTAGAACCTGTCACAGGAAGTTAGAACCTCTTTCCATCCTGTCACAGGAAGTTAGGAGCTATCATCATTCTGTCACAGGAAGTTAGAACCTGTAACAGGAAGTCACAACCTCTCCTCATCCTGTCACAGGAAGGTAGAACCTGTCACAGGAAGTTAGAACGTCTTTCCATCCTCTCACAGGAAGTTAGGAACTATCACCATCCTGTCACAGGAAGTTAGGAGCTGTCCTCTTTCTGTCACAGGAAGTTAGAACTATAACAGAAAGTCAGAACCTCTCCCCATCCTGTCACAGGAAGTTAGGAACTATCACCATCGTGTCACAGGGAGTTAGAAGCTGTCTTCTTCTCCACTCCAAGCCCTGGCTGTCCCAGTGGGACACACGGGAACCTGGGCCTGGAGCACAAGGCTCAGCGAGGGGGTTGAGGAACAGACCTCACTGCCTGAGCACAAACCTGGCTTCCTCACTCACTGTGACCTTGGGAAGGCCCCCGACTCTTTCAGGCTCAGTTTCCTCACCTGAAGAGTGGCACTCAACCCACTGTCACAGTGCGGTTACAGTGATCACACTAGAGAAAGCTTGATGACGAAGGGCCAAGCCCTTGATATATGGCAGCAGCCATGACTGCTAGTGGCGGAGATGATCACTCCCAGGGGCATCTCCGTGACCCACCAAGAGCCCTGTATGGCCCTGACTGCTGTCTGGGTGAGGGGCCAGGCGCCTGGACGACACTCAGCGGGCAGGGTGTGCCTGGTGAGTGAGGCCCGGGGTGGGGCTCTGCCAGTGAGAGGGGACACGCCTCGCTCCCGGCACAGCCCTAGACCCCAGCCACCCAGCGCCCCCTGAGGGTGTTGGAAGAGGCTAGTGGCTGAGTCAGCGGCCCGGAGGTCCACGGCACCTCCCGCAGGTGAGTGAGGGGGGCTCTTCCTGTCGGCTGAACTGGCCAGAGGGGTGGCGGGAGGCCCCGCACAGCGAGCCCCCCGCTTTCCCTCGTGCTCTGTTGTTCCTCCGCTTGCTGAATTTGCTCTAACCCTCTTCTTGTCTCTCTGTCCACTTTTCTTGCAGCCGCTGCGAGCGCTTGCCTTGCCATGAGAATCAGGAGTGCCCCAAGCTGCCTCTGAGAATAACCTACTACCACCTCTCTTTCCCCACCAACATCCAAGTGCCCGCGGTGGTTTTCCGCATGGGCCCCTCCAGTGCCGTCCCTGGGGACAGCATGCAGCTGGCTATCACTGGCGGCAATGAGGAGGGCTTTTTCACCACCCGGAAGGTGAGCCACCACAGTGGGGTGGTGGCCCTCACCAAGCCCGTCCCTGAGCCCAGGGACTTGCTCCTGACCGTCAAGATGGACCTCTACCGCCACGGCACCGTCAGCTCCTTTGTGGCCAAGCTTTTCATTTTTGTGTCCGCAGAGCTCTGAGCACTTGCTTTGGGCCGCCGGGGGCTCCCCCTTGTCGCTTTCCTAACCCTCCCCTCCGGGATTTTAATAAAGTTTTAGCAGGCGATCCCTACACAGCATGCCTCGCGTGCCTTGGTTTTATTTCGCATGGTGGGGATTCTGTGCTGTTTCTCACCCCGGGCGGGGGGGGGGGGGGGGGGGGGGGGGGGGAGGGCAGGAACCTGCCACTGCCTGGCGCCCCCGTGCGGTGACGAAGTGTTTTTCATACAGTAGCGTGCATCTGGGGGTCCCTGTTGATGGAGGTCACCATACGCCCCACCAGGGAGCCCAGGGGCGGGGAGAAGGAGGCTCGCATGTATCATTTCAGATGAAGGATCTCTTCGTTTTGTGTTGAGCCCAAAGGATGAGGCGATCGTTGAAAGATTATTGAGCTCCTTCCTCTCTCATTTTACAAACGTGGAACCTGAGGCCCGGAGAAGGGAAGGGGCTCGGCCAAAGTTTTGTGGCCCGTGTGTGGCAGAGCCGGGCCATGGGGACCAGGTCTTCTGGCTCTGCTTGGTTTCCTTGCTCTATCGTATGGAGCTGAGCATTTAATGGAGTCAGAAAAACTCTATCCTGAGATTCGAGCCTCTCGTTCTGTTTGTCTTGATGAGAGGCCTGAACTTGTGGTGGAAAAACCCCGAACACACTTGCCGAATCTTGGATGCAGCTCTTGCCTAAATGAGGGTGGTTGCCTCTACTGGGGCTTTTGCCCCTGTGCCGGGAGGCGGTGAAGGACGACACAATAAATGTGCCGCTCACGGGAACCACTGAGTGTGCTTCAGGTCCTTGGTGCGCCTTACCTCCGGGGGGTGCAAGGCCGGTGTCTCATCCCCATAGAGACTCAGAGAGGGTGAGTGATTTGCCCGAGATCACACAGCTGGCATTTGAACCCTGGCTTGCTGCCTCCACGACTCTGACTATTCCTTTCTATCACAATACCTTCAACATGGGCCTTGACTCACCCGCCTCCCTTCATCTTCCCCACCACGATTCCAGCCAAACCATTGTCACAAATCCCTAGGGTGCCTTTCAGGCCCTGTATAATTTAGTCCTTGCATGCATCTCCAGCCTGACTTCGAATTATTCTCCCCTTGATCACTTCCCTGGAGCCACACTGCTGAGTTTCTTGCTGCCTCCGGCCCTTTGCACATGCTTTGCACCCTCGGCTTGAAAGTTGGTTAAAGCTCAGCTTAAGTGTTCCTTTCTCAGTGAGGCCTTCCTCAACACCATTGCGTTGTCTCCTCTGTCAGTCTTTCTCATAACACTTCAACGTTATGCTTATCACAGTTTGCGTTTCCCTTTTGTCTGTGTTTCGCATCTGTCTTCTCCACCACCCAGAAGCCCCTGTGATGGCAGAGACCAGCTCTGTGTCATTCAGTGACGTGTCCCTAGCTCCTGGTGAGGTGCGTGACATACACACTAGGTGCTCTGTCCATGTCTGTTGAGGGAGTGGATGACTTTCTGTCAACATTGGCTTATGTCTGTAGCATTTTCTGTGACTGCCGATGCTGTTTCCAAGCAGAAACAAGAGGGGAAGGCAGAATACCACAGAGGAATCAAGTAAAGGATATTGCAGGATCCTAAGCTCCTTTCTACAGTGACATGTAAGTTGGTGGGGAGGGTGTCCTGGCCTTGCTGTCTGGTGGCGAAGACAGACATACAGTAAACTCTGCGCTTTGTACTTTTGACAGAAGCAGCAGTTAAGTTGCCATGGAACCACGCACACTTCTAGCCAGTCACCTCAAGCCTCCAATCTGTCTCCCATACCTCTCTCTGATCATGTCTGGTCTGGACCAGCACCCAGTCTCCTATCTTCTAATGCATTCTCCAAGCTGCAGCGAGAGGACCCCTCTGAAGGGCCGGTCTGGTTATGTGCCTCACTCTTTAGGACCTTCTGTGGTTCTCTTTTATGAGCAGATGAAAGTCCAACTCTCTTGAATGGTATTCAAGGCTCTGCCCACCTTTCCAGCTCCATCCTAGCTCATCCTCTTTGTTCTAGCCACGCGGAGTTTGCCTTTCCCTGAATGTGCCTGCCCTTGGCTTTAGCATGTGCCATGCCATCCTTCTGCAAACTGCTATTCTCCTTGAAGCGTGAGCTCAAAGGTCACCTCCTCTGTGAAGCCTTTCCTTATTCTGAGCTCGCATAGCCCTGGACACACTCCATCCGAACGTTTTTCCTGTTATCTTGTGGATGTGACTTTTTATTATCCCTATTGCACCGGGGCCTTTTTAAGGACAGGGATTATGTCTGTATTCTCTATCATTTCAGAGTGTTTGGCCTGTAGAAGGAGTTCAGTAAACATCTGAATAAATATATGGATCGATGGATGGATGGATGGATGGATGGATGGATGGATGGATAGATGGCTGGATGATAGATGCATGATGGATGGATGGATGGATGGATGGATGGTGGGTGGATGATGGATGGATGGATAGACGGACAGATGGATAGATAGATGGATGGATGATGGATGGATGGATGGTATTTTCGAGGCTAGTTCAGATATCTCTTGTGTGAAGTCAGCAAGTTATAGCAGGGATCTAGTTATCGTATTCAATTATCCTTTCATCATGCTCCAGATCATTCAGATTGGAAGAGGCACTTTTCCTTCATGTCCATAGGAGTATCAAGTGGGGGAGAACTCTCAGGGGCTTTAGAGGCCATGCAGTGACCTTACAGGGTTTGCCAGAGTCCCCGGTACAACATTCCCACCAACTGACCTTCCAGCTTTGCTTGTACTCTCCTTTGTTTGTGGAACTCCTTAACTCATAAGGTGGCTCATTCCATTTCAGGATATCTCTGCTGTCTCTGTCTGTGTGCCTGAGTGCACATGCGCGGCTATATCTGCATTACTTGAAGGCTCATCTCTGCCCGACAGTTCCTTGGGAACTACATAGTGATCGTCCTACATCGTGCTGCAGAGATCATGCAGGGCAGAAACATAACAAAATAAACAAGAGTTTGAAGGTCCTCCTTGACATTTACTAGTTTTATGACTTATCCAAAGTCATAGATAAGTCATTTGCCTTTCAGAGCTTTCATGGCCCCCTCATGGATTATTTTGAAGATTACATGCAATTGCAGATGAGGCATTATCTGGTATATATAGTAGGCAGCCAATAAGTGTTGGTTTCTTCATTCATTGGAAGGAACATGAGTGTTCATTTGGATCTTGAGTTAAATGGGGAATGAAGGTTCAGAGGGTTTGGATGTGTTCAAGGTCACTGCCATCACTTCTGACTAACTCCTAGGCCTTTGCTCTTCTGACTCGATCACTGTACTAACCTTAGCTCCCAAGGGCAAGTGATAATAATCATGATTGTCATTATTATGATAATAATCATAGCTATGATAGCTAACACGTGTACTGTTTACTGAGGCCCGGGCACTGCTCCAAGCATTTAACTCAATTAACCCTCCCAACAGCCTTGTGAGGAAAATACTGTTATGATCCCCATTTCACATGGAAGCCTTGGAGACATAGAGCAGATAAGTAACCTGCCCAAAGTCTCACAGCTGGTATCGGGTGGGGCTGGGATTCAAACCCAGGCAGCCTGGCTCTGGAGTCTTCTCTGAAACCCTGCCCCCTGCTGCCTTGAATGTTGTGAAGAGGGCAGGATTGCTGGGATTAGTCAGTGCTGGTCGGATTGTTATTCTGGCCTCATTTCCAAAATCATGGATATGAGCCCTCTTCTATAATTCCCAGGTATAGAACTGGACGTTTTATTAGCTAAAGAGGGAGGCAGTGTGGTATAGAGGGAAGAGCTGTGGAGATTAAATGAGATAATTTGTGCAAACTCTCTAAGCACAGAGAATCTGGGAAGATGCAGCAGCATAGTGTTTGAAGCTCTCTGGATCCCAAACTAAAGATCCCAACCCAAAGATCCTAACCCAACCCAAGATGGCTAGGCAAAAAAATTTAAAATCCACAGAAAACATGCCCAACTAAACAAGGTGACATGATATCCCTACAAGCCCCAAGATAACAGTTTATGTCCACCTGCATGGTCTTGGCACCTGTGCAGAAGAAAGCAGTGGGAGACTCCAGAATGGTCAACAGGTATTCCCTGGAAAATACAGTAGAAAAATTTGCGGGCAGCAGCTGAGACCGGGAGACATTTTACTCATTCCATTCCAGTGTGTGCAAGGAGCTCATGGAAGCATTGAGGGAATGGAACCATCTAGCCCCTAGGAACTCTTGGAACTGAGCCAGCAGGGCTTGCCTTAAGATCAGGGTCTCGCACTATGGAGAAGCTGCTGGAAGTGAAATGCAGAGTTTAAGTAGGAAAGAGACAATAGACTCCGGATAAAGAAAGTCCAGGTAAATGTAGAGGAATCTCAGAAAGCACACTGCCCCAAATGACAGGTAAGGGAGCTCTGTGAAGTCAGGAAAACTGCTGTGAATATGCCCTTTTCTAAAATTTCAGGAAAGTTAATACACTTGAAAATGACCAACCAAAAAGAATCAATGTTGAATCTCATACAAAATTATGTAAGAGAAAGGATAATAAGGAACAGAATGACATCCCTCTGCATAATGAAAACACACCAGAAAGATATGCTCAGAATCCAGATCAGAAATGTAGCCTGTATCAAAACAAAGTAAAAGCATTAAGAAAATGATAAAAAAAAAAATGGATGAAAACTGTAAGTCAGAATTAGGAAAAATTGAGAAATAAAGTGACAGAACCCAGGAAATAATTGAAAATTAAAGCAAAAAGCAACTGCAGAGAGAAGGAGGGACCGAGAAGAAGACAAATTTTATAAATCAAAAAAGAAATAGAAGGGATGAAAAAACTTGAGGAGAAAGTGATGGACATTGAAGACACGCAAAGAAGTCGCAACGTACAGATAATAGAAATCTCTGAGGAACGAACCCACAACAAAGGAAAAAATAAGTATTAAAAATGGTAACTCAAAGAAGTTTCCAGAAATTAAAAAAAAAAAGGATTTGAAAATCCACATTGAGAGAACACACAGCATGCCTGAACATACCTATTCAGAGCAGCAAATATGAAGACATGGCCTCGTAAAATTATCAGACTTTGAAGAAAAGAGAAGACAAACATCTAGAGGGCATCTAGGCAAAACCAGCAATGACTTTTAAGGGGAAAAAATATGTTGTCATCAGACTTGTTCACAGCAACACTTATGCTAGGAGAAGGCGAATACTTAGGATCCTCAAGAAAACGTAGGCCAAGGATTATATACCCAACAAAACAGACTCGTGTGGACAAAGGACACAAAGTATTACCAACAGGAAAAGGATCAGCGTGCTGGCATTAGGCATAGTTACTCTTCCAGCTACAACTAAGTGAGTGTTATAAGGAAATGGTATACTATGAATTGCTATATGTCCAAACAATGTAGATACAGCACATCCATTAAAATAGGTAGAATAGGGAGGACATAATCCAAGCAAACATTATTTTAAGTACTTGTGTCAGTGGTGGTAATTTTAGTATTGCTCTTCTGAGACTACTGTGTCAGAATATGGAATAACTACGTCAATAATTATGGGATAGTCTAACATCTCCTGTGTTCCTAAGAACCAGGATTCTGTTATGGAAGAAAAGAGATTCCTTTGTAATATAGAAGAGATCAAAAGTCTGTGTGGTTCTTGCTTTGAATCAGAAATATCAGTGGGAACTCATGATATATTTTCCCTTTAAAAATCCACTGAAGAGGCCTGGAAGCAATGGCCAACCTAGAAGCACCCACCATACCTGGTATCTAGGGTGTGGTCTTGAAATACCATTTTCCACTACAAACCAAAACAAACAAACACACAAAACCAAGACTTCTTGGAGAAATAGCTGGGGCAGGAAAAGTACAAGATGAGGCTGGACCACCCTGTTGGACCACAGAGTAAGAGACCTACTGAAGACTTCTGGAGCCACTCTGATCTTCCCTCTGACCAAAGATGGGCAAGCTTGAGTTCCAACAAAGGATAATAATTGCAATGGATTGAAATCCATCAAATAGTTTAAATCCATGAGTTCATACTAATATTTTAAAAAAACCAACTGGTAACCTCTGGATGATGACGGAGAGAGAGCAAGTTCATGATCCTGAAAACCTGTAAAAATAAGGCAAGAATCAGGCATTGATCTTGCTTTGCTTCTGTGAATGATACCTCCTGGTAACCAGATAGCATATGAGGGGCAGCGCTCTTTACGGATGTATTCCAACTAACACACTAAAGAAATGATAGAATTGGACTACCAGCATTTTGCAATCCCCGATGGATCGGTGGATCTAGGCCCTGAGCATCAACAGCTGCTGACATCACAGAGAGAGAGACAGCCAGACACCAAGTGCGCCCCAGTGGAAGAGACGCCACCAACTGTCATCTTGCCAAAGGCACCGGGCCTGCCTCTGATCAGGTCTGGATCCAGCAGCCAGTGTGCCGGAAATGCAGAGGACAGATCGACAGCCTGCTTCGCACCACGAGGATGCAGTCGGCGAGCCCACGTGTAGGAAGCTCTATGGTTCAGAGGCTTCCAGTTCCTTAACAGGTCAAGTGCCTGGGAAATGAAGGGATAGAGAGGAAACCTGTAGATTAAAAAGGACTTGAGACACAGCATGTTTTTCTCATGACTGTCTTGAGGCACGCACCCATGTGATAGGAACCATAAAGAAACCCAGGTAGGCGACGCTGGCACCATCAGGACAGGGGTCCTGGGAGGGCTGGGGCGGGCAGGCCGGCACTGAGATTGGTGTGGGCGCACGAAGGGGCCTCAGATGGCACATGGAGGATCTCTTTCCTGACCCGAGTGGTGATTACACTGCTCATTAAACTACATCTGTGTTCCGGGTAGGTTTTGCATCTGCGCTTTTATTTTACAATAAAGAGGATTTAAAATATGTCTAGCAAACGAGCTCCCCCCTCTTCTCTCCGCTCCCGGTCAGTCGCACGACATTGTGGGTTTGACTTCTTTGTGCTGGGGCACCGAGCTGGGCACTACCTATCCGGTCTGTCACTTACTACCCCTGCGACCCACCTGACTTGGCGGGGGGGTGCTCCGGGGAGGCGGGACCACGTCTCCCATGTTTGCTTCGGCGTCCCTGGTGCCTCGCACCCAGCAGGCCTTCAAAACACACTTGTCAAGCGGGTGAATCCGCCTGCAGTTGTGGAAGCTGAAGCTCAGTCCATACAGTTTGGCAAATAGCAAAGCTTCGCTTATCCGCAGCCAGGGCAGATGGGGACCGGAGTGTGGGTCCTGGTCCAGGGGGCAGGAAGGGCTACGCGGCTTCCCCGCCGAGCAGCTTGGCTGTGGAGGCCACTGCGCTTCTCTGGTGGGGCCGTCTCTGGGACAGGCGCCCCCCTGCCGGGCCACCTGCAGCTCCTCCTGGAATCTGGGTCTCCGTGGGCGTGGCACTTCTGACTTTCCCATCCGCCCCTTGTGTTGTGGTTCCCCTCAGGCTCCGCCAAGAGAAGACAGACACTGTCCGCTGCATCAAGTCCTGCCGCCCCAACGACGTCACCTGCATGTTGGACCCAGTGCACACCATCTCCCACACCGTTGTGTCACTGCCCACCTTCCGAGAGTTCACCCGCCCTGAAGGTGAGTGGTGACTCCCACGGCTAGAATTGGCGCGGGGGCCCCAAGGCTAGAGAAACGCCCCTGCGAGGCAGCCTCCTCTGGGGCTTCCCAGTGCTTGAGCCGAGAGCTTGGCCCCAAGGAGCTACTCCCTGGGAAAGACATGGATTTGCCTCTGCAAAACTCCCAGTGTCCCCAGAGCGCACAGCACCGTGCCGGCCCGTTCCTGGCTCTCAGCTCAGGAGGCTGCTGCTTCTGGGTGTTGAGCGTTGGCTCTGTGCCAAGCGCTGGGGCGTCAGGGAGGGCTTCTGGGAGGAAGTGACTTCCAAGCTGGGGCCCAAATTGTCAGCAGGAGGTAAGTAGTAAAAGTGGGGAGCAGGGAGAGAGGAGGGGGCCAAGTGGAGCAGAACTCATCTGGAAGGTCTGGAGGTAAGTTTAGGGGGCGGTGGGTATTTGAGGAACGAAGCCAAGTTTGTCTGGCTGGAGTGGGAGAGGCTTGGCAAGAGACAGGCTGGGAAGATAAGCCTCAACTTGGGGTTGGGGCTTCCACTGCAAGGCTTTTGGGAGCCATCACAGGGCTGTGCCTGATACTATTTGTGTACGGGAAATGTCACCCTGGAGACCGAGGGGCTAGACTGGATCCAGGGAGCCCAGGAGTGAAGCAGGAGCCCAGGCGGCTCCTGGCCTGCTGTACAGACCTGCCATCATAGCACCCTTTCCACTGGGGTGGGACCCGGGGCACCCCGCCGTCCTGGCACCCGTACATCTTGCTTCTGGGTGTGCAGCCCCCATGCCGAGGCCACCCCTTCCTCTGTGGGGTCTTTATCCCTGGCCTTGCTGCGTGATTGATTCACGCAGCAAACACTGATGGAGCCTCCTAGGTGTCAGGCTCAGGGCCAGGCTCTGGGGCCCAACGATAAGGAAGAGCTCCCTGACCCTCCGAGGGGAGATGTGCAGTTGAGCCAGCGGGACAGTTTACACACTGTGATAGCATCCCACGGGGTGACGCAGGGGCACATGCCAGAACATAGCACCCGGTTGTGGGGGGCCTGGGGGTGACGAGGGCAGGAGATGCTCCCCAAGGACATGGTCACCTGAAAGAACGGGTGACCCCCTGCTCCCCTCCCCACTGACTCGTTCTTCTAGAAAAGGAGAGGCGCAGAATCTCTGCAAGAGAGCACGGACTTGGATTGGGGAAAATCCACTGGCTCGTGTTTGCCTTATGCCAAATGACCGGTTCCACCAAACCACATACAAATCCTTCCCAAACCCCTAACGGCCGGTTTTGTGGCCTCTTGAGCAGTGCTGGTCTGGAAGTTGATTCTATAGGGAGTTGAGCGTGGCTGGAGGTGCCTATTAGCATCTGGGGCCCAGGAAATCCTGACCTCGACCTTTAGCGCTAAAAGGACCCTCAGTGGGCCCTGGCGGTCTGCCTCCTTCACTCTACAGATGAGGAAATGGAGTCCCAGAGGAAAGACCCCTCCGGATCACCCAGAGCCAGGGTAGACTCGGGGCCTTGTGCCCCCAACCCAGGGCGGTTGGCCCCACTTTACACGGGGTGGCCGAGGAGAGGGACACCACCACCAAAATGCCCAGCCCACGTCACCCGAGAAGCGGCTTTTCTGGCCCACGTCACCACGGGGCAGGAGACCGGCCTGCTCTCTTGCCCTTGCTGACCTCTCTCATTTACCCCCACAACCACCGCCCTTCCCCTTCTTCCCAGCTTCATGAAGATTTACGACTAATTACCAAGTGCCCCTCAGCTCTACCACCGCTGCCCATTAGCCGCAGGACCTCGGGGAAGATCCAAAGCTTCTCCAGGCCTCAGTTTCCCTGCTGATCACAAGGGGGGTAGGCGATGACCTGTGAGCCCTCAGGACCCCTCCTCCGCCTTCTCGGTGCAGGGCTCGCCAGCCCTGGGTTCTTGGGACCCGAGGGGGCGTCTCTGGGGGCCCCATGATGTGCTTCCCTCCCGCAGAGATCATCTTTCTCCGGGCCATCATGCCCGTGTATCCTGCCAACCACGCTGACATCATCTTCGACATCACCGAAGGGAACCTGCGGGACTCCTTTGATATCATCAAGCGCTACATGGATGGCATGACTGTGGGTGAGTGGCCGGAGACGTTCGGGTCCTCCCAGCCAATGGCCTCGTGGAGGCCCGTTGTGCCAGGCCGCTGGGAAAACCCCTCTGGACCAGCCGAGGTCCCGTCTGAATCCCCCTCCTAAATCCCCCCTATTCTTCAGGGCCAGCTGGAACCCCCTCCTGCCCCCTCCCAAGGCAATCACAGGCCAGGAGTGGGATCTGCTCCTGGCTGTGCACCAGGTCTCCAGGGGCGACCCCTGTGGGCCTCTGTCTCCTGCCTGTGAATGGGTGGATTAACTAGATCTCTGTCTCACAACCATGAACTGACGATATCACACAGGTGACGTGCCTGTCTCGGGGCTCGGACCGTCCCCAGGTCAGTGGGACCTGATGTGAGTTTTATTCTTGTGGCACGACAGAAGGAATAGCAAACGGAGGGTCTGAGCCCGTGCTCTGGGCCTCGGCCCCAGACCGTTTGCCTTGCCACGTGTCCAGTCGATGTCCCGCCCGGCACGTCACGCGCACAGCCCTTGAGCGGGGAGCCTGCCGGCGGCTTCCGCCGAGAGGCAGCGCCGCGGGAGCACGGAGGAGGGCTGGGGTGGAGAGGGAGCGGGGGGGGACGCCAGTGGAGGTGGGAAGCAGGTGAGTCTGGGGAACCGGCTTGTAAACCTCTCCTGAACTGTCGAGTTTTAGAGACCTCAAGTTCGTGGGGAATGGAAACCATCCCAGCTACCATTTTCGACTTAGATTTAGACTCTGAGTATGTTCAAAGCAGATGAGCAGCTGAAGACCAGGCCCTGTCCTCGCTTGGGCCTCAGTTTCTCTACTGCGAATGGGGGTGGGTGGGCATGGGCTTTGTGGTGTCCTGGGCCATGGATTCTGTGAGGTGTTGACCAGAAGGAGCGTCCGAGCGTGTGGCCCTTCAGCAGAGTTTTGGAATAAGGTCTCTAGGTGGCGCTGTTGGCTCTCAGAACCCTGGTCCCTGCGCCGGGACACCCGCCGCCAACCCCAACCGTTGTTAAACTGGCAGCTGGAGACAGGGGATCGTTATTCCCCTGTTGCCAAAGAGCCATTTATAGCGACTTTACAAGCTCTTAAATGGGTTTGCATGTTGTAAACATGACTGAGTCATTTAGGGGCTCCCCACCCCCAGCCGCCTCCTCCGCTAGTTGGCAGCAGGAATAATTAGTTAATTACAATTAATGGTACATTAGTCCTCGCTGGGATCCCAAGGGGAGGGCGTGCAGTTTGGCTGTCAGCAGTCATAAAACTTGCTGCTTGCCCTTGGGTCACTGCCCACCCTGGGCCTCAGTTTCCCCCATGTTAGCTGAAGAAGACCTTCAGGGCCCCAGGGGTGAGGGCAGACGGGAGGAGGGAGGGTCAGGCTTTGTCCCGCTTGGGTGGGGTGGTGGTGAGCTACTTGAGACACTGGTGCCCAGAAGCCCACCTCCTACCGGCCCTGTGCCTGATGCTAGGCCGGCGGGCGTGGCTGCAACACGGCCTCGCGGGGGTAAATCATGGCCTCGCGGGAGAGTTCACAGCTTCGGAACCGTAAGAACTGGACTCAGAGCCTGCTGCTCCACTCGCGTGTTCTTGCCCTTCTGCTCCTTTCCCGAGCCCTCGTCTGTACCGGGCCCTGGGCTGGACACTGCGGGGACACAGGTGAAGGACCACCATGCAGACCCTGCCCTCAGGGGCTTTGCCTTCCAGTGGGGGAGAGAGATGGCCCCACAAACAAATCATCAAAATCTGACTCTGAAGAGACTGACAAGCCTCTGTGGCCCCCAGAGAAACCTCTTGGGGGTGGCTCTTGCTGAGTTTGCGCCTTGCAGTTCCCAGCTAAATCCCTCCTGGGTGACCTGAGCCCGGGGGTTGGGCAGCGGCTGGGCCCAGATCCAGTGCCCACCAGCGCATTTTTCTAGCCGCATCTGTACTCCAGACAAAATCGACCTGGGAGCCTCTGTTTCTCGGCTTCCCATCCACTGGGGCAGAAAATCTTGGCGTGTCGAAGCCTGGAGGCTCCTGGAGACCATCTCTTTCCAACTCGTTTGTAGAGGGGGAAACCGAGGCCCAGAGAGGCGTGAGGGTGTGCCAGGCTGCTCATGGTGCCTCGGGGCAGAGTGGGGAACAGAACGGAGCCCCTGGGAATGGAATGTGGATCAGGTCACAAAGACAGAGCGGCTGTCCCTCACTGCGCTCGGTCACGCGTGCCCTGGTCTTTGGAATCCGGGCTGGGGCTTCGTGGAGGAGGGCCCAGGCCGACTCCGGAAAATTCGTCCCGCTTCCGGTGGGCTCGGCCTCCTGCGCTGCTCGCTCGGATTGCAGGGCATCCGTCTGGCCGGGGGCCCGGAGTTTGGCACGGGGCCCCAGGGTCCTCGTGCCGGTGTCATCTCCTGGGTAGAGGACTCTGAGGCCAGGGGAGTCCAGATGGCAAGGTCCCGCTGGGGTGGGACCCGGACTTTATTTCGGGTTGGGCCCTCGTCTCCATGCCCACCCGTCCCTGCCTTATTTCTCTGCTTGGGTCTCTTCCCTGGACTTCCTTAACCCCACCTCTTCCCCTCCCCGCCTCTGTCCCAAATAACTCCTGTGCACCCCGGGAGCTCTGGGCCCCCAGGGTGGCCGTGCTGGTGCGCGCCGGCCCTGGACGCAGGCACAACGCTGCAGCTCCAGGCCTGTCCACCGGCGGTGGATGGTTTGCTGCTGGACCCGAGCCCAAGCGTGAGCAGCCCGCCAGTCGCAGCCAAGTTGTCTACCCCGCACCCAGCTCGGTTCTCACAAACACCTTCAGGGACAGGTGTGATCGTCTCCCTTGGGCAAAGGAGGGAACAGAATTAAATAACCACCTGGGACCGGGCATCTGAAACCCTTTGGGGCCTGGGTGTTTGCACACTTGTTTTTAGGGGCGCAGTTCTCCTTTCAAGCAATGTCTTAGAAACCCTGTATGTCAGTGGAAAGGAAGAAATTGTTTTCTGGGGCCACTCACGCCGCCTGTCTGCAGCATCCAGCAGGATGGGGGGGGGCTCCCAGCTGGGCCCAGTGAGAACCACTGTGCAGCTCCACGCTGCCTGTAGCACCTGGAAGGGACACTGACCCGCCCACAGGTGTCGGCTGAACATGGCCATGCCCTGTTCGGACACTGGACACCGGGGTCTGGAAGGCTTCCTGGAGGAGGTGAGGTCTGAGCTGAGTCTCGACACATGTGAAGGAGTGACTGACACCTAGTGTGAGTACCAGGAGCAGGCGTTTCCTCCTCGCCACACCCCTGTGACATGGTGGGACTATCGCTATTCCCGGGTGAGGCAGCAAGGACCAGAGAGAGGAAGAGCCTGGTGCTCCCCAAACGCCCGGGGCCGGAGCCCACTGACGGCTGGGGCCAACTGGGGCAAAGTGACTGAGGGTTTGGGTCCCGGAGAAATACGCGTGTACAAGCTGCCAGGACCCTGAGGCCACGGAGCTCCTGCTTCCCCCAAATAACAGAAGAAGAAAGTGCCCCAAGTCCGCTCAGAACCTGAAAGGGCCAGGCCTTCCCCTAATGTATCCTTTAAAAGCCCGTTCTTAGAGGGGATAAAGGCGGCTCTGCAGCGGGGCTGAGCCTGCTGTCGGCCCAAAGCCCGAGCAGACATCCTGCTGCATTCCTCCTTAACCAGCTGTCAGTGAAAAATGAAGAAAGCATTTTTAGCCTGTGCAAAAATGCCCTCTTAATGCCTGAGGTATTCTCGGGCCACGACAAAGCCTTCCTCGCCCAGCCCCGGATTCAGGCTTCGCTCTGCGGGCTACTGGCTGTGGTCAGGGGCTGTGCCAAGAAGGGGGTCCTTCTGGTACTAGCTCGGGATGGGGGGACTTGCGGGGGTGCCCTGGCCGGAGCCGGCGCGGGCTGGGTCCTGTCAGCCTCCCTGCCGCTGGGGGCCGTCCCCTCCCCGGGGCCGCTGGGCCCCGGCTAGCCTCAGCCCTCTCCGCCACCCTCCCTCCTCCCTGCTGCTTTTCAGCTCTTTTTCCAAGGACAGGAAAATAAAATCCGTCTATCCTGAGGGTCAGCTTTGCCAACATTTCTGTGAGCACCTCCCCAAAGCCAAGAGGAGCTAGGCAGTGCGGAGCTTGAGTGGCTTTTTAGACCCACCTTTCGATTTTGTGTAGGCCCGCCTGATCCTTGGCCAGTGGGCACGCTGACGGGAGATTGAGCGGCTTTGTGCCAGTCGGCCCCTCCTGCCACACACCCGTTTCGTGAGCTGGAGGGTGCTTGGGGAGCCTCTGGACAGCACGTCAGCCACGCGGGGCGTGAGCTCTATGCAGGCCGGGACCCTGGTTCCCCATCAGGCATGGACATAGAGTGGGCGAGCGAATATTTACCCAAGGCCACGCTGGAGGGACAGGAGCACCCCAGCTCACACAGCCTCCAAGGGTCACAGCCTCCCGAGGCACTCCCTCGCCCTGGCAAGAAAGGGCCACCGGACTGGGGTGGAGCCGTGGCTACAGCTCATGTTTCCTGTTTTTAGTGGAATCCTTCACGCCTGGCCCCTGGTGTGTGTGAGGTGAGGTTCATAAAATTTGACTGTATTTGCGGACGTCCCTTATAAATAATGACAATAATTAAGGTAAGAACAGCCCTAAAACTACTAGTTAGTGAGCTCTCCCAGCCCCAAAATGGGCTGAAATAAAAGAGATGGACTTGCTAATTGTTCTTGCCCGGTGGAGTGGGGAGTTTTGTTTTTTTAGTTTTGCATAATTACTGGGAAGGCCCTAATTTTACTAAAAACGAGCAGGAACACAAAAGAACAGATCAGTGTCAGTGTCACCCCGCTGTTAGCCTTGGGCCTCGTGAGATCTGCACTAGTCTTTCCACTTGAACTGGGACGTGACGGTCCCTGCGTTCCGGCTGCAGAGATCCTGGAAATAAACTATTGCGTGTAGGTTTCATGTGGGTATGAATCGTAGCTTCCGGGACAGGCTGCTCCCCTGAGCTGCCCCCGTGTCCCTCGGAGCAGCCGCTCCCCCCTTCCCGTTCTGATTAAATCGTGGCGGTCTGCAAGGATCCAATGTTGGCCGCCCTAACGCGGCTCCCTGGTCCCCCATGGGCAGTTGGCAGTGGGCGTCGGGGCCACCAGGACTGATCCGTTAACCAGCTTGCGCACGCCACTGTGTGCTTCCTGCGCACCTACTGTGTGCTGGGTGAGGAGCATGCAGTCTCTGCCCCTAGGGAGGCTGACGGTCCCCGGAGCGGAACAGGAGAGCACCGAGGTGCTGTGGGTGCAGAGTCCGGGTCGCCCCTGCCTGGGCAAACTGTCGCGAGCTGCAGGGAGGAGGTGATGCCTGGATGGCTCCGGCCTGGCCAGGTGAAGAATCAGACAAGGCTGTTCCCGGACCTTGTTCCCCCCGCCCTCAGCGTGGTGGTGTTTTGAACATCTTGACCATATCAATTTGAAGGCCCAGGGGTGGTGTGACGAGAGGCAGTGGGTGGGAAGGCACCCCACACAGTTTGGCGCTACCAGAGCAAGGGCGAGAAGGGAGGCTGGGAGGGGTCACAGGGCCGGGCCTCTGTAGACGTCTGTGGCCCACAGGGAACCACTGGAGGTCCGTGACGCTCCTTGGGAGGCCTGCACTGCCCAAGGTGCTTCTAGATCCTTCTGCAGCCTCCTGCAGCCTGAGGTGGTGGTTATCCCCACTTTGAAGATGAGAAGACTGAGGCCAGGGGAACTAAGCTGCTTGCCGGGGCCTCTCAGCTGGGGAGCATTTGAGGACGGAAGCTGGACCTGGGCCACCTGTCTCCAGAGCCTCCCACCCCCATGGCCCTCATGGTGCAGCCCTGTTTTCCTCTGGTCTGCACCAGCTGACACATCTATACCACCAGCATCTGTCAGCAGCAGTCAGAGGGGATCGGTAGTGAAGCATCTCCTTTCGAGTAGCCACAGTGCTCCCAGCCATGAGGTCTTGGGTCTCAGGCTACCCCTTTGTGAGTAAAGAGCTCCTCCAAGCCCACATGGTCAAGAGATGAGGTTTCAACACCACCACGCTGGGGAGGGGGCAGGGTCCTGGAAGAGCCTTCTCTGACTCTTCACCTGAATAGGGCGAACTCATTCTTGTTCCCACAGGTGGCCAGCCGTGGTGGTGGGGGGGGGGGGGGGGCGCTGCTGCTGGGGACCCTCGGGCCTGCCTTTTCCCCATCTGCCCGCAGGGGGCTGGGAGGGGGGTCCAGGGCTGCAGTGCGGAGCTGCTCAGCCTGGGCCAAGCCACACCTGCTATGGGCACTTGCAACTTAGGCGGATTGTTTCTAGGCTGGGCAGGACTCTGGCTGGAAACATGCTTTAATTATAACCTACAAATCTGGAGAGAAATTCAGATCCCGCTCTATTTGTGCCTTTGTTTCTGGAAAAGCGCTCTGGTCTGACAGTGTGTGTGTGTGTGTGTGTGTGGGTGTGAGTTTATGGGTGAGTGTATGCGGGTGTGTGTAGGCATGGGTGTGGCTAAGTGTCTAGGTCTATAGGAGGATGCAGATGAGCGTGTGTACACACACAGGCTTTGATTTCTGAGATGTGTGATACTTGCTGGCTTGGAGAAGGATGACCCTATAATATCAAGGCTCAGCCTCATGTCCTCAGTGCAAAGCCACCCTGGGCCCAGGGCCAGGATCTGGAGGTTTCGCTCATGGTTTTGCCTGGGAGTGGAGAGGTCACCTGGTGCCCCCGTGTGCGTTCACTTATTCCCGTGCGCAGAACCCTTTACACGCTCAGCACTTGTGAGCAAAACACTCCTCGTGCTGCCTTGTGGGCTGGCGTCGCTGTTTCTATAAGAAAAGACTGAAGGGCCGGCCCTGGGTCCCGCAGCCAGCGAGTCAGAGCTGCAGCTGGAAAGCTTGTCTGCCGTGTGCCCACTCTGTGCTCTGTCTGCCCCGAGCTCCCTAGCCTCATGGGCGGCTCTGAGGGCCCCTGGGTCCCCCCGAGAAACTCATGGGCTCCTGTTCTTGCCCCTGGCCCCGTGGCAGCTAGTCCTGTCCTCGGTAAAGTCGGAATGAATGGAGGGTCATGTGATTGTCCCACTCACCTTAGAGATGGTTCCCGATGTTAGGTGTAGAAGGGATATGCCCTAATTATGGACGCCCATTAATGCAATTAGACGAAATGATTATGTGAAAGCCCCTAGCAGTGCCTGGCATGCAATGAGTGTGCAGAAAGTCAGTCCTAGTGGGACCTGAGCCTTCTCCGTGGAAAGGCGTTGACAGCCCCCACTTGCCCCGCTGCCTGTGCCAAAGCATGATGTGTGCCAGCCAGGGCGCAGGCCCCCTCGTACAGTATTCCTCTTAAAGCAAACTAAAAACATTTTCACTTTGAAATAGCATTCCGAATTTCATCTGTGAGTATAAGGACTATTACTCTATTGCAGTTCACTGTTTGAAAATGATCAGTAGTTGGGGTGGCCCTTCTGGGGCAAAACGTGATTGAGTCTCTGTGGCCACAGTCTAAGCACTGGACTCGGGGTAAGACGTTCTGGGCTTGATTCTTGCTTCCCTGTTTCCAGGCGTGTGACCTCAGGCAGTTTGCATAACCTCTCTCTGAGTCTCGGTTTTCATCTCAGCAAAATTGCCATAGTACTTGCCTTGCTGGGTTGATAACCGCCTGCTAGGGGGACTGGATGAGCGTATTCGAACACAGCTGGGTGGGCTGTTAGGGGATAAATGAGCTGAGGTGAGGAGCCGTTTGGAGCTGGAGTGGGTGAGAGCTCGGCGCCCCTTGAGGGGACGACAGGGCGGAGAGTGTTCACCCCAAAGCAGCCCCAGCTGCCTGGGAGCCGTCCTTGTGGCCTGGGTGGGCGAGGCAGGCCGAGCCGGAAGCAGGATGGTGGAGGCCGCGCCGTCCAAGTTCTGCCACCCGTGAATTATCTTGCTCACTCAACAAGGACATCCCGGGTTCCTACTCTAGGCCAAGCCCCGGGCTGGGTGCTGGGCAGCACACTTACACCCAAGCCACAGAGCTTTCTCTCATGAAGCCGCCTCCTAGCTTCCCTAGTATCCTGCCATCTGCGCGCCTGTAGGCCCCGTACCTGTTAATGTCTCAGAGGGAGAGAGAAGTGGGGTGTGGCCGGGCGGCTCTGTCCAGCTGAGTATGTTGTGTACTGCAAAAGCCCCAGGGTTTTCAGCCTCTTCCATGTGCAGTGCACAACATACGGACTAGTACGCAGCAGCCCCGGTACAAGAGCTCGTGAGTGAAGAAGATCCCAAGCTCACAGCACCTCTGCCCCCCGCCGAGGGAGGCCTCTTTCAGAGCAAAGCGCTTGCTTGCCCAACCATCTGGCTTCAGGTCACCTTCGGCTGTCCCAGCCAGCAGGGCGCAGATCACCTCTTTAAAATCATTACCCCAAGGGGTTAAACATGTGCTGCTGACCCTGTCCTGCAGCCTGACTCAGAAAGCTTGGCCCGGGATCAGTACACATTACAGATGACATTCAGAAATTCCACCTAAAAACAACAGTGCGGCTGTCCCTGCCGGGTGACGAGTGATTGGCCCTGTCCCGGCTTTCACGGCAAATCCCAGGGATTAGGCGCTCTCTCTGCTCCCGGAGACGCAGCCTGCCCGTCACCCCGGGCCACACCCTGGCCAGCAGCCAGCGTGTTTCCCGGGGTGACGGCCCAGCAGCCTCGGAGCCCAGGATGGGCTGTGGCCCATCTTCACCCTGAGGCTGGCAGCGTCACCGAGGGCGGTGGGAGGTGGAGAGTACGTGGGGGGGTCTCTTGAAGGCGGCGGGATGGAGATGAGAGGGACAAACACTTCCCGTGCCCCCTGGGCTGGGATCCCGTGGAGCAGAGATGGGGTGGAGGGCGTGGGGCCCAGGGCTGCGCCTGACCTCGTGACCGTGCTCAAATGTCAGCATTATGCCCCCGAGACCCTCTAAGGAGGGCTCTCCACCGCCAGTTTCGCCGACACAGACTCTCGGAGGTCACCCCTCACACAGCTGACGATGCCTCCAGGCAGCCCCCCAGGCTTGTGCTGGAGCCTCCGAGGGCTCGGTGGGGTTCAGGGCTTCGCAGCCCACCCGAGCGAGGCACGCAGGGAACCCTGCTGGAGCCAGGGACCCCCTGTGCCCCCTCAGTGGCTCCCCCTACACCCCCACACCCGGCTGCTGCCGGCACTGCCGGCTTTTAAGCCCCTGCTGCCCGGCCAGAGAGGCGTCCCCCCCCAGGCCCGTCTCTGTCCCCCTTGGGACAGCACTCTTGTCCCTTCTCTGTGTCCACTGGGGTGCTCCAGCCCCCCAGCCCGTGCCTCAGACCCCAGACATCCGTGGCCTCTCCCCTCTTCTGGGCATTAGCTGGGACATTCCCCTCTTCCTCTCTGGGTAAACTCCTCTCCATCCCTCAAAGCCCAGGTCAGTGTCAAATTCTCCTCTTGCCCACCATCCGCACCCCCACAGGCTGAGCGTGCCGCCGCTCCCCTGTGTTCCACAGCAGCCTGGATGGGCCTCTCTTGGGACTCTTCTCATATCCCTTCTTCCAGCAAACGATGTCTATGCCCTGCAGAGGCAGGTCCTGGTCCAGGGGACACAGCAGCAACCAAGACAGACAGACATGCATCCCTGACACATATTCATTTTATTCCAGGGGGTGGGAGCAGACAAGAAACGAGTAGAATATGTTCACGGTCAGGGGGTGGTGAGTGCGATGCAGAGGGCTGGAGAGGAGGAGGGGGAAGCCGGGGTGTGGGGCAGAGGAACAACTTTAAATCTGGTAGTCGGAGACAGTTGTCTAACCCGAGGAGCTGAGGCAATGAGCCACACGGAGATGTGAGGAAGAGAGCACTTGCAAAGTCCCTGAGGCAGAGGGAATGGCGCGTGCAAAGTCCCTGAGGCAGGCAGAGGCAAGCCTGGTGTCTTTGAACCGCGGCGAGGAGGCCAACGTGGCTGGAGCAGAGGCATGAGCTGGTGGCTGGTGAGGCGGGGGTCTTGAGGCCGTTGTGAGGCCTCTGGCTTTTCTGCTGAGTGAGGGAGGAGCCACGTGAGGGTCCTGAGGTGGGGAGTGAGATGACCTAAGGCTTTAAAGGCTGACTCTGGGTGCGGGGCCGAGGCTCCCACAGCCGGCTGGGCTGAGGCAATGGTGAGACCCCCATGCGGGTCCAGCAGAAGGCATGAGAGGGAGACAGATTCGGGGTGTCATTGGAAGGGAGTGCCACGTTTTGCTATGAGTTGGATGTAGGCTGGATAACCCCACAGATTCTGGCCCGAAAACGGGAAGACTGGCATTGCCGTCTGCTGAGACGAGACGGCCGAGACACTGCAGCTTTGGGGAGGCCGGAAGTTCAGTTTGGACATTAGGATCAAGACGCCGTGGCCCCATGGTGGTGAGCACTGAAACGGATGAGCCCGGGAGATGCTAGCGTGGGGATGGTGGTCAGAGCCCGTGACCCCATGAGCTCCCCGAGGGAGCGAGTGTAGACACAGAGAAGAGGCCAAGATAGGGCGCTGCAGCCCTCATGCTCAAGGTCGGGGTGAGCCCGCGAGCCTGGAGCCGCGATGTCCTGGAAGAGGGGAAGGCATTTCCCGGAGGAGGGCACACCCATTGGATTAGGTGACGCCCAGGCCACTGGTGACCTTGGCAAGGCCCTCCCGGTGGACAGGGTGGAGAGGAGACGCTCAGAGCAGGCTCACTGGAGAATCCTTCTGGAACGGGAGCAGAGAAATGCCTGTGCCTGCGGCAGGGGCGCGGTGCTCACGGCCTCATGAGCTCTTGCTGATCTTGCTCTTCCAACAGTTATGAATTCCTGGAGGCAAGGACCTACGAGGGCCTCATCCGTGCAACACCCCCCCCTTCCTCACCCTGTTCGTTTGTCTTTCTCGCACACACGTGTGTGCACACACCCACCACACGCACTAGGAAGTCACCCAGGCCCGGCGCCCGGCAGGCTGTGAGACCACGCACGCCTGCTGACTTCCAGAGTCACCGCGGGGTTAAAGCGAGCCCAGAGCAGACTCTCAGCGTCCCCCAGGGTTCTCCCGGGGACCGTCTGTGTCCAGCCAGAATGATTTGTGAGCATCCTACTGCTGCCATCATGCACCTTTGGAAAAGCCTTTGATATCACCGGGCACACTCATAAATCATTCTTTATTTAAAAAAAAAATAATAATAAACTAAAGGGTTTTAGCCAAACAGCAGTGGAGGCATGTTGTGCAAACTTAGGAAAGAAAAGTTGGATGATGATCCGAATCTTCCAGCCGCCTCACCTCACAACCATAAGTGTGCAAAGGACCCAGATGCCCACCGTCACCCATTATCAGGAGGAGTGTTCCCTGCAGCCTCGATGTTGGGTATTTCTGCACGGACTCTGCGAGGAACATCCGCTCCGTGGCCGAGACAGGGGACCCCAAGTAGCATCCTGGTTATCACTGTCATCAGACCAATAGCTGACCCCCTGGGGACCTTGCCGTGTGCCAGCCACTCTTCCGGCATGGTGGAGATGCTACTTACAGCAACTCTGTAGGTGATTTTCCCCACCCGCAGAGGAAGAAACTGAGGCACGCAGCAGGTTCAGGCTCAGGGAGCGTCAGTCAGGAGTGCACGCGGGGTGTCGGGACTCCATGTGGCGTTCCTGGGCCGTGACCTTCCTGGGCGACCTTGGGCAGGGTGAAGTCCTACGCTTCGGGGTCCAGCCCAGTCCTGAAATTCCTCTGCACCTGCATTTCCAAGCATACCCCCCCAGACTGTTCTTGCCAGGCCGACTTGTCCTTCAAAGTTCCGCCGAGACTAACTCCTTGGCGAAGCTTCCACGGGCTGCCAGGGCCCGGTCTGGGGTGAGCACTTCTCCCGAGCTCCCCCGAAGCCTCTTTCCTCACTTTCCCGGCCTCTGCGGCCCCACCATCTACGTCTGACTCCCCCAGAGGGCCGAGAGCTCCATGAGGACCCTCACCAGCACCGGGCAGTGTTTATACCCGTGGCACCCAGCACGGGGCATGCCCAGAGCATGGGCTCCGTGCCTGCCAAAGGAAAGAGAAGAGAGGGCGCCATGTTGCAACCAGAAGTGGGGGCTCGGGGTCCCTACTCTGCACTCGGCAGCTGCACACCGGGCCGACGTCTTAATTCCTCGGGGCCTTGGTTGCCTCTGAAGAAGGAGGTAATGTAGCGGAGGGCAGGACTTGGCTCACTCTGGTACTCCCAGGTCTCTAATTCTAAGTCCAGTTGGCAAGACTGTGCACACCTGCCTTTCCGTGACCTTTGCACATCCTGGGGGGACTGCGAGGGGTTCAGTGCAGCGGGGGCAGAGTGCTGAGAATGCAGGGGGACCTGAGCAAGGTGAGCTCCACCTGCTGTGAGCGGGGGGGGGGGGGGGGGGGGGGAAGATGCGACTTTTGGCAGAGCCACACCTCAACCCCAGGATCCGACCTGTGTTCTAGAAGGCTGGCTGTGGCCGCAGTGGGGGCAGTGCGTTGGGGGTGAGGAGGAAATTGTTGTAAGGTCAGGCCTGACCTGAGGCGGGGTTGGGGCCAGAGCAGGCAGGAGGGCGTGGACACTCTTGCCCATGGGATTCGTCTGCGTCCGTGGTGACTGAGCGGGAGGGATGGAAGCCAGGCGGCCTGTTGAGGATGGGCCCGAGTTCTCTGGAGACTGGAGAAGAGCAGCGGGTTGGGGGGAAGGGAGCATCTGGGGAGATCCGAGCGGCCGGTGAGCTTGGGTCTGGGGCGGAAGGACCCCAGCAGGCACGGGTGGGGGCAGCAAATGATTTCTCATCCCACCCCTCATGGGCACACTTTTGGCCAACTCCGTTAAAGTCGGTGCGTTAGATGGCGAATCCCTTCCAGAAAAGTGCCCGGCCTCCTCTTCCTCTGGCGAGCCACACTGCTCGGCGGAAGGGGCGGTGGCCCCGGGGCGGGCTCCCTGATGCTCACTTGCCCACACTGAGCCCGTTTCCTCCTCCAGGAGCACAGACAATGCGGCTGACAGGAGGAGGACCAGACGGTAGACGCGAGCGGGCTTCCCAAGGACAAAGCGCGGTAGAAACTCAGCTTCCACATCAGGGAGGAAGGCTGAAAGGCCTAGCTTTGCACATTTCTCCTGGAGGGGAAGGGTGGCCTCCGGGGGCTGCCTCTCGTGCCTGCAGCTGTCCCGTCCAGGCTGCTTTAGCTCCCAGGAGGCCGGCGGGGGGAGCACACTTAGAACAATCGAGAAGTGCGGATGGCGAGTTCTGCGGAGACATGTTGAGTGCCATTTGGTATTTTAAATATGCAGCCCAGACTCCTGTCCCCCTTCCTTCCAAGTTCCTGCCTGGGTGTTTCTCAGGGGGAGAAGAGTAGAGGGGGTTTCGGGAGCTCAGTTCCTCCACTGCCGATTACCGATGTGACTGCTTCCTGGTTCCTTTCTGCCATGCTTGCCCTATATGTGTGACCCAGCCAAGGGCAGCACGTTCTGGAAGTTTCTTCCATGTCGCGTGGCACTGTGAAGAGGGAGGAGACGCAGGGGGCTGGGAAGAGCTGGGCTTTGGGGTCAGTCCCAGCTGGATGGCATCCGGAGCTGTGCGCTGTGGGACCCGGGGCATCCGGCCCTCCAAGCCCACTCTACTCCCCCAGGGAAGGGAGGGGACGGTCTGTTCCCGACAACACTGTGGTGAGGACCGAAGAAGCCATGGGCCCGCGAGGTCCACCCGTTTCCCTTCCCCTTCGCCTGCTGTGTGTCCCTCCCCGAGCCCATCCATGCTCTAGTTCTGTTTTGTTTTGTTTTAAGTAATCTCTAGGCCCGACGTGGGGCTCAAACTCACGACCCCGAGGTCAAGAGTCGCACGCTCCTGACTGAGCCGGGCGCCCCACCTAGTGCTGTGCTTTGTATGTACCCACAGTGTATCTTCATGTTCTTGGGTTCTGCTCTTTGCCGTTGATTTGTGCTCTTAATCCTCGTCTGCAGGGTTCATTATTTGTACCAAGGAGACTTCACTGAGATGTGGGTGATGATGTGCCCCTTCCCGATTGCCAGTCATGTCTGTGTTTGTCGTGACCACGTGGGTCTCCTCTGACCTCCCGGTTCTCGGCAGAGCACCTGGGTCCCAGCACCTCGGCCGGCACTCCGCCTTCCTCCTTGCCTGTGGCTCTGCGTGGTGGCCACCGAGGCCAGACAGTGAGGCCTTGCTCTGCCTCCTCCCCTTTCCACCCAAGCCGGGAAACTCAATGACCTTCGACTACTGTGCATTCTCCCTCTTCCCATGCTCTCCTCTCCGGGCGATAATTTTCCCCTTTATAAACTGTGCTTAATGCTTTGATGTTCAGTTCGTTCACTCGTTCATTCAGCAAATGTGGGCTGAGGACCTCCTGTGTGTCAAGTGCAAAGTAGGGTGAAGAACCTGCTCTGTGGCACATGCCAGAGACACAAGAGTGGCCGGAAAGGTAGTCCTGTCGGCCTCCGGAATTACACAGCCCTGGGGAGCCTGATGACTCCCAAGACAGCAGATGGTTCTATAACCGGGCTTCACGGAGTGATAGCTTCTCCCTCTTTGTATTATGCCGGCTCGTGACTTTCCGACCTCTCTCTTTCCTAAGCCGGATCTCTCTTAAAAGCACGGTTAATTTCCACTGACATGAGATCACCACGGAGTCTTTTGATGCATTACCCGGCTTGTTAAAATCCTCTCTGACACCCCCGTTCACGCCGTTATACTTTGTCATTTAGAATCACAGGACTTCTGGGTTGAAGGCTGCACGGTGACTTGCACAAGGTCACACCTCTGGTCCGTGTGGAGCCAGCGCCGGAACCCAAGGCTGTGATCACGGGTCTCTTTATAGATCAGCGTCCCGTGTCAGAGACAAGACCCGTGCAGAGAGCTCCACGGCTGCTTTCCATCCTTCCAAACGACAGACGGACACATGGGTGCCACGCCAAGCAGCAGACACTGGGGGGGGGGGGTGGCTTCAAGGGCCCGGAGGGCCGACCACAGACCCCACGGGATGACCAAGATGCCCCGTTGGACCTGTGTGCTCCATGTCGGGCTCCTGGATCCCAGCACATCAGCGGCAATTTACAAAGCAGAGACGAGCCGTGAAGGTGAAGTGCCCGAGGGGCCTACATTTTTCAAAGGCAAAAAAAAGGCTTAATTATATCTTGAAGAGGCGCAGACACGTCCACACGCCAAGGCATACTAGCAGCGTCTGGGACCCGAAGCAGAAATGCCAAAGACGAGGATTTGGAAGATTAACACAATTGAACTCGGCACCACGGTGGTTTTTTTGTTGTTGTTGTTTGTTTGTTTGTTTGTTTTTATTTCTGGGGCTCTGGAAAGCTGAGGAGGTAAACACCCCAGCAGGTCAGACGGACACGCCAGGCCTGATGGAAATGCCCCTCTCCCTTGGGCCTGCATTTTGCTGCGAGACTGGTCATTGACTAGTGTCCTTCAGAGTCTTCCGTGGCTCCTCTTTCCTACAGGACAGAGTTTTGTCTTCCTTCCTAGATTGTGGGGGGCCTCAAGGACTCCTGTCCCTTCTTTCTTGCGCCGCCTGTATCCCACTCAGTCATCATGATGGCGCCCTGTGCTGGGGACAGTGGGATGCATGAGTTGCAGATGTTGCCCCTTGAAGGGGGAGCTGACTGTCGCTTCCCAGCCATGGGCAGATGCAGCATTAGAGCTGAGGGGGATGAGGTGTCAAGTACCCCCGGGCTGGGGAGGCTTCATGAAAGAGGACCTAAGCGGTCCAGCTGGTCCCCAATGCCTGGCACACAACAGATGCCAGTATCATATCTGCAGAATCAAGTTGAGGGGAGAGTTGGGCCGCCGGGGGAGAATTTTCAATCTCTGTGGTGCCACAGATGGGCAGCACGTGTCTCTCTCTTCCTCCCTCCCCTGTTTCCCTGCTGTAGGAAGGTTGGCAGTGGTTCTGAATGAACACTGGTCTAGAATCCATGGTGGGGAGGAAGCCAGGAGACTGCAAACCTAGACTCCTGGTTCTGTGAGACTGACGAGGTGTGAGGTCCTGGGAGCAGGCTGTGAGCAGCTCCTCAGCCTCCTCTGCCTTTCTCTTCCCAGGATTGACACCGTTCTGAGAACTGGCCTGAACCATCATACTTTTGGGATTTGCCCAAGTCCTTCCTGCTTCCTAGGTTCATAATTATTCTTCGAAATCCAATTTAAATGTCTGTAGAATCTTCATTAAACCTGCCCTGTGTAGAATGTCCTCTAATGGATGGATGAGTGGATGGATGGATCGATGGATGGATGGATGGATGGATGGATTAGTGAATGGATGGGTGGTTGGATGGATGAATGGTGGGTGGTTGGATGGATGGATGGATAGGTACGTAGTGGATGTATAGACAGGTAGGTGGATGGATGGATGGATAACTCAGTAGATGGATGGATGGATGGATGGATGGATGGATGGATGGATGGATGGATAGGTGGGTGGGTGGATGGATAAATAGATGGATGGATGGGTAGATGGATTGATGAGTGGATAGATGACCGGGTGGATGGATGGGTTGGTGGATGGATGGGTAGGAAAGCTGTAAAGAATGAAGTGATATCAGGAGAAAGCCTGGGCTTGGTCAAAGGGAGGACTAGGAGGTGGAACTCAAGCTCAGACTATCCTGGGAGAGGAGGAAACATGTTCACCCAAACCAGAGCTCCAGGGGAAGTGTGACTGAGCAGAAGAAGTAGTGGTCAGGTCCACAGAATGGGTGTGGCCTGGAAAGGGAGCCCTGGGTTAGCTGGGATTATGGATAGAGGTGGGGATTCAGTGCTGACTTCAGGTCAGAGGGAAGGGGTAGAGAAGCTCCTTCTGGTGAGGTTGCGGGGGGAGCAGGGGGCAGGCAGGGAACACACTTCTGAACTCTGCTCTGTGCACTCACGATTTCTTGTTTCATACTTGCAGCACGCATATTTGTCCCGCCTTAGTCATTTTTCTTGTTAAATGCAAATACCCTGCAGAAATCTCCGCTCTGAGTGTGACCTGCATCAGAAGTCAGGCCCACCTCCCCCCGGCCCTTCCCAGTGCCCCTTTCACTAATGCAGCCCCTGGCTTCCTTCCACGCCTCTTTTGTCTCAGCACTCAGCTGCAGCTGAACAATGAGCCATCGCAGGGCAGAGACCAAACCTTGAAAAGTGCCCAACGTGATGGATTTAGATGCAAACGCTTTCTACACATTCGGGGCTTTCCTTTTAGTACAATTTTAAAATCAATCCCGTAAAAATACTCAACACTTGCTCTGTTTTTCCATCATGCCAGAATTCAGCCATACTTTGAAAAATCAGATCACATTTAATTTGGAATTGTGAAATGCTTCTTTGCTGTCCAGTAGTCCTTTCTGAGGGCGAGAGAGGAGGATGCTCTCGTGCTTGTTTTGTTTCTGATTTTGAAGGTTGCTATTTTTAATCCCCATTTCGTAGAAGAGCAAATTAAGATGCAGGAAGGTTAAGAAACTCTTCTGGGGTCATACTGCTCTTCCCTGTCCCCATGCTGAGCCACGAGGACAGCCCAACATTGCCTTTACGTACTTACTTAGCACAGTGCTTGGCACACATAGACAATGCCCAGAAACTTCTGTGGCTCTGAACCGTTCATGCCATTCAAATGTGTGTGTGTAATAATTTTATAATATTTATATTTTACATATAAATGTATAAGTACATTTTATATTTTTATACAATATTCATAAATTTATATAAACACATTTATATAAAATTAAAATATATATAAATTTTACATACATTTAAAATATATAATTATACATTTTTATATTAATATTTATATATAAGATTTTAAATATATATTTAAGTAAGGATATTTACATATTTCATAGTATCTAGTTATATATTGGCATTATAATAATATAATTTATATTATTTATAATCTATATCACATTAATTATGTGCTATATAAAGATAATAATGATAAATAGAAATAAATACGTATCCAATCGTAGCATGCAGAAATGTACTCTCTACTCCACTGCTCTTCTGTCCCAAAATAGTTCTCAGGCTCCCCCAGCCTCTCACCTCTTCCTTGAAGACCCGGAAACGTCTCTGAGCACTGGAAGCAGAGTAGTAACTTCTGCCCCGAGGGTGGGTGAAGTCCGGAGGTAACCCGGACCACTGAGTCTGGTGGGCGGCACTGTGGGCCTCAGGCCTGGGGAGAGGAGAAGCTGACATGGAGGGGGGCCCACTGAGGAGCCCCCACCGACCCAGCCCAGATTCTGTAGGGGGGGGGGGCGTGAGCGGGAGTGGCCGGGTCGTCAGGGGCCACTGGCAAGCGGAGGGCTGCTGACAAGCCCGCGTCTTTAGCAGCGAGCTGAAGATGTTCACGGGCATTCACCCGGGACAAAGCTACAATGTCACCGCCGGGCAGGGCCAGAGAAAGGGTGCTGACAGCCTGCAGAATCTCTCTCCATCCGAGCGAAAGCCCTTGTTTACTTAGAATAGCCTGGAATTCCACCCCAGCTGCTGGGCATTTCACTTTTGAGACATAAGCCCAGAGACTGAAAGGGGGGATGGCACACCGAAATTCCCCTTCTGAGCATGAACTTGGCGCCACTGCAGAAGGCCTTTGCCAGCATGCAGTGCCCCCATTGGCTTTGACGCGGGCAGGGGCGGCCCCGGGGCCTGACGGCGCGGCCCCGTGCTTGGGTCCTAGGTCTGTGGCAGGGAGTCCTCAGTCTGAAGCAGCAAACAATCCAGTGGCGATTTCTTAGCACGTGTTGTGGAGCTGCCGGGCCCGAGCTTGCTCCCTGCCCGCACGCTGCTGTAGTAAAAACCACGACACCCCCGCCCTCAGTGGCCTCGCCTCCGCGGCTTAAAATCAGCCACGGAGATTGTACAGTCCAGCGGGAGAGCCACCCCTCTACAGCACGCGACTTGGGGCAGGTCCTAATATCAGAGCAGGCGGGACGGAGAAAGGACTTTGGACGTCATTCATTCCTAAATGTCAACAGCTGTTGGTGGCACCTGGTCGGCCGCAAGCCCCGGGAATCCATCAAGGCAAGCAGACTTTGCTTGCGTTGCATCCTCGGGGGGGGGGGGGGGGGGGGGCCCTCCTCCAAGAAGCCTTCCCTGACTCTCTCAGACTCCGTCTCCTCCATTCTCCTCTGCTGGACTTCTATTAGAGAACATGGCACTTAACTTTGATCCTTCACGGGCTTTGAAACCAGGATTCTATTATTTTCTCTGTATCACTGAGAACGGCTCCTGGTGCCTATGGAGGAATGTATGGATGCAGGTGGAGGTGAAGGTTGAGCCCTCAGTCTGGCGGGGAGGCGGCCCTGCACACCTGCAGCTCATCCTTTGGGCAGTTGCCGCGCTGGGTCATCTGGATTGTGCGTTGCAGAAACACGGGGTCACACGGTATCATTTGCTCACTGAAAAAGCCAAGGCCCAGAAAGGGCAGCAGCTTCTCCACAGTCCGGCCAGGGTAATGCCCACCCTAGCCCCATCCATCTCATCCCAGAGGGCAGGAAAGTTCGCTCTGAGCCTCTGGGTGTCCCGCGGAGGCAAGGTTGTGCTAGCAAAGCCTGGCCTGGAGACAGGGAGATGGCCAGGCACGGGTTTGGAGAGAGTTACGGAATCCACTCTTCCCCCCCAGTCCTGCTCCCCTGCAAATCTGCCTCGAGTTGTTCCCTCTTCCAAGCTGAGCTTTGTCTGTGCCCTGTATTCTGAGCCTCAGCGGAAGAGGCCGCCAGTCATGGCCTTTGTGTGGTGCCTCCACCACCTGTCCTCCTGCTGATGGCCCTGGCCAAGCTCCGCTGCTCAAACTGGACCTGCTCTGGGGCTCTGTTGGCAGAGCGGCCTCTTGCTCATCGGTTACCAGCAACACTGGTGAGCTCAGGTATCACCCTCCACAGAGGCATGGACAGCGAGGGGTCCAGGGGCATGTCCCATGGAGACAGCTCTGCTTGGATAAAGGGTTTCCAGGACCCCGCTGTGATCTTCAGTAGCACAGGAGACAGGATCACATCTGCTTTGCTTCTTCCCCAGGGTCAGAACTGGGCACGGTGGGTAGGAAGGAGGGGGACAAGCGTCTACTGGGCATCCACTCCACACCAGGCCTGCTTCTAGGCTCTTCCAAATCCTCTGTCCGGTAGATGGCCAGAGTGAGCTCACTGTCATTTGTCCCCTGGAGGTGGAAGCAGAGCCCAGGGGTGACCACTGGGAGGTGAATGCTAGGCAGGGGACTAAAACATCTGGCTCAGCATGGGCCTTGAGGGGGTCTAAGATGCCTTCTGTTTCTCCCCAGGTGTCGTGCGCCAGGTGCGGCCCATTGTGGGCCCATTCCATGCCGTCCTGAAGCTGGAGATGAACTACGTGGTCGGGGGTGTGGTGTCCCACCGAAACGTGGTCAATGTGCACATCTTTGTCTCTGAGTACTGGTTCTGAGGGCCTGTCCACGGTGCAGCCATGCCTGTGCCTCCAGGCCAAGTCATTGCCATACCAACCATGCCTATCCCTGGTGACATTTCTTAAACTGATGTATTTGTTTTAGTGTTAGGCCAACATGTATTAAGCTGGGCCAGATGAATAAGTTCATCTGATGTATTTTGGTATTTAAATAACGAGTCCAATTACTCAACTGTTTGTTGAAAACCTTGCTTATTTTTTAACGCAAAGGTTAAAATTTGCTCCCTTTCTCTGCCTGGGGGCTGAGCATTGCTAAGGACCAAGGAAAGAAAGACATTTTTCAGGGGGCAGCCAGTCTAGATGCCAGGAGAAAACCAGTTCTTGCACTGATCATATGAAATTTGACATTTGGTACCTTTTTTGCCAATCGGATGCTGTATGTCCAATGACACGGTTGCCGTCGAGTAGCAGGTATGACCAGTTCTGCCCAGAAGCAGCACGACACGATGCCTCGGGGAGCACTTAGAAGGTGCGTTACGGTTCTGTTAAAGCAGAAGAAATTCTTCGGGAAAGAAAGACAGAACCTGTTAGGTTTGTGTGTGGGCCCTGTGTGGTCAGCAAGGGAGTGGCTGGGTTTTCTCTGCACCCTGCATCCGTCTTTTCTTATCAGAGGTGGGAAAATAAACAGTTTTGTGATCCTCCTGATGGCCTGTGCATGAGTCTTTCAAGAAGGGGGGTCTCCTCTAGCAAAGCACCTGGGAATGCCCCTTCACGCCTTCTTAGAGACCCTCCTGCCCCCTGGGAGGCTCTGGGGTGGGGCCCAGCCCATGTATAGGAATAGCTTCCCACCCATGTCATTTCTGATACCACGATGCCCTCTGACAAGTGTGGTTCAAGCCCACTCCATGCCCCATGTCCAGCCCCGCTAGGCAAGATAGTATTCCGTATGGGATCCTGGTCCCTTCTAGAAATCACAGGGGAGAAATAACCATTCCCTTCAGCAGGAAGGAGAGACCACCGGGGCGCAGTGAGTCCCCATGCACTTGGCCTGTGGTGCTTCATTCATTGCTCCCAGAGCCCAGCGAGGTGGGCATGATCAGACATAATTTCGAGATGAGCAAACCAGACTCAGAGAGAGGAACTCCACTGCCCAAGTCACACAGCTTTTTAGGGACACGGGATTCAAATTCAGTTTATCAGGCGCCAAACTCCATCCCTCTGTGAAGCCCTGGGTCAGAAGAGAGGTGGACAGACTGGGTTTATAGGGTGTCCCAACAGCCTCAGCCTAAGCTCTGCAGCACACTGGGACCCACGGGGATTCAGCACCAGGGCCCCTCGCTTCCACACATGCCTCTCCTCCAGATCCTCCCTGGGGTTTATCCCATCTTCTTAGGCAGGGACCCCACTTGTGGCTCAGAGCCTCTCTCCTCCCATGTTCCAGCTCATCTCAGTAGCCTGGACCCTGGCGCTGGCCAAGATCTCAGCCCCACATGGAATGTCACCCTTGTTGGGATTTCAAAGTGGCTGGTGTTCTGGTCTTTGAAATGAGCACTACTCCAACTGCAGAATGTAGTCTCTAGCCACCTTTGGGAACTCCCTGTGTTTCTGAGGTCACTCATTCTGGGCATTGGTCTGTCAAAGCCAGGCCAGGGCCAGCCAGGCACAAGACCTGCGGGGCCTGGGCATCTTGAAGTGGTGGGAAGGGGGAGAACGGGAACAATCCAAGGAGCCATCCGAGAAGCTCTGAATGCCAGTGAATTGGGGTCTTGGCAGGGAAGGGGGGACCTGGGGTTCGATCACAGGAATGGAAGCCTCAGGCTGATGGGCAGGAAGTGAGAAGACCACTTGGGGTTCTGGTTTCCTGCCTGCAATTTGGGGGACAAGTCTGCAAGAGCCAGACAGTTGGGGCCCACGCCCTCAGGGAGGGAGGTTTCTCCTGCTCGGGGATTCCTGGGTGGGGCAGAGTGGGAGGATAGAAGCAAGGACCCCTGGAAAAGGCCTTCCCACTCTCTTTATAGGGGTGAGGGTGGGAGCTGGCATTGGCGGACAGAGCCACGCCTCCTGTCTTTGATTGGCTCTCGGGAGAGCATGTGACCCACGTTGGCCAATCAACCTTCCTGAGGGTGGGCGGGGGGGGGTGTGTGGGAGCGGGCAGAGGGAAAGCGCCGAGGGCAAGGAGCTGCCAGGAGGAAAAGCAGAGGGGAAGAGAGTGAGCCGGGCCCTTGCCCCGCGTGACTCAGAGAGCCAGAGAGGCCGAGTCAGACCGGGCCAGCAGCGCGAACCACCGCCATCCGCCCAGCCTCGGTTTCTGCACCTGCAAAGTGGAGGCAGTGATCCCTGCCCGGCCGCCCCGCCCTCGATGGCAGCCCGCAGCGCCGGAGACGAGGAGCACAGAAGGGCTCTGCACCTGTCAAGTGCTGCGTACCTGTGCCCGACCTCAATGCATCGTTCAAAGTGAGGAGGAGGAGGAGGAGGAGGAGGAGGAGGAAGACGGTGATAGCGATGGCCTCTGTCGGTCAGGCCACACCAGTGCGCTCTGCATTTCCTTTGCTTAGCCACCCGTGAGAGATTGCGGAGGCAGTTGTGTAGATTACACAAGAGCCCAACTTTGCATATTGGATATCATGCTCTGGGTTGGGCGCCGGACGGACCAATAAGTGTCCCATTATTCTTGCCAAGTAATTACTACCAGGGCCCAGCTTCGGCTACATTAGGGGCCCAGCTAATGGGAACCAGCAGGGCCTCTGGGCCCCAGACCACAGTGATCCCTTTTTAATTGCAGCCTTAGGACAAAATAATTGAGGGGAGTCACTAAAGGGAAAGCAAGTTTATAAGCAGGATGAGAAGGCAAAGGCACACAGACCTTAGACCGAACTGTCTTTGCCGATTTGGTAGCAGAAGAAAGTTGGAGGGAAGGTTCCAGAAGGTCTTTGCTGTCATGTTCTGCCGGAAAGCTGTGTCTGTTTTGAATGAAGGGAACCTACACTAATATTCAGAGGAGCACTGCAGCCTGGGTCACCTGGCGTCCTGGAGGGACCAGTGTTAAGGTGGTGACCACCCGGTCACCAAGAGTCCAAGGAGGTTAGCTTTCCTAAGTCCCATCAAGGTCCTCAAGTTTGTTCAGGTGAAAAAGAACACCTGGAAATCATGCTACATTTTTTCGTTCCCAATATTTTATCATGAAAATTTCCAAACATACGGCAGAGGTGTATGTTTGGACCCACCAGGGTACCCACCACCTAGATCCTACCGGTAACATTTTACAAGATCAGTTTGTGTTTCGAAGAAATGATGATTTGATGATATTAAATTTCACATTAAAAAAAAAAAAAGCTCTGGGCGCCTGGGTGGCTCGGTTGGTTAAGCGACTGCCTTCAGCTCAGGTCATGATCCTGGAGTCCCGGGATCGAGTCCCGCATCGGTCTCCCTGCTCAGCCGGGAGTCTGCTTCTCCCTCTGACCCTCTTCCCTCTCGTGCTCTCTCTCTCTCATTCTCTCTCTCTCAAATAAATAAATAAAATCCTTTTTAAAAAAAAAAAAAAAAGCTCTGTGGGTTTTGCAGGCTCAAGGTCAGATCCAGCCACTCACGAACTGTGTGGCCTTGGGCACATTGCTTCGTGTCTCAGATCCTTGGTTCTCTCTGCTACAGAATGAAAATAATTCCCTGTACTTCATGGGGGCGGCGGTAAGGACAAAATGATCTGATTACATAAACAGCACAAGGACCACCACACATTAGGTCCCCAGGAAATAGCGCTATCATTACAAATAGAGTTGAAGAAGGCATTCTTTATTCAGTTAGTCTTGTGTGGACAAGCCGCGGACACAGCAAGACTCCAGAGGGGTTTATGAGAGAGTCACCTAAAGTGGCTTCGTGTGAGCTGGCTGCCACTGCAGACTCCTCGCTCCTTCTGTTGGGGACACCAGCAGCTAGAGGTCATGTCCACTTGTCCTCGGGTCACTTCCTGGACCACAGCTGGACCGTCCCCCTGGGCCAGTTCGCATATGGTGCCCCCGTCCCTGGCTGCACTCTGCTCGCCCAGATGACGTCTGGGTTTGGGTGTTGGCAACAAGTCCTCATCTCCTGTCACACTTCCCAGCATCATTCATGCCAAAGAGATGGGCTCCTAGGGGCTGCTCACCGTCCTCCTGGAAGTGGAATGAGACGGAACGTGACTCTTGAGTGACTTGCGAAGTCTCAAGGGAGAAGTAGAGCGCAGCAGAACTTGTATAATATGACCCTTAGGGAGTGTGGGGACAGCCACCGTGACCCCGAATAATCTCACATCACATTTTGTACAACGCCTGTTATGTGTCAGGAACACCTCTGCAACTGTCCCCCCAAACACACGCACGCGTGCGCACACACTTCATCCTCAGCCCCTCTGCCAGGCCGGCTCAGGGCTGTCTTCTCCCAAGAAGACACCTGTCGCATCCCTGGGACGATCCTCCACTCCCATCGCTACGGAATTCACGGTGTCGATTCACAGTGTCACCGCCTGTCCTGTGCTCTTGATATACTAGCACGGATCCACAATGCTGCTGTCCCCAGTGTACTAGATCTGTGACTTTACTTTCTCGAAACTTGCTACTGTAGAACTTTCAAAAAATGCATTCAAGTACATCAAAGAGTCTATGAAACCTCTCGTACCCATCACCCGGCTTCAATAATTACCAATTTTTTGCCGGTCCTCTTTCATCTCTCCCTTCCACCCCCCAGCTCCTTTTATGTTACAGGAATATTTTTTTCAATAAACTTTATTTTTTAGAACTGTTTTAGATTCACAGAAGAGTTGTCAAGATAGGAGAGAGTTCACATACACCTGGCCCCCAGTTTCCCCATTGCTAAGATTTTGCATTAGTCTGGCACACTTGTAATTAATGAACCCATATCGATACGTCATTGTTTTGTTTTGTTTTTTATTTTTTTAAAGATTTTATTTATTTATTCATGACAGACAGAGGGAGAGAGAGAGAAGCAGAGGGAGAAGCAGGTTCCCAAGGAGCAGGGAGCCCGATGCGGGACTCGATCCCAGGACCCTGGGATCATGACCTGAGCCGAAGGCAGATGCTTAACGACTGAGCCACCCAGGCGCCACGATATGTCAGTGTTAACTAAAACATGCACTTTATTAGGGCTCCATGGGTTTGTACCAAATATCCTCTTGTTGTCCCAGGACCCCATCCAGGATCCCATGTTACGTTCAGTTGTCGTGTCTCCTTAGCTCCTCTGGGCTGGGACAGTTTCTCAGACTTTCCCTGTTTTTGATGACCTTGGCAGTTTTGAGGAGTACTGGGCGGATATTTGTAGGATGCCACTCAACTGGGATTTGTCTGATGGTGTTCTCATGGTTAGACTGGGTCATGGGTTTGGGGTGACCACCGGAGGGAAGTGCCCTTCCCAGCCGCTCCTGTCCGGGCATCTGCCGTCCACAGGGCTGGTCATGGTCAGTGTTGACCTTCATCACCTGGGTGAGGCGCGTCGGTCAGGCTTTTCTCCACGTGAAGTCACTCTCACCCTGTGTCCATTCTGTCCTCTTTGGGAGGAAGGCACTATGCACAGCCGGGGACTTATTCGGGGATGAGGACTTCCTCTCCACCATCTTGAGGGCAGAGTGCAGGAATAATTTAAAGCAAATCCCAGACATCAAGTTATTTCATGTTTCAATACTTTAAACGCTTTTTTCATATACGTTTCTAATGGTGAGGGCTTTTAAAAGCGTGACCACCATACCTGTTACACCAAACCATAGTAACGATGATTCCTTGGTTATTTCTAATAAGTGACTTATGGTATTTCTAATTCAACTCAACAAGCACTTAGCAAGATGGGTTGAAGGACCCTGCTGGGTGGGGGGGGGGCGGGGTGGGCGGAAGGGTGGCGAGGGTCCAAAGATAAAAAACACCCGATCCCTGGGATGGGGGATGGGGAGCAAAAGACAAGGCAATTATTTCCTTGACAAAAGGAACTTTTCATTTACCAAAGGATTCACCTTGGGACTGTTCTACAAAACCAGCCTCCACCTTGTGTTCACGGCTTACAACAAATGGACTTGCTTTATTCTCCACTCTATTCTCCAAACCTCAAGCCCAAATATGTCTCCCGGAGTTGAGGCTTCTCCTGGATCCCCACCATTCAGGGCACAGACTTCCCTTCATACGACACATGTTTGCAGCGTGTATCCTGCATAATCCCGGGACTGTCTGACCTGGAGTCCCAGGCGTGGTCACCTGCTTCCAGGCAGGGCTCTGGCCACTGAGAGGCCAAGTGATCAGAGCCGGGAACTAGAGGCTGGGGAGGCAAGGGAAGGGGAAGGGTGTGAGCGGGAGCCCCTGTGCACCTGCTCCCACGTCTGGTTGGAGGAGGCCAGGGGGCCTGAGCTGAGCCGAGGGGGCTAGAGCGACATCCCCTCAGCCTCTGATAAGTGAAATAAAGTTCAAAATTAGAAGGTACTAACTATCTATGTGTAGGCAGTTAAATAGTCTCCCCCCAAAAGATAGCTTTAAGTCCTGATCCCAAGCACCTATGAGTGCGACCTTACTTGGAAATAGGGTCTTTGCAGATGTGATCAAGTGGGGGATCTCTGGGTGAGCCCATCCCGGATTTATGGTGGGTCTTAAATCCAATGACAGGTGGGATTATAGAAGAAAAGAGAGAGAGAGACTCAACATGCAGACCCAAAGGGTATGGCCACGTGGAAAGGGACACAGAGGTCAGTGACGCACCCACAAGCCAAAGATGGCCAGCAACCTCCAGAAGCTGGGAGAGTCCCGGGAAGAATGCTCCCTCAGAGCCTCCAGAAGGAGCTAACGCTGCTGACACCTCGATTTCTGGCTGTGGGAGAGCATACATATCTGCTGTGTTAACCTACTCCTCGGTTTGCAAATAATTTGTTGCCGCAGCCGTGGGAAAATGATAGCGTGGTGTGTGTGTGTACATACATGTGCACGTATATTTTTAAAATTCCTGCTCCATAATACATCTTTTGGCTTATATACTTCTTGGACATCATAGATAGGGAATTAATACGTTATTTCCTCATGTTTTGCAAAAATGAGGCACACCTGAGTGTGGGTGCATGTGCCTTGCATGTCCCTTTGGTCTCAGTCTTGAGGAGAGCAGCTCCATCGGAGGCACCTGTTTCCCTGGGAATTGCTGCTGGGGGTGGGGGGGTTGGGGGGGACACAGAGCACAGGGAATCACCCACCTCAACATGACTGCTCCGGTGAAAACAAGCATCCTGAGTGACAGCAAGTGGCAGACAAAGTGCAGCCGCCTTCCATTTGGAGAATTCAGCGGTGACTCCCCGTGGCCACCGCAAGTTCAAGGTGCCACGATTTAATTATTCAACATTAGGGGGCATTAGAAGGTTTTGGCACGTGATGACGAGGGATCCATTTTTAACACAGCTGGTTTATTCGTATCTGTGTCATCTCCTGCATGACTAGGTGTCATGTAGGCCATGGTACTTTAATCACGCATAAAATTATGTATGAGAAAGGGTCCACAGTACGAGTCAAAGTGAAGTGGTTACTTCGAATCATTAAAACCTCCTGGACTTGGTCTCCCTGCCGATAAATGTCACCCTGGCTTGTTCCTGTTGACTTTCTGCAGGGACTCGGAGTCTAGTGCTATCGCCCTATGAGCAGTCTTGCAGATGGTGTATTTGGCGCCCCGTGAGATAAGCACAGGTCCCTTCCACCTGGAGCCAGTCCATGGGCCATCCTAGACACTCTCAGAACTCCAGGTCCCGCTGCTCCCCGGTAACTTGCTCCTTTAGAGCAGAGAACCCTGGAGCCCAGCCCCGCCTGGTCGCGTTCCTTCATCTACTCTCTTTAGTTCATTCGTTCATTCATTCATTCGGTCGGTCAGTCAGTTGCCTCACTTCGCCCCCACCCACTGGTGACTCATTCCACCTGAGTCATCCCACAGCTGCCAGGCTATTCTTCCAAAACGCAGATCGGATGGAGCTCCCGCTGGTCCCGGATCCTTCAGGGGCTCCCACACCAACCTCGTGGTGTGGCTACAGGACCCTTCACACTGGCCCTCCACTTACTCCCCACCACTCCCCCACCCACTCTACGCAGGGTCCAGACACATGGAACTTCCTCGCACACACAGACCCCTCCACTTCGAATAACACCCTTTCCCACCTTCTCTGCCTGGTGAACTTCTCCTGACCCTACAAGACCGAGCACAGAATGCCAACCGTTGTAGGTGCACATCCAGAAGTACTGAAAGCAGGGACTAGAACAGATATTTGTACATACATGTTCAGAGCAGCATTGTTCACAACAACCAAAAGATGGAGACAACCCGAGAGCCCGTCAACGGACGCCTGCACAAACAAGCATGGTCTATCCATACAATGGAATATGACTCATCCATAAGAAAGAAGGAAATAAGCCAGACACAGAAGGACAACTATTATATGGTTCTACTTCTAAGAGGTAGGTACCTAGAAGAGGAAAACTACATAGAAACGGAAGGTAGAGCAGAGGTTTCCAGGGGCCAAGGGGATGTTTTAGGGAGCCAGTGTTCCATGGGGGGGTTGCAAAACATTGAGGTATAGAAGGCATAGGGACAACGCCATTGTGAATGTCTTTGGTATCGCTGACTTGCACACTTAAGAATGACGAAAATGATAACTGCCAGGCTATGTGTATTTTACCATAATTTTTAAAAGATTTTTTTAAGCACTCTCTCTCCCCAGCGTGGGGCTCGAACTCACAACCCCGAGATCAAGAGTTGCAAGCTCTACCGACTGAGTCAGCCAGGCGGCCCTCATTTTTTTTTTTTTTAACTCTAAAAGTGAAATGCCAATTACTCTGAGATGCCTCCCTTAATTTCCCAGGTGTGATCAGTTCTTCCCTCCTCTGTGCATTTGGAATCCATCCTCCAGTGGGACCTGCTTGCTGAACAGTACTTTAGACGCCCATTCGAGGGCCTGCCGCCTGCCGGAGGGCCAGCGCCCGGAGGGCAGGGACTCATCCTTGTTCAGGATTTTCCCCTGTCACAGTGTCAGGCACAGAATAGGCTCTCGGTACATGTTTATTGGATGGGAAATTTAAAAGCACCGTACTGTGGACTGAATTGGCCCCCCCTCCAAATTCATATGTTAAAACCTCACTTTCCGGTGTGACTCTTGGAGGATGGGGCCTTTATGGGAGTGATTCAGGGTAATCAGGGAGGGGCCCGGAACTGATAGGGTCAGCGTCCTTGTAGGAAGAAGAAAAGACCCCAGAGATCTCATATGGACATCATATGGACACAATGAGAAGGAAGCCAGAAGAGAGACTCCCCGGGAGCCAAGTTTCCTGGCACCTTGATCTTGGATCGCAGCCTCCAGAACTGCAAAGGATGAATGAAGGGAAAGCCTCCGTCTGCGGTATCTGGTATAGCAACCACAACATGACACACCACAGACACACAGGCCCATCAAGCCACCTGGCGACCCGTGACAGCGCCGTGGTCGGTGGGCGCTGCTGGCAGCGGGAGTTAAAGAAGGGGCAGTCTCGGGCGGGGTGGCGGGGGCTTCCTGGTCTCTCAAGAATCGAGATAGTCTAGGGTCTAATGGTGGGACTTCTTTCTGCGATCCAACCTAAATCCGCCCCTTCTCACCTTCCTCTTTTCCCCCATACTGTAACTTCAGCCTCACCGGAAAAGAGGTCGTTCGTTGAAAAGGTCCAACACCCACGGGTGCAAGACCCAACCTCACATCTGCCCCAAACCAGGCCTGAGGCCTTGGTCTCGCCCCCAGGAGCCTGTGTGCCCTCTACCGAGAGTGTCCTCTCCGAAGTGAAGCCTGTGTCTGCAGGTCGGGGTTGGCAAAGACCAGGAGCTGCATCAGCTTCCTCCCCCTGCCTCGCCCCCCAGCCTCCGGTCTGCACCGAGGACCGCCTTCTCCCCTTCAAATTCTATATTTGCCATATTGTGTTAACACTGCCAGCTTTCAGGGTGAGAAGTAGTCACAGTGATAAAAAGCGCTAGATACCTCCGTAACTACGGTTTAGGTTTTAAAAATGATACATACATGCCTAAGTGGGGCTATAACCCCAAAGCACTAGATGTTGCTTTAACTGCGGCCAGCCATATGGGGTTTAGAAATTAGAAAGGAATGTTTTCCACTCTGCAGAGTGGAAACACTCTTATCCCACGGCCTATCTTGACAACTTGATGGTTGCTCTTCTCAACCCAGCCTAGATAATTGCATAATTAATTGTGTGCAGGTAACTCACCCAGAGAAGGTGGTTATTAGGAGCAGGGAGCCCGACACCCACTCCCCTGGAGAGCCGCCAGGCTCGCCTCTGCACCAGGTCTCCAGTGTGAAGGAGCTGCCCGCCGGCGAGCGGGGTCTTCCCCACACGCACTGATCCCAGGACGGCTGGACCTGGGAGTCTGGTGGCCCTTGCCACTGCCTGTTCGTTCTGTTGGGTCAAGTCTGAGAGTGTTCCTTGGAACCAAGGCCCTGCCAGGGTAGTTGCAGGGGACCTGAAAAGAGTTAAAAGCTTCCCTTGGGGCTTTGGCCATTCTCCCTTTGGGTTTCCTGAGATTCTTCTAGAAAGCCAGCTTCTACTTCCTTCCCCCCCCCCTTGTACCCTCCCCCCCTCCCATGGAGCACATAGCTCAGGGTCTGACGCACCTGTGGCTGGGCTGGTTCCCTGAGTCCTGGCCATAGTCACGATGCTGAGGAACAGATGCAGCCCCACCCTCCGGTCCCCCTCCCCCGGTCTTCAGGGAGCCTGGCCATTGCTCAGAGAGCTGTCATCTGGAGCAGGTATGTCCTCAGAGGGGCCCTGGTACCGCTGGATCAAATATTTTGGCTGCTGGAGGCAGGGAACCAGTCCCCAAACCAGACCTTTAAATGAACCCCATCTCCACCACCATCACCACGATTCCTGGCCTCTGGCGCCGCATCTGGCAGGCACACATTTCTAAGGGCCTCTCCCTACTTTGCCGTTCCGCCAACTGGGCCGATGCAGCCACTGGTGCTGGAGCGCCAGGAGTCGGGGGCACGGCCCGGGGCTGTTGCAGAGGGGCTGGTGGAATAATTCCCTTGTGCCGTTACCCTGCAGATGTCCACCTCCCTCCCTTTGCAGGGAATTCGGGGACAAAGTACATGGTGTCTGTGTACGGTCACCTTAATCACTTGCCTGTGAGCCCGGGATAACCTTAGAGTATATCACAGAAGCCCATGCTGTAGGGAAGCCTGAAGCCCCCCTCCAGCACCTCTCTCTCCCCCCACACCCCTACAGGAACCTAGAGTCTTCCCAGGAGCCCTGGCTTTGGGCAAGACTATTACGAAGAAGGACAAGCAGGGGTGGGAGGTGATGGAGGCAGGAGACAGGCATGCAGAGCTCTGGGCATTGAATAGGGCTAAGGAAGAAGGGGTTACCTGGATGGTGAGACCCAGAAGCCATTGAAATGTCACAGAGCAAACGTGGCCATCTAACAGCCCGCTAACAGCCCGCTAACAGACCTCTCAGAGTAGTGGCCAAGGGCCAAGGTCCTAAACGGGAAATCCAAGCAGGTACCAGAGCTAACTATAATGGTGACATCGGCCAACAACTATGACCCTGACATTGTATTATTGCATGAAACCCTCCCTCTCAGCACTGAGTCCCACGCCCTGGCCACCCTGCCCCGGATCCTGCACCTTTATGGGTGAATTATTCCAGTCTGTCTGTCGAGAAGCCAGTGATCGGGGGTGATTCCTAAGAGGTGAAATCCTACTCTGCATTCCTTGTGGGCAAGGGCAGATAGATCCCAGAAGAAACTCTCCTGGACATCCTTTACTCTCCGACTAGTACACTGCTATGCACGCTGCAGGTGCTTAATTCTTGCCGTAGAGAGCAGAGCCTGCCTGCCCCAGCGCGAAGAGTTTGCGTTTGTACAAAGAAATGATTTCTGCATTGTCTCCCTCGATGAGCCTTTACTGTCAGGAACTGCCGGAGCGCCCCCAGCAGTGTCACCCTGGAAACCTGAGCACGTCGCCCTCCCAAAACCAAAAATCACAGCCCAGAAAGTGCCCGGCATCCCCAGGCCATGTGCTAATGGCACTGACGTCAAGAGAGAACCCCCTCTGGTCTGTGTTGAGAACATTAGTGTTGTGGGTGAACAGGAAGAAATCCATTCCCAGCACAATTAACCCAACGGCGGTCTAGGGGCCACTGTCCACATTCCAGACTTCCTCCGGTCCACGGGAGGGAAAAATGACTTTTTTTTTTCTTTTTGTTCCACCAAATTTTGGTGGAGGACACTAACCTGGGGTAACGTGAGATAGTTTATGGGGTCGGTCTGCGGCTTTCCTGCCAAGCTTTCTGTTTATTATGCGACAGGAAGACAGATGAAGCTGGAGGTGAGGCCTGGCATGGCAGGTTTGCGCCCCGGGCTCCCTCGGCTGGTCGTTGGGGGGCGGGAGGGGAGAGGCAGGGCACCGGCCGCAGGAGGCGGGCTTGCGGAGCTCTGGGATGGAAGCCACCTGCTGCTCCCAAAGTCTGTTTCTAACAGACATTGGAAGAGAAAAGACACTTCCGACTGGACGAGGATGGGTTTCTTTAGAGAAAGACCATACACCACTTCCAGGCAGCACTGGGAGGTCCTTACCACTAATACCACCTGGCAGAGGACCTACCTGAGCCTCAGAAGTTCAGGGACTCCCCCAGCCTAGCAATTCCTCCTCTGGGGCCCTCCTAGGCTCTTTCCACCACAGACAGACACACAGGAGAGACCACCTTCCGCCTAAGCTCTGATGAGCTCTGTGTAGCCAGTCTTTCCTCCTTACCAACTACATTCAGTTCCGTTGGATAAAAATCACTCGAATTTTATTGTGTGTAAATCCCTAGGATAAAAACAACAGCACAACAATAACCAAACCAGTAGGCATGGACGCAGGCCCCAGGACAGTCTCCTCTGTGGCACGGGCACAAAACCTTCCAGAAGTCGCGGCTCTGGCCCTGAATGCCTGGAAAGGGGTCCTTTCCTCCCGTCCCTATGGGGCCACACCCAATGCCTAGCACTTTTCTCCAGCTCATGTCAAGATCCTCCTCAGACTTTTCTTTGTGTCAGTGTTCTCATCTGAACAATGGGTCCACTCATTGCTGCTTCATGGGGCTTTGGGAAAAAGGAAGTAAGATGGTGAATGTAAACTACGGTGCCCAGTGTCTGGCTGGGCAGAGGAGCTCAGAGAATACCTGTTCTGGTTCTTTCGTGGGCTCTCAGTAAATGTCACTTCATGCACGATTATTATTATTTTTTTTAATTTTAAGCAAATCTTGATTGTGCATCTTCAATAACACAGGTCCAGAGCCAGGCCTGGAGGCACAGTGAATGAGGCACAGTGGCCCGCAGGGTAATAGTGTAGCCGTCTTTTAGGCCCAGAAGAAGCCAGTTTCTTTACTTGTCTCTTGCCACTTACCGGACTAAGTTTTGTTTTCATCTCTTTTGTCAGTTTTTCCTCTATGCGCCAGGATATTTAAGACAGAACTCATTTCAATTTCACAAATATTTAGAGAAATAAATTCTCAAAGAAACCTCCAATGAATCGGTCATAATTTAACTCCACTGACTTTACTAATAAAGGCACCACCGTATGCTTTCAGAATCCTGAGACTCAATATAGTCCTTTTCACTTTGGCCATTAGGAAGCTCAAGTCTAAATTTAATGTCCAATTGAGTAATACCCTAGCTGACATTTAAAATTTAATTTTACCTCCTGCCTTGTTTCTGATCTCCATTATCTTACTCTATACTGTTCTAAATAAAGCATGTTTTTTAGAGGAAGTCATCTCATATCCTTTTTTGCTTATTTTTTAAGATTTATTTATTTATTTGAGAGAGAGAGAGAGAGAGAGAGCTCGTGAGCATGAGCAGGGGGAGGGGCAGAGGGAGAGAGAGAGAATCTCAAGCAGACTCCCCAATCAGCGCTGAGCCCAGTGGGGGGCTCAATCCCAGGACCCTCAGATCATGACCTGAGCTGAAACCAAAAGTCAGACGCTTAACCGACCGAGCCACCTGGCACCCCTCATATCTTTTTTTTTTAATGAGGCATAGATTATTATTTTGTAAAAGGTGAAGAGAATATGACAATAGAAATCACCTGACACAAGAGCCAAAAAGATGGAAGCAACCTAAATGTCCTTCGGTGGCTGAATGGATAAACAACATAGGGTCCATCCGCACAATGGAATATTGTTCAGTCTAAAAAGGAAGGAGATCCTGACACCTGCTACAACGTGGATGGAGCTTGAAGACATTTTGCTCAGTGAAATGAGCCAGCCACAAGAGAACAGTACTGTGTGATTTCACTCACCCGAAGTACCTGGAGAAGTCAAGTTCATAGAGACAGGAAGTAGAGTAGTGGGTGCCAGGGAATGAGGAAGGGCTTAACGGGAGCAGTGTCAGTTTGGAAAGCGGAAAACGTTCTGGAGGTGGTTGGTGGTGATGGTTGTACAGTGTGAATGTCCTTAACACCCCTGAGTCGCACACTTAAAAATGGTTAGAGTGGTAAATTTTAAAGTATGTAGATGTTATCACAATTAAAAAAAAAAGAAAGAAAGAAAAAGAAATCACCTGAAAATGAACACTGAAATGTTTGTCTTCTAGGAAATGCCCTACGCCAGTCTCTGCTGTTTTTTTCTTGGTGGAGGGATAATGTAGTAGCCTCCTCCTTTGGCCACACGCGCCCTCCTACCAAAGTTGATGTGTTCTAGGGCTCTCCAAGGAGGCACCAAAGTAGCACAAACGCTGACTTGCCACCACCACCGCGGGGCGTGGCTGACACAATCCTGCTCAGTGAGATGAGTCAGATGGGCCCTGTCCCCGGAGCAGCCCTGCATTTGGCTGAGCGGCGGGGCAGAGCTCGGCGGCCGGCGTGGGACAGGAGCACCAGCTCCTGAGACCAGCAGAGCTGGTCTCTCAACCCCAGCCGCAGAAGCAGATGGCCTGGGTTTGAGTCCTGGCTCCACTGCCGTGGGCTCTGTGGTGTGGGCACGTGGTTAAACCTCTCTGCGATTCATACGGGGACCCCGATTCCACTAGCGAAAGCTCCTAGCATGGCACCTGACACACAGCCCCCTGCCCCCAACCTTCCCCATCAGCATACGGTGAAAAATACAGTCCTGTCAGTTTAGGTCACTCCAGATACCCTCCTGCATGCTCAGCCTGTCTCTGAACTGCCCTCCATCTGTGGAGGGCAGCCTCTAAGGGACAATGATCACCGTCCCCTTCTCAGAACTCCTCTGGCTGGTGTCTTGCAGATCAGCAGGGCTAATTCCTAAGGGCTTGACTTGGATGTTCTGCCCACCTAGTCTCTGCGGGATGCAAACCCACAAAACAGGCAGAAATGATCGCGATGCCAACAAAGCATTAGGTAAACAGAGAGCGTGATCGTGGTCCAAAAGAGCGGAAGGCAAATCTGTAAGGAGGAAATTCAGTTACAGCCGCAATGCCTAGTGCGGTGTTCGACACACAGCTTGCGGTAAATACCAGCTCCCTTTATAGCCCCTAGAATACGAACGATCCACTTTCCATATGTAAGAATTGGCAATCACAAGGCAAGGCGAGGCCAAGGCCTGATGGAACCAGCAGTGAAGAACAATGAGCCTTACTGGATTCGCACGGTTTGTTACTTACGTAGACAGCGAAAGGGAGAGAAGCCACCGGTGCCAGCAAGAGCAAGACAAAGGGCCAGGTGACAATCCCAACGGCCGGATGCCCTGGTGCAGGGAGCTGACCCTAGACTGCCCAAAGTGGTTTCATATCCTGCAGCTATACCCTGGGGGGGGTCAAGGCACGAAGTCTCCTACCTCATCAGAACTCAGGAGCGCGTGAGAAACTGGATATCGCATTACTTCCCTAACTGTTTCATGACAGCGTCCTTGGTGGACAGGGAAGAGAGTGACAAAGGGTGTGGTGGCAGCTCCCCCCAAGCCTCCTGTGCTCCTGTGGTCCAGGGGGACCACAAGACCAGGACTTGGACCAGCTGTGTTTCACGCTTTGCCCATGTGACCCATGTGTGGGTACAGGCAGGAGCCCGAACGGAGCTGTTGCCCCACAAGAATATGTGCAACATTGCTAATAAAATATTTGATCAGGCTCATAGAAGTTTTGGTTCAGCTACAATAATTTCGTAAAAAGGCAATTTCTACACTTGGGTCTTAGTTTGTTGTTTTGAAGTGAGGTTTAATGTAAATGGAGTGAATTGTATAAATCTTAAGCACACGACTTAAAGAATGTTTATATTTGGGGCGCTTGGGTGGCTTAGTCGGTTGAGCATCTGACTCTTGATTTTGGCTCAGGTCATGATCTCAGGGTTGTGAGATTGAGCCCCACGTTGGACTCCATGCTGAGCGTGGAGCCTGCTTGGGATTCTCTCCCTCTGCCCTTCCCCCATCCACCCCCCGCTAGCATGTGCCCACGCACTCTCTCTCTCTCTCTGTCTTAAAAAAAGAAAAGAATGGGGGACCCTGGGTGGTTCAGTCAGTTAAGCGTCTGCCTTCAGCTCAAATCATGATCCCAGAGTCCTGGGATCAAGCCTGAGCCCCACATCAGGCTCCCCACTCAGTGGGCTTCTCCCTCTCCCTCCGACCCTCCGCCTACTCGCTCTCTCTCACTCACCGTCTCAAATAAATAAATAAATAAATAAATAAATAAATAAATAAATAAAATCTTCAAAAAAAATGTTTATATGTGTATACACCCATGTAAACACCCCCCCCCCGGCAAATATAGAACATTTCCAGGATCCAGAAAGCTCCCATGGCCCAGCACCCAGCGGTGAACACTATCCTAACTCCTGCCATAATTCTGCTTAGCCTTGGACTTGATGTAAATGGAATTATGTAGGATGTACTCTTCTGTATCTGGCTTTTTTGGTTCAATATTATGTCTCAGACATTCTTCTTTTTTTTTAAAGATTTTATTTATTTATTCATGAGAGGCAGAGAGAGAGAGAGAGAGAGAGAGAGAGAGAGGCAGAGGGAGAAGCAGGCTCCCAAGCAGCAGGGAGCCTGATGCGGGACTCGATCCCAGGACCCTGGGACCATGACCTGAGCTGAAGGCAGACGCTTAACCATCTGAGCCACCCAGGCGCCCCTCAGACATTCTTCTTGATCACTGTGTAGTATTCCACTGTGTGAATGAACTACGATTTATTTATCACAAAGTTGCCATGTACTACCTCGTCTGTGTCTTTTAGTGGATTGCAGGCACCCATTTCTGATGGGTGTAAAATTTACATTATCTCATGGGAGGCTCACTCATTCCATAGCCTCGCCAACACTAGAATTGCTGACACTTTCATTTTAGCCTTTCTGGTTGGCCATATGACTTCAAGTACTTTCTTAACCAATTCATATCTCATTGTGGTTTTAACTTGAATTTTTGTGTGTGTGATGGCTAATGAGGCTGAGCCCCGTCAATTATGCTTTCTGGTCCTTTGAAAATTCTGAGTGAGAGAGCTCCTCAAGTCTTCTGTCCAGCTTTGATCAAGTTGCTGGTCTTTTTCTTATTGATTCGTAAAATTTCCTTATATATCCTGGTTATGAATCCTCTGAATATATCTCCCAGCCTACAGGTTGTGTTCTCACTCACTTACTGCTTTCTCTTAATGAATTTGTTAATTGCTAATTTGTTAACTTGAAATTGTTAATTTCCATGAGGCCCCATTTATAAACCAGCTGTTTTATGATTAATGGCTTTTATGTCATTCAAGAGATCTGTGCTTATCTGAAAGCCATGTTGATATTCTCCTATGTTTCCTTCTGGGAGCTTTATTGTTTTACCCTTCTCATTAGGAATATAGTTCATCTTGAATTAATGTTCATGCTACAAGGTAATTAATGTGCATGCTACAAGGTAGGGGTCAGGATCTGCTCTTTTCTGCATGCATATCCAGTTCAGCATCATTTATTGATAAGAACAACCTTTCCTCCGTTGTCTTGCTTAAGTACCTTTATTGTAAAGTAAGTGGACGTAAATGTGTGAGTCTGTTTCTAAACTCTGAATCTGATCCCATGGGTCTATGTCTATTCTAACAGCAAAATCCCACTGTTTAATTGCCACCACTTAATTTTGGTTACTTTCTAGTAGATCTTGATCTCTACTAGGGTAAGTCTTCCAACTTTGTTCTTCCTCTTCAACGTTGTCCCAATTATTCTAGGTTTTGTGCAATTCCATATAAATCAGTTTGTCAATATCCATTACAAAAACACGGCTGGGATTTTGATTGAAATTACATTGAATCTGTAGATCACTTTGGGAGACTGGACATCATAACAATACTGTACTTCTCAGTCCATGAATGTGGTATATCTCACCATTCATTTAGGTCCTTCCTTAATCTCTCTTTAGAAATGTTTTGTAGTTTTCAGCGTGAATTTTGCACATCTTTCAAAAGATTCATTCCTAAGCATTCTATATTTTTATGCTACTGTAAGTTGTTTTTAATTTCATTGTCTAGTCATTGGCTAGTATGTAGAAATAAGCTAAATTTCATATATTGACATTTTATCCAGTGATGCCGCTAAATTCATTTATTGATTCTAGTAGTTTACAGATTCTTTTGGATTTTCTAGTATGTAATTATACCTTCTGAAAATAAAAACAGTTTTACTTTCTTCCTTCCTAATCTTTATATCTCTTTCCTTTTCTTGCCTTTTTGGACTGGCTAGGACTTCCAGTACCGTGTTGAACAGAAATGGTGATAGTGGGCAAGAGGAAAGTGCTTAGTAGTTTCATTTACATTAACCATAGAGTTTTTAAAAATGCTCTTTATCAGAACAAGGACATTTCTTTTTATTATTAATTGATGGACAGTTTATATCATGAATACATACATCAGATGTTCTCCTGCATCAATGGGCATGATCATACTTTTTTATCCTTTATTCTGTTACTATTACAAATTACACTGATTGATTTTCAAGTGTTAAACCAACCTTGCACTTCTCGAATAAACTATTTGGTCAAGAAGTATTATCCTTTTAATGTATCTCTAGATTTGATTTACTAATGTTTTATGTAGGGTTTTCGTCTATATTCATGAGAGCTATAAGGCTGTAAATTTCTTTTATTGTAATGTCCTTGTCAATTTTTAATACCAGGGTTTTGCCAGCCTTAGAAAATTAGTTGGGAGGTGTTCTTTTTTCTTTTTCTCTGCAAGACTTTGTGTAAGACTGGTATTATTTTTTCCTTAAGTGTTTGGAAAATGACTCATGGAGCCATCTGAGTCTGGAGTTTCCTTTGTGAGAAGGTTTTTCATTTCAGATTTGGTTATTTTAAACTGTAAGTATAGGATGCTTAGGATTTTCCATTTCTTCTTGTATTAGTTTTGCTAAATTGTGGTTTTTAGAGAATGTGTCCATTTCTTTGAGGGTGTCCTTTTTATCAGCATAAAGTTCTTCATAATATCCTGTTATCCCATTTAAAATGTATCAGGCTCTGTACTGATGGCCTTCTATTATTTCCAATATCGATGTGAAAAAAATCTGGGGCTATGTTTTCTGGTTTTTCTCCGTGATCAGTCTTGACGGGACTATCAATTTTGTTAATCTTTTCAAACACCTAGTTTGGTTTTGCTGTTTTTCCTGTTGTACTTCTCCTACCTAGTTCACTGATGTCAACTCTTCTCTTGATTACTACTGTCCTTCCATTTTCTTTAGATTTAATTTACTGGGTTTTTCTACTTCCCTGAGACAGAAGCTTAGATCACTGACTTTCAACCCCCTTATTTTCTAGCTCATGCATTTAAAACTAAAAATTCTCACTTGGGCACTTCCTCAGTGGCTTCTCACAAGTTTCAATACGTTTATTTTCATTATCATTCAGTTCAAAGTATTTGCTAACTTCCATTGTGATGTTTCCTCTGGCCTGTGAGTTATTCAGAAGTGTGTTGCTTAATTTCCAAACACTTGGGGATTCAACAATTATCTTTCTGTTATTAATTTCTTGTTTAATTGCACTGTGGTCAGAGAATGCACAGAGAATGAAATGTGTGATTTCAGCCCTTTGAAATCTGTTGAGACTTGCTCTAGGGCCCAGCATATGGTCTATTTTGGTACATATTCCATGATTCCATTTATCCCTTTCCTGGTGCCATAGATATCATGCATTTTAGCATTTGGTCACTTATTATTGCTCTAGATAGTTAATATTACTCTATATTGACCCTATTCTTCATTCCTTTCTGTAGGTTGGTGCTTCCATCTGGGGTCACTTTCCTTCAGCATGAAGGACTTCATGGGATTTCTTGTGTATTGACTTCCTGGTAACTAATTCTCTTAGCTTTTGAAGACATTTTTGCTTTGGCCTTCATTTCTGAAAAAAATATCTTCTACAAAAAGATTGGCAGGGTGTTTTTTTTCCCCTTTCAGCAATTTAAAGATGTTATTCTATTGTCTCCTGGATTACAAAAATGCAAAATGCTTCACAGATCTGCAGGTCACCCTTGCCACGTTCCATGTGTGTCATTCCAACGTTAGTATATATGTTCTCGGTACTCTGGGTCCATCAGCCTCCTTTCCGCTCCTCAGACGGCCCAAACTCCTTCCCACAGTGGAGTCCTTTGCGCTGTTCCCTCAGTCAGCATGCTCGTCCGGGCCCTCGTCGCCTGGCTCGCTCCACTCCCCCAGGACTCCCTTTCAAACATTCCTTTGCAAACTGTCCATTTTGACCCCTCTCCCAATGCACATCAGTTCCCCTTTATAGCCTTTCATCATCTCCTCTCGTTTCCTTCTTTTTTTCTTTCTAGAACTTGCCGTACATTGCGATGGCATCATGAGTCTTCTTGTTATTTATGTCATCTTGTAATGTATCTGTGTTGCCTCTTTTAGACCACGAGCTCCTCAAAGGCGTGGGCACATCTGTGTTGTTCCTGGCCGTCCTCCCAGCCCCCGGCCGAGAACTTGGCACCCCCAGTCTTTCCTCATGCTCAGCGGCTCTCCTCCTCTCCCTCTGTGTTCCGTTCACACTCTCCTCGTCCTCCTCCCGGGCTGTGGGTGTGGGGGGTCGGGGGGGGGGGAAACCAACAGCTGCTCTTCTCTCCCACCTCCCAATTCTAGTGCAGACAGGCCAGGGAATTTCTGGGAGCTGCGCAGGTGCGTAGAGGGGGCTGCCCGGCGTGATCGTACTGGCCGGATCATCGCAGGGCTCCTGGCAGCTCGGCTTGATAACATGTTTACCTGAGTCATCTTTGGCAAAGCCTGCCAGGCTCCAGGATGGAACATGTGTGCGAGAAATAGCTCTTGTGTGGCACGCCCACCCCTCTTGAAAGTCAGTCGAGGGAGGCGGGCGTGGACGCCAGGGAAAGAAGCCTGGAGAGTACCAGGGTTGAGGAGCTCGTGTGCCAAATGTGAAGTGGGTTTCTTTTTCAAGAAGCATCGGCGCGGTTACTGTTCTGAGCGCAGCCCACGCCCCTGGATCTAGAGCGGAGGCATAAACAGGGGCGAAAGAAACAAAACAGCAAACAGCCTCTGATGGCACTGAAAGCAATTACTGACGATATTGAGATGTAACATTTGCAAAGTCTGCGCCCTTCTTGCAGAGCCCCGGGGCTCGCCGGCAGGACGGGGGCGAGGCCAGGTCTGCGCTGTGTGTTTCCAGCCCGAGCTCCCCTGGCACGGCTGGCTTATCTGCAAGGGCCCGGGCCACACACATTTCGTGGCAAGGGAGCGGCCTCCGCGGCGACGCTTATCTGCTGGGTAGGTCTCGCCCTGGATTCCTTTTCGGGGACTGTGTGAAGCAAAACAAACTCCCAAACCTCTAACGAAACGGGACACAACAAATCAATGGAAACGCCGCGGTAAGGCATGTTCACGTCTGTAAAAGGTTTCTAGAAACCCAGGATGCTTGTGATCCGAGTGACTGGGGCGGGGCCCCGGTGGGGATGGCTCTCCGCGCCTGTCTCCTCGCTGGAGTCAACCTGGAAATCACTGGGAACCGCTCTGGACAGACTTAAAGGTAAACTAACTCACTTCGGCAAGACAGATTTGTGGCTGCTTCAAGCTCAGCGATCATGCTTTCTGGCAGGAGGAATACACTTAGTAGAAACACAAAAACAAAAACAAATAAAAATAGCATGACTTGTGGCGGCCCTCACTCCGGCAGAAGAGCCTCTCTGGGGCCCCCACCAGCACACCCTGCACCCTTAAAAAGAATCCTTTCTTCTCTCTCTCTCTCTTTCTCTCTTTTTGGCGATGCTACTATAGCTGTTAGAGGCATATCCAGCAGAAAACATCACATCTCTTCAGGGAGATACGGGTATGGCCTTTGAAAATGGCTCCAAGCAAGCAACCTACCACTGGAAAAACCCAGAGACTTGCAGCCTCTTACCTGACAGCAGTTGGGTCTGGACACGTCCTCTCAGCTCCCTATTTCCTGGTGGCGGACGTGGGAGCACTCACGCACGCCCCGCGCTGTGGTTGCTCGGTGAGCAGTACCTAGTCCTGCGCCAAGTCCTACCTGCGAGCTGGCCGCCCTCACGAGCAGTCACGGCCCCTGTAATTTGTCATACGCTCTCCCCACCCGAACAATGGGTGTGGGTCTCGGCCACAATTTCTTTCTTTCTTTTTTTTAAAGGTTTTATCCATTTATTTGACAGAGACCCAGCCAGAGAGGAAACACAAGCAGGGGGAGTGGGAGAGGGAGAAGCAGGCTTCCCACCGAGCGGGGAGCCCGGTGGGGGCTCGATCCCAGGACCCCGGGATCATGACCCGAGCCGAAGGCAGACGCCTAACGACTGAGCCACCCAGGCGCCCCTCGGCCACAATTTCTACAGAGAACCTACCAGATCCTGGGCAAGGGTGAGAAAATGACATCGTAGGGCACATGAATGACTTGGCCAAGGTCACAAAGCTGGTCAGATGCTGAGCTGGAATTAAAAGGCAGAATTTCTCTCTTTTTTTCCTTTCTTTGTCACTTAACACGCCCTCCCCCGCCCCCAGCCCCCATAAAAGTGTTAATGAGCTCAGCTTCTAGAAATGCGACCTTTTATACTCAGTCTGTCATGTGGAGAGTTGTTGTTGGGCTTTTCTCGCCCGGTCGCCCCTCCCATCGCTCCTCTGTCAGAAATGAGGACGATCCTGGGGCCGGCCACATGCCCTGGTCAGGCGGGCCACCGCTAACTAGTCTAGCTGGGTAAGAGTTAGCTAGTTTAGGCACCTGACCTCACACTACTCCCTCATAGAGGACTCCCCCGCCCACCTTGTCCTCCCTCCGTGAATCTCACAGCACAGTTATACTTCCTCGGGGGGGCTCTGCGGGGCAAGTTCGGCCTTTTGGTCCGCTTAATAGCTGTAGGGAAAAGTGTGGAAGTCATGGCTCAAAGTGGCTCGAGGTTCTCTATGGGCTGGTTCACTGCATCTGGCCCTCGCCCTTCGTCACCAATTATCCCAATTAAACTGTGAAGTGGCCCCAAAATTCACATCTCTGAAGTAGATTGTAGGGGTGGGAACAGAGTGGAGGCTCACTCATTCATGCATTCACTGGTTCCCTCGGCAGAGCGTGCTGGGAACCAAGGGCTGTAATTAAGCCGTAGTTCAATTAGATTCACCTGAGTTCTAATTTAAACGCTGTTTTAAGGGGAGGAAGCATTTGCCATCCGGGCACAGAGGCAGGTGCCTGGTAGCTGGAGCGAGAGGAGATGGAGGGGCTGGGGGGCCCATGCAGGAAGGGGGGGGCACAGAGCTTGGTGAGACAACACACGTGGGTTGAGTTCCCGGTGTGGCACTGAGACCCGCTGGAGCAGGTAACTGTCATCACGAGTCCCCAGGATTCCACAGGCTCTGTGCTTCACGCACATCATCTCATTGGGCATCACGAGACCCCCCGAGGCGAGCCCAGCTGGCACCGATGGGAATGGGGCTCGCTGTGTGGGGGAGGGATGCAGGCTCCAGGCTGGGGAGGGGACGCGAGAGTCTGGGCACGCATAAAGGTCATGGAGCCCCTGTGGAGAGACAGACAAAACAGGCAGGAGGCTTCTGCAGACCGTGCCTTCTCGGGGCGGGGCGGGGGGGAAGGGGGAGCGGGGGGCACAGCTGGAGCCGGACCATGCTGTGTCAGGGGTCCCCCAGACAGCAGTGAGCAGGCTGGAAAGTGTGCTCTCTGTTGCCCTAGCAACATGGCTGCTTGGGTTCAGGGAATTATAATGAAAAAGCCACATGCAAATGAGGTAAATTGCAATTAGGAGGAACCACACATGGTCTGTCCTTGAGGAAGCGCTGGGGGGATTTGTGCAGCAGACAAAGGATGGAGGAAGGAAGAACATGGCATTGTCCATGAGCGGCACACGGGCCTGGATGCCCCGGGCCCTTGGTCCTGCAGACCTGGCGGAACGCCCCTTAACTTGGCAGTGATCAGATGAGCAGTACACATCACAGCTGCAGGGCCTGGGTAAGGTGGTTGTTACACAGACTGGAGGGAGCAGGGTCCGTAAAAAAGTAACCAGAATTATCTCCTTCAAACCAGAACATAGAGGCATCAGAAGCTTTAGAGACTTGCCCAAGCTGTACCTGGTAGAAGCAGATTTGAGCACGGGTCTCCCCAAGATAAATTCAAATCCGGTTTTCAGAACAGCCAACCCTACACTCACTGAGAATCCCAAGTGGTTCGGCCTCTGTCCCCCACTGTCCCCCCAGAATTCTTCCCTAAAGACCAGCTTTCCATATTCTGACACCTGGGAGCCGCTGTCCACTGGTGGCTCCCGCCTGAAACCCACCACTCAGGCCTTCCCCCGCCATAGGGCCTGGTCCGCTCCAGAGCATCAGGACCAAAGCAAACAGAGGAGAATCCCTGAGTGACAGAGAATTAAGGGAAAAGGCAAGAGATAAAACAACAGGAATCCCAGAGACTGCTGATGAAGACCCTTAGTGAGATGGGTGGAGATACTACATTTATAAAACAAGAACAGAATATGCTGAAAAGGAATGTTCCGGAACAAGAGAGAGAATCTTTCTGTGGAGATCAGCAGAGCAAGAAATAAAGGAATCTGTGTACTGCTAGAGAGTGGGAGACTCTGACTCTGACTTCAGGCTCTGTCCTAAGGAGGAAGAGGAGGAGAGAGATGAGGGGAGAAGGGCCTTCCAAGCAGAGGGGGACGCAGGAGTCAGGCCTTGTGGGCGCTGCCTGTAGGGGCCTGTGCATCCCTGGCCTGGCGTCCTCCACCCAGCAGACCAGACCGAGTCCTGCCTTGGCTGCTTACCATCCTACCCCCCACTGGAGAAGCGCCCGACCTGCCCTTTGCCCCGTGGGTCAAGGGGCAAGTTGTCTAGTTTTCCTTTGGCTGACCCCATCTTGAAAGTGATTCTTTGTCCCCCAGAGCAGGCGATGGATACAGAATGGCATTGTGTTCAGGTTTGCAGACTGTAATCCCTTCATGGGGGCAGGGGTGGATGGGCGGGGGCACCAGTGTTTGTCTTCCCAACCCACAGATAGCCCCGGATGGTGACCTAACTTCCAGCCACCCAAGCCGGAGTGTGTTGCTATTGTTTTGTCTTGAGAAGCGACCCTAGTGTGTAGTTCAGGGTCAACCCTGGAAAATATTAGTCATGGAAATGAAGACTCAGGGAGGGCCTGGGCTGGGATAGATGCCTCAGACCCGAGAAGGAGCCAGCTAGCTCATCGCTGCTTCCTGGGAGTGGTGACTCTGACTCCCAGAAGTGCTGACGGTAAGACCAGCCCGGCCCGACCTGTGGACACCAGGGCCACGGGCACAAGGACGGGGAGAGCTGGGCAGAAGGCCAGAACTCTCCAACACAGATGGCTGAAGGGGACCGAGGCACGGAGCGGTCCGTGGCATCAGCACCAGCATTTGCTGGCGGGTAGACCGGGCAGGGCCGGGTTCTCTGCCCCTCACCCTGACACTCTAGAGCCTCTTGATACTTTGAAAAACGTATGTTCTCCGATGGGGGTTAATCAAGACACTGTATTCTAAAACCACCTGCTTTGATTACAGTGGATCTTTCTTTTTAAAATGTCCAGTTGAAGTTCACCTGACGGGGTCTTTAGAAAATAGAGAGAGAGGGGTCCCAGGGAAAACCCGAGGTAAATGACTGGCTCTCCTGCTGGGTGGCGGGGGCTGGGCAGAGATCTGCAAGCCAGACCCCCACCGTGCTCCCAGGAAAGCCCTGTGGCGGGGGCCCCCCAAAAGGCGCCTGCTTGATGACAAGGCAAACAAGCTGTAAGCAGCCTCCACCCGCTGAAGAGGACCGGGGACCCCCTCGCGTGTGCCTCACGATATGTACAGAAATGTTTCAGATCCCCTCTTTGCCTGACTTTAATCCAACCAGAGGAACAGCAGTACGACAAGGAATATTCCATTCTCAGAGTGATTTAAAGCAGCTGATTTTGACTCTTCTTTGCAAGCCCTTCAGAACACAATCAAGTGAAGCCAGCCATTTCTTTTCATTTCTGAGATGGCGCGGAGACGTGGCTCAGGGAGTTTCTAGAGCCTTCCAATGCCTCACTTCTCAGCTTGGTGGCTGTAGGTCAGGTGGGGAGAGGGAGGTGACGTTTGGTAAGGGTGGACAGTGCTATTCCAGCCCCTCCCTGCCGCTAGCCAGCTCTGATTCCCTGTTCATCTGCCGGGCACCTGGCTGCGGGTCGGCTGCCCTGTCATGGGAACAGTTTATAAAGAGTGTTGGTCACATTTTTACTGGAAAACTTGAGTGGGTGGGAGGCCGGACAGGTTGGTCTCGGGTTCCCTTACAAGCCTTCAAGCAAGCTGGGCTCTCTCCCTCAAAACCTGGGTCAGACTGTAGACAAGGGAGGCCCAAGTTTGGTAAAAACAAACAAACAAATGAACAAAAAAGAGAACAAAACAAAAACAGGGGAAATTTTGGGTGATTTCTCATGGTTTGAGCTCTGGGCCAACTCGATTCCACTCAGGACGTCCTAACATTTCCCGCCTTAAACTTCAGATCCCCAGTGAGTTTCAGACAAACAGGACATCAGGGATCAGCAAAATTGGGCCATTCCGGTTAGCTCTCCTTCCCTGCTCAGTCGTCCAACCTCTCTGGCCCACGCAGTGAGAGCTGGGACCACTCACCCCACATTAATATTCCACATCCTCAGGACTAGCTGACTGATGTGTATTTGAGAAGCGAAATCCTCACCGGCTTTTACAATGACCAGGAGAGGATTCCATGGGGGTGATGGAGCAGAGCGGTAAACCCCACTGAGTTGTTTGCTTGTGGGGGTATTTTGCTGACCCGGGAAAGGACATGATAGCTTGGGACTCCAATATTTGCCATAAAGTCCCCTGACTTGCACACCTGCCAACGCCTTCTTCAACCTCCGTGTCCAGGTAACACCTTTCCAAAACCCTTCAGGCCAAGTGAGCCCTCACCCCTGTGTGCTTCCCTATCACAGCACCCCGTTTTATTGCTGTCCGGGTATCTAGCTGGCCAGGCCAGGGGCTTTCCAAGGCCTAGGGCTGCGTCTTGCCCCCGAGGATGCTTTCTTTGGGTGCAAACAGAGGGCTCCTGCCTTGAGCCACTCTTACCACAAAGCCTCACGGGACTGAGATGGGTGCTTCTCAGACCTGAGATAGGGCAGCGACCGCAGAGAAGGAAAAGCCTATAACATTGAAAGGCGTTCCTTGATATGGGGCAACAGTTCTCAGCGCCTGGGCTCCTGCTTGCTAGAAAACACAGGCTCCCCCATTTTAGTTTTTCCTCAGCAAGCAGATTGCCCTTCCCCCACTCTGTTCCCTTTCTTTTGTAACCTGTCCCTCAAAAGGAAAATGACAAAATCCTCCCCACAAGAAGATTCTCGGCAGCAGTGACAGATCAAAGAAAATGTTCCCCAGCTGGGCATGTGTCTCAATCTATATTCATTCTATTCTTAGCCACCCACCCTCGTCTGTCTGACCAGATTCCTCTGCAAGCATTCGCGCCAAGGAAATTTGACTTGCTGCCACTTGAGCTATTGTGGATAAATGGCCTTCTAGTCGGCACATCCAGAAACTTCCATCCTCCTCGACCTACCCTGTGTAAGCACTTACTCAGTCTAGGCACAGTCCCGTACAAGGCATGAAGAGCGCTGACGTTTTTTAAGTCGACTAAGAAAACAAATCAACATTTGTGTCCGTAAGACGTTGATGGCTTATATATGCATGTGGGTGTGCGCATGCCTACACACCTATAAATGAATGACACCCACCGGCGAAAGGGATGCTATTTGGTTAAGACCGAAGGCTTCGTTTGCGAGGGAGGCGGTAGAATTAGATGTTGATACAGTAGGTGTTTCAAATGTCAGATCTCAGTGATAATGGGAAGGAAAGGAAAGACGAGAAATGCCTCCTTCAGAAAATACCCATTCATCATTTTCTCTTTTGCAAACACTGAAAAAAGCCAGAGAAGCCGTGAGCCTTTCCTTGAGAGGTGCCCTTCAGTTCCCAGAGAAATGAAGTTTGGTCCGATGTCAAGGTTACTAAGGAAACGCTGTATGCTTATGAATAGCAAAGCAAATAGACATATAAAACTTGAGTAAATCATTAATTCATTATATTATTATTGATGGGATCTGGAGAGGCTTACATATTCCTTCTTTATTCCAAGTTCTCAAAAGTTTTCTTTCATCACAAAGCAAACACTTGGATGGCCACTTTATGGATAATTATTCCCTCTCTGCCTCATTCTAGAGACGAAGGAGGACCACCGGCTCTCAGATTTTAATGGATCAAAGAAAATGGTCAACCAGGCAAGAGACGTGCGCTTCGTGGTTTGTGTGTGTGTGTGTGTTTGTTAAATTAGCGGCTGCGGTTTCTGTAGAGAATGGAAAATGCATTAAGGATAGTTTGACTTAAACACAAAGCAACCTTTCCGTTTGACAAACAGATTGGAGTAGAGGTAAAGCCTCACTACTGGACCCAGGATGATGTCCAGATTTCGTGGCACACGGACAGGGCTGGGAGGAGGTGTGAGTCACCAATTCCAGGGTGCTGTGGGGTGCAGAGGTGGGAAAGGTCTCCACGTTGATGCAACCCTGGGAGGGACGTGGGCCTGGCCTGGGGCCAGAGGCTGTGGTCGCGCCTGAAGGGAGTGTCTCAGCTTCCTATTATTCCAGGCGCCCTAGTGAGTCAGCGTTTTCTCCTCCTGCGCCCACCAGGCCGGGGGGGGGGGGGGGTCCCCGCCAAGGTTAGCGAGAGGTGAACTGTCCCAGCTGGGTCTTGCCTCTGGCCCTCCTCGTAGATCCAGACCACCTTCACAGAAACCCTCTCCACCACTGCCTCCTTCCCTCAGGACTGCAAGTACCTGATCTGAATAGTGTCGGTGATGACCATCGCCACCCAGCGAGAGCGAGGCTGGAGACAGGCCCTCTACCGCACAGCCAACAGGCCCTCTACCGCAAGCCTGGCCAACAGCAGGAGACTCCCACCATTCACCCTCCACGCTGTGTGACCCGAGCCCGGGGCTTAACCTCTCTGTACCTCAACTTCCTCCTCCAGCAGCCGGGGTCAGTCCCAGAACCTGCCCGGCAGGGCTGTTGAGAGCAACCCCCTCCCCCGCCCCCCAGGTGGACTGGCGCACCTTGCGGCTGTTAGAGAGGCCAGGGAGGCAGAGGACTGCAGGACTGCAGCCTGGTTGGCCACAGGCCTCGTCCCGGCCACCCCTTCTCTTTAGGCCCCAGGGGAGAAAGCGCTCGTCTCCCATCACCCAGCAGGTTTGGAGAGAAGTCTCACGGCACAGGTCCTCTGCTCCGAGGCCCAGCTTGCACCTCCAAGGTGAGAGCAATTTCGTGAAATGCCAGCCAGGAGAGGAGCGTCAGAAACGTCTCTAAGTTAAATAAACACGGTCCTCGTAGGGACATGCTGTGTGAAGGGAGATAGGAAAGCCACGGCCAAGGTCACGTGCGAGTGAGAGGTGCCTGGAACACCGGGTGGGAGCAGAAAGGCTCAGGGAGTTAAAGGGTGGGACCAGGGAGAGCTTCCTGGAGGAGGTGGCTTTTGAGGTGGGTCTTGAAGAATGAAGAGATGCTGAGGGAGTGAAGCCTTGGAGGTGGGGGAGTGCAGGGTGGTGGCTGTCCTTGGATAGCGGGGCACTGGGGGTGCAGCAGGAGGGAGAGAGGGAGTCTCTCTTTTCCCTACCTCTTCCCCCCCATCAATACTCTTGGTCCTTGGAGATCTCCGTAGGCAAGCGAGGGGGAAACCTCATTGTCAGGTCCTAAGGTCTCTGAGGGTACAACCATCCTAAGCCTCCTTAAAGCCAGGGGCCGGGGCAGGGTCTAGGAAGACCTGTGGGTTTTTCTCTCCTCAGGGTCGATGGGGACAGTCAATAATACAGACTTTTGGACCCTCTGGTCCCTGGTCAGGCCAGGGGGCGGCCTGTCCCAAGCTGGCAGCCCAAGCATCATCAGGGCCGGTCCTGGCGGCTGGGGTGTGGGCAGGGAGGGCTTGGGGAAGAGTCCCTCTGTCCAGAGGAAGGGGGCTATGGAGGTGCTGGTTGAAAGTTGTGCCTGAATTTCCCTCCTGGCCATGCTGGCTCCTGCTTTGAGACCCGTGCATGGAGCTGCCCCTTTGAAGGGATAGGGCTTGCAGGCTGGGGGGTTCGTTCCAGTGTGGGGGACTGCAGGTGGCTCGTGGGGGCAGCTGGGTGCCCTGTGTCTGTGGCGATTTGGGGCAGCCACACTCAGCTTGGGGGCACCCAGGCCTTCACGTCTGCCAAGACCTTAGGAACAAAACTAGAATACTGTCTATCCTCTCCCCATGTAGAATATTGTCTACACTCTCCCCTTGCTCAGATTGGGAGGGGAGGGGAGGGGGAGAAGAGGAGAGAGGCTCAGGACCAGCCCCCCCACTTCCCCTGCCTGTGGCCTGGGCATGGTGAGAGCATTTTCACCCCTGAGAAGAGGCAGAGACATGTTCCCTTTCCCTGCTCTGCAGATGGAGCACTTGAGTCTCGGAGCGGTTAACCAAAATACCCAAAGCAATACAACCAGGAAGAAGCTCGGTGGGCCCACAGTCAAGGGCCTCCGGTGCCCTGTGTGCTTCTCGCTCCTGCTAGCTCAGCTCACGGACGGTCCTGCTGTCTTCCCCTGCCGAGCCGCAGGCCAGTCTGGGCCTAGTGGAGTTCTCACATTCTGTCGACACAGAACGTGTCGGGTGAGACCTGAGGGCTCGAGCCTCTGGGCCCTGTCCGTGCAGTGGTGCTGCCGGCCTGGGGCCGAAACAGGCCAACGTCCGAAGGGCCACTCAGCAGTCAGAGGTGGAGACTGAGCGGGGAGAGGGCGGGTCCGTGAGGCTCTGCGGGGACGTGTCGGGGGCTGGAAGGGACCTGAGCAGAGGGGCTATTTCAGATTGGACGTTTCCGTAGATTCCAACCTGTGTTCTAGCTGTTCACTGAGGTCGTAGGGGAGCCCCACCATGCGAGGACGCCCATGTTGGATGTCCGACTGGACAAAGCCACTGAGGCTTGCTCTGTGGTTCCTGATTGGGGGAGCGGCCAATCACCGAGACACGGGGGTCCTGACTCAGAAGGCTTGGGGCGGGGGTCGCAGGAAATGTGATTTCAGCCGCCCTGTGGGCGTCAGAGCTTGCGACAGGTGGCCTGGGTGCAGGGCTGGTGCCGTCCCTGGTGGCGGCTGGGCTGGCGAGGGCTGCTCGCCCCGGGAGCCCAGAGGCAACGGGGCTGGGCTCCCCCTGGGTTTGGGTGTGGAGACCACACGTCTGGGGCACTGAGGGAACAAAGTATTTGGAGCCGTGGGCCTAGAGACCACATCCTCTTCCCTCCCCAAAGTGGTGGTGTTATTAAGCACAAAGTTCCCTTGCATGGCTGCCTACAGACCCTGGGTGGACGTGTCCACGGCACACTCTCCGAACCACCAAATGATAGGGTTCAGGATCAACCCCCACTCCTCTTCCCATCCCAGAAGGGCCTGTCTAGTCTAGACCCAAACGTGGACGGAAGTGCGTCTGTCTTCACCCTCTCCTTTCAATGAACTGCTTTTCACTTTGGTCATTGTTTGTAGATTTGACATTTCCACTGTCCGGTTCACGAAAGTAACAGATTCCAAAACGTGTCCTCATTTTGCAGCCCAGAAATTCCCCTGGGTGTGAACCCTGTGTTTTCAGAGGCTCGTCCGCCTGCCGCTGTGAGACCGGGCGGGGGATGAGTGATGGAGGGGCCCTGTGGTAAACTGAGGAAACGCTGCAAAGCTTTCTGCAGAGGTCCACATACTCCGCCCTATGTTACTAGCACTCTGCATTGTTGGCAGCTCCCAAACAGATTCTTTCCGCGGGGAATCAGCCCTCACACAACATGAATGGGCTCGTTTTATATCAGAAGGCTAAATTTTAACTGACAAATTGGACAGGTTCCCTAAGGCGAGGGTTACTAAGCTTTGTCATTCTCACTAAAAATGTGATTTATAATATATTCCTATTTGCTAGACACTCCTGTTCCCAGGAATGAAGGCCTAGCGCAGAAACAGGAGGTCTTAATATCTTGACCCCATATAAAAACACCCTCCTCCAGAGTCTCCATGAGCAGATAAACAGATGTGCATAAATCAAGATTCAACAGAGCCAAGCGAGTTTAATTTCATTAAGTTTTAATGATAGTTTAAGCAGTCAAACACTTAAAATTCAGGGCAGGGCAAGAGGAACCCACAATTTACTTTAGAATTTTTATATTCTAAAGGAAAGACCTAAGGGTCTGGTGAAAGCGATTTTATTTCCTCCGCCTCTAGTTTATGAAGATGAAAACTGTATCTGTTGTCCCCTAAATACTCTGATGTTTATGAACACAGAATATGTCAGATATAAGAGTTGATCCACACCTTCAGCCAAGATTCCTCAGAGATCCTTTGTAAAAAAAACCACACACAAAAGAGCAGGGTAAACCATCTGCCTTCTTAAAAGTCCAAGTTAAAGTTGCCAACTCATTTTGCCCAAGATAACTGGCGCTGCTCAAAGCGAAGTGGGCAGGAATGGATTTGATCTCTGAATCTCATTGCTTAGCAGACGTCAAGCAGCCAATTTTTCAACAACGTCTCCATATCATGAAACTTCCTAAAAATCTTCAAGGGGGTAACCTGAGCTTATGAAAAATGATCCTGAATGTCAATAGGACAAAGCTTCCCTTCCAAGATGTAATTAGGGGAGCTTGGAGCACGCCTTTCATATTTTACTTGACAAGCATCCTTTTTTTTCTCTTTGTTCTGTCTGCTCTAGAGAGCTCCAGCCGGGCTTCGCCATTTCTTTGTGGAGGGGAATGGTTAAGAAAAACATAGTTATAGAATAGTAATTATTTAAAACTGAATCCATCTGATAGGAATGTTCATTTTACCCAATATCTGTGTGTGTGTGTGTGTGTGTGTGTGTGTGTGTGTGTGTGAAAATATAATACTAGCTTTTCTAGGTAGTATGTGTCTTGAATTTAATTGTATGCATGATTGAGTTGATAAGTGCTTTGTTCAAAAATGTACCAACTGTATGAGCAAAGGATTGCTAAGGAGGCTGATGTAGTCTTTTGGCTCCACTGAGAGATGTCCAGCAGGTAGACCCCCAAGATGCCTAGGCTGGCCTGGGGTTCTGTACTATGTACTACATAGGATGGTAGAAATATCCACGACAAATGGAAAACGTCTGCCTGAGGGACTGGGATGCCGAGAAGTCTCGGAACTCCCAGGTAAGGTTCTGTAAACTCAGCACTAATGCGTTTGGGGCTGCATCAGTCTTTGTGTGTGTGCTGGGGGGTGGGGCCGTCGGAGCCCTGCAGGAGGTGAGCGGCATCTTGGTCTCTGCCCACTAGATGTCACTAGCAGCCTCGCTCTTCCAGGTGTGACACCCAAATGGTCTCCAGACAAATGTTCCCTGAGGGGCAAAATCATTGGTTGAGAATCACTGGTCTAAAGAAAGAAGGAAGTTGGGCACATTTAGCCCAAAATGACAATATTTACAGGGAAGGTGAAAACTCTTTGCAGGTACGGAACAACAACAAAAAAGTTATTCTGAATTGCTTCAGACGGCCAAACAAAGACAAATGGGGTAGAATTGTAGAGAGCCCAATTTTATCTAAGGAACAGGGAGAACCTTCTAGAAGAACTGCTCTCCTCTCATCCCCAAGGTGCTTATGTTTAGACTAGGCTAGAGTCCCGACTCAAGATCCAGGGCTCTTTCCTCCAACAGATCTTTGTTGGAGCACTTAACACCAGCAAAGCTCCGTGCCGATAGCCTGGCACCCATGAACGGAGCTAGTCTTCGGCTGGTGGCAAAATAGAAAGCTTAAAGATGGACCTCATGCCCTGGGGAGTCTGCCTTTCCTCCACACTCACCCCAGTTCCACAGGGAGGGCGGGCAGGACAGCCAGGGCAGGGGCGGGCAGCGAATGGGAATCCCAGAACATGGGAGCAGAAGGAAGGACCCTCCCCTGCTTCCCAGGGGACAGTTTCTGATCCAGAGTCTCCCAGCTGGTGTCTGAGGCAGGACTGGAATCCAGAGTCCTCCAAGCACGGAGTAAGGCGAGCTCAGGGAGGTAAGCACCTGGCCCAGAGTTAGCCCTAACCCGAATCCTAACCCTTGCTCTCAGCATCCTGAGCTCTAAGAAGCCACCTGCCTGAGCCTGCACCTCCCCTCCCCCTCCCCCGGCCGGGAGCATTTCCCCAGGTATCCACTAGGTGGCACTCGGTGGTCTCGAATGACGGGGTTCGCCGCTGCCCCGGACGGAGGCAGCTTTTTTCAGACTTACCGCTTTCCTCCTCTCTGCCTCTGGCACAAACATTCCAAAATTCCCCATGACAGATATTTTTGCTTTTCGGCTAAATGGCCTTCCCTCTTTGCTCCCTGCCCCTGCTTCCAGGATGAACTCCCCCCCTCCTTTCGTAGGGCAGCTCCCCTGTTTAAAGTGCCTGAGAGCAAGAGGCCAGCCTGGCCCGCGGAGCCTCCTGGGGCCTGGGGTGCCCTTTCGGGAGTGACTGTGGCCGGCCCTGCGCCCCCAGGCATGTTTCTGCCCTCCCCGCCCCCGAACATCTTCTTTCTCACAGTTGCCTGGGAACGCCTGCCTCTCCCGTCTGTCTCACCTTCTCTACTGCAAACCCCGAAAATCTCCCACCATTCTATGCCCCACGCCACATAACAAAGCGTGCGGTAGGAGGTACAGTGTTCGGCGTGGGTGTCACCGAGGGAAAGAAACAAAGGAAAGAAACATTGTAAGCGCGGACAGCAGAGGCAGGGCACACTTTCAAAGCCAGGAACAATTCGAGTAGTAAAAGCGAGAACCGCTGGGAGGTGCGTGTCCACAGAGAGGATCGTTTGGTCTGGCACGGGGCTGGCTTGGGGGGCTCCAGTGGGAGTGCCAGTGTCCACCTGCATTGTAAAGGGGGCCTTGGCGGGGCGCAGGGGGGCTGGCGAGCGCCCCAGCTGCAAGGAAAGGTGTGTGCTACGGCTTGGAGGCAGAGGCGAGCGATGTCTGCCCAGAGCAAACAGAGACTTTAGGCGACAGAGGGGTCGCTGGGGCCCCCTGTAGGTTCTGAGAGCCGCTCCAACCCCTCTCCCACCCCGGGGCCTCCCTTCCTGTCACACGTCTCGCACAAAGGTCTCCTCTCCCGGAGGCCGAGGTGACAAATGACCAAACCATCAATTACTTTTAACATTTTTTTCTGGGTAGTTTTGCCTGTGGTGGTGGGGTTTGTATGTAGCATAAAAAATAAGAGAAAACAAAGTTGGGAAGCACTGAGGAAGGGGAAGGGTCACTGTGGATGGGGGTCCAGCCATGGGACACTCAACCTGGGACATCTGGTTGTGTGACCATCTCAAGAGAGCGGATGACAGAGATCTCCACGCATTTGGGGGAACGTGTGGACAATCTTCGGGTAGTGGGGTGAACTCGTGAAAAGTCTGATTATAAGGATAGTAGCTAACATTGAGCACTCGCTGTGTGTGCCGGACTCTGTCTCAGAGCCCCCAGGCCCACTCCTAAATGCTCACAGTTCCCCAGTGAGATGGTCCTATCACCACTGTCCATCCCCACCCTTCAGCTATGGAAACTGGGTCACGTCATGGTCACATGTCCAGGGCACACAGCTGGTGGCTCTAGAGACAGGGGTTAGGGCCTGAGCAGCTTTGCTCCAGAACTCCTGCCTCAGCCACCGTCTACAGTGACAAGCCTCCGCTGAGAAGGTTCTGAATGATAGGAACAAAATAGCATTTAAGGGAGAGGGTTCTCCTTGGACCCGGACTGAAGGGGTACGTGTTGGCAGTAGGCATCTATTAGTAAATCAGGATGATCATTGGCTAGCTCGCTTGAGACTCAAACATCCTCATTTGCAAAGGTCCTTCACGTGCATCACCATATTTGATTCTCCCAACAGCCTTGTGCCGGGGACAAAGCAGATATTACTAACCCCATTTGACAGAGGAGATCACGGAGCCTCAGAAGCCGGGTGCACGGCTCGTCCGGGTTGCAGCCGGGCCTAACTCTGGCCCAGAGCTTATCATGCCATGCGGCGCACTGCGGGTAAGGCTAGAGCTGGACCAGTTCTCCCGGAAAGGAGCCAGCATAGGGCAGGTACCTACTACGGGTCAGGCATGCTAAGAGCTAACTTCAACTAGTATTGACAATATCTGCTAGGCCGAGTGAAGGGACTTGTGTGCAGCCCCCCATGGAGCTGGCTGAGCCAGGCTGAGGACTCACATCTGCCCGACTACACAGCTGTCTGCTGTTTCTACCCCATCGGAGGACTTCTTCCCCCCCTCCCCCCGCCGCGTTTCTCCCGCTCACCATGGATTCAGCCCATCTCTCAACCCTCACTTTTCAGGTCTGTGCTGCCAATTCCTGGGTCAGATTTTAGCTCTGAAAATTGAAAGAAGGGGCTTAGCTTAAAACAGTTATGGACAGAATAATTCACGAGGCTCTGTAAGAGAGGGCGACGGGAGCAAAACCAGCAAAGAAGAGGAAATGAGTGACATAAAGATTGGGGGACTGGGAAGACAATGATAGGGTGGTTAAGGAAGGGAAGGATTTGGTAGAAAGAAAACAAGCTCCATTTGAGAAATGTTCGGTCGCCAGAGGCGGTGAGAGCTTGCTCCCATGTTAGGTGGAGGGCAAAACAGAACAGCCGGAACTGAGGCTAAGAGGTGAGGGCCAGCGAGGCACATCTGTGAGTCATCTGGAGGTTGGACAGAACTCCAGAAACCAGGCAGCGGGGCCCCAGAGAGGAAGGGAAGTAAGCGAGTGGAGGAGACAGGAGGGGGCTGCCAGCACTGTGGGTCCCTCCCCACACCTCCTCCCCACCCGTGACCTTCACCTCTGCTCCCCTCCGGCCGCCCACACCCTGGGCCTTGTCATCACCCCGCCGGCTCCAACTGCACTCCGGGATCCCACTCCCTGACCACAGCTTCCGAAGCTGCCAGTCCTCTCCCGCCTCCGTCCCACCACACCCCCCGCTGACCTCACCCCAAGCTCCACTCCCTAGACTTTCCCACGTGGACCAGTGCCTCCCAGCTCCCCATCTCCAGACCTCCAGACCACACAGGACATCCTCACAGGCATTCTCTTGCCAGTACCCTCAGCTGCTTTGCCCCTTTGTCCTTCCGCCCTGCTCATCCGGCCCAACTTGAGCCAGGGATTTGCAAGGCACCTGTCTTCTCCGCCCTACACCAGCTTCTGCGCTCCAGTGGAGGAAATCCCACAGCAAGGATGTCTGGTGCCCACAGAGCCATGGTGCCCAGAGTCAGCTGCTCGCTCCCCACAGCTCCACCTCCTCCTCTTCTCGGCATCTGTTCCAAACCTCCAGCATCTTCCCCCAGCAGATCCTCTGCCTCTGGTTCATGCAGGGGCTCTGTGCTGCCCTTACCTGCACATGCGTGTTTCTCCGTGTGCACCACACTCAGTGCTTTGTTCCTGGGTTACCCCATTATCTTCACAACAGCCCCCCGTATGCTCATTTTGCAGATGAGGACCCGGAGGCTCACCGATGACCCTGAGGTTCCACAGCCTGCAGGCGGTCAAAAGAGGTTGCGTGTCTTCAAATGTGTGCTCTTAATCCACAGGGCCAGGTGCTGTGCTAGACGCTGAGGATGTAATAACAAACAAGATAGATAGGGTCCTACCCTTATGAAGCTTATGCTTTAGAAGGACAGACAATACGTAAGTAAATAAATGACACATAAAATAAGAATAGACTGCGTTAAGGGCCAGCAAAGGAAGACGCGGAGCTCGCGGCTGGGAATGCTTGGATGGGGCAGTCAGCGGAGACCCCTGAAGGGAAGGTGCTCTAACGGCCTCCCGTCCTTACTCACTACCTACTCGTCCGGTTCAATGGTGGTGCCTGCCCTGTGCTCTGGGGTACCATCATTGGCAAGATGGTGTCACCCGCGCTGGGAGCAGGTGTCTCCTGTGTAGATGATGAGCCTTGTGGGCTGAGTTACTGAGGCCCCAAGGTGGGAAGGTAGTGGGGGTATTTCTGGGGTCAATCTTCTAGGAAAGAAATGCATCCTTGGAGACTTGGATCCTTAGCCTTGGGCAGGTGCCACAGCTGCATTTGTCCACAGAGGATAGAAGGAGGACCCCGATTACAATGGAAGCAGGTGAGTTCAGTTCCATCCAACAAATAGTTGTTGAGCATCTTGACCCAGGTTGGGTTCCCTAGGGAGTGGGGGACAGAGATCTGGGTGCGGTTTATTAGGAAGTGTTCTCGGGATCACCGCCTTTGGGGAGTGGGAGGAAGCAGGACCGGGGAGGGAGAAGGTTGGACACTGGTGGAGGAAGTAGGTGGGTCAGCCTTAGTGCATTCCCCGCCCCCCGCCCCACCCCTGCCCCATGCAGCTGGGCCCGAGCCTAGCCTCCATCCCTGCCTCTGCGGCCCATCAGCTCATGAGACTATGGTGTCAGTTCCAGGGTAGCTGACGACAAGGGCTGGTGGTCAAAGTCTGTCTGCTTGGCTGTTGGGGATGTATTGGATGCTTTCTGGAGGGCATTCAGATGGGACACAAACATCTTTCTTCTTGGTGCTCATTGTCTTAGGTTCATTCACATCTTCTTGCCTAGATCTTCTTGTCCCGTTTTCTTCTTTCAGACCCCTGACCAAGCTGCCAAGCCCTGCACCCCGGCTCATCAGTCTCCATATAGTCTAACTTTGGGCCATTTCTCTTTCCACATGAAATGCATACCAGGCTCACCGCCCGAAGCTCTGTCCCTGCAGATGTTGACTCAGCGCTTTCAAGGCCACCCCTGGACGGGGATGCCTTATGGCCACATCCCACTTTTGGCTTGCACGCACATACCAAAGGCAGTGGGTGGCCCCCCAAAGACCGCCATGTCCTAATCCCTGGAACCCGTGAATGTGTTAAATTGCATATTTTAATTGGCAAAGAGGCAACTTTTTGGTTGCAGATGACATTAGGGTTGCTGACCAGTTAGTCTTGAGATGCGGGATGATCCTGAATTACCTGAGTGGGCCCAGTGGCCTCGCAAGGATCTTGTGAGAGTCCGTGTGAGCAACAGAAAGGGAGATGGGATGAAGGTCGCAGAGAAGCAGAAGGAGGTCAGTGCACAAAGGCCTCAACCCTCCAGCCCCGTGCTGCTGGCTCTGCAGGAGGAAGGAGCCACATGCTATGGAACACGGGTGGCCTCTAAACCAGGAAAAGGCGAGGAAACAGATTCCCCCCCCACCCCCGCCATCCAGTCTCCAGAAGGAATGCAGGCCTGTCCCCATCAACACCTCAATGTTAGCCCAGGGAGACCCATTTCAGAATTCCCAGCTCCAGACCCATAAGATACTAAGTTTGTGTTGTTTCAAGCCACTGAGTTTGTGATGATTCATGACTGCGCCCACCAGAAATGAATATTACATCGAGCAATCCCACCTGTGAACCAAGCTGGTTATTTTCCTTCTCCATTCCATCATAAGGGCCTCCCATCCCTGTGGCTAGAGATGGTGAGAGCTTAGGGACAGGTACCAGAGCACCAGTGAGTGGTAAGCGGCATGAGTTTGGGCAACTTGCTGGTGCTACCTTTGCCCTCTGGCCTTGCTAGTCCTCGAGCCCAGACATACTACTTCCACCTTATGGGGAACTGCAGTTGCTCCCTTGGAGGATAGAATTCAGGTCCTGACGGGCACTCCTGGCCACACAGACACTTGCCGTTATGGGCATGTGCTCCATGTCGGCCGGGGCCCGGTAGCGTGCCAGGAGTTTTTTCCCTTTAACAGTTTGGTGAGTTTGGTAGACTTACCCAGTTGTGTAATCATCACAACATTCCTGCTTCGGAATACAACCATTTTATTCCCCCAAATTTCCCTGGTGTCCATTTGCAGTCTATTCCCATCCCTCCCCACCAACCCTGGACAAATACAGATCTACTTTCTGTCCCTATAGTTTTCACCTTTTTTAGAAATCTCCTATAAATGTAATCACACGATACGCAGTCTTTTTTCTTTTGGTCTGACTTCTTTTGCTTACCCTAATGTTGTTTTCATCTGTGGCACGTATCTCTCCCATCTGGCTGGCCTGAGCTCAAACATCTCCTCACCCTGTGTGAGCTCTGGGGATGGTCAAGGTCACAGCTCTTTGATAGCTGTTCCTTGTCTTGCTTCGTGGACTCTCACCTTGTGCATGCACAGCTTCATGGTTAGTCAGAGATTCAGGCAGATTCCTATCTGGTTTCTGGAGTTTGTTCTCTGCGGAGTTCCCACCTCCGCAAATTCCAGCCACTTCGGTTTGTAATCTGCCGTCTCTGTCTCCTTAGCCCGGTGACATTTTCTTGCTACCCTGGGCCCCTGCTTTCTGCACTATGATGTGGAAAGCTCGTCCAGGCAGAGAGGCCAAACAATCACCCATTTTTGTTCTCTCGGGGATCTCAGTGCGATGTGGCCTATTATTCAGTGTCTTAAAAATGTGGGGTTTGGGGCACCTGGGTGGCTCAGTCAGTTAAGCGTCTGACTCGATTTCAGCTCAGGTCATCATCTCGGGGCCGTGGGATCAAGCCCAAGTCAGGCTCCGAGCTCCCCAGGGAGTCTGCTTGAGATTCTCTCTCTCCCTTTCCCTCTGCCTTGACCTCCCACCCCCACCAGCTAATGTGCTCTCTCTGTAACAAATAAATAAATCTTAAAAAAAAAATGTGGGTTTCCCCCCCATATATTTTGTCCAGTTTCTTGTTGTTTATAACAAGAGGGCAAGTCTGCCATTAGTTATCCTTTGTGGACATCCACACTTTTCTTGTGATGTTTTTTCACTTGCTATTATTATATTCAATCAAATTCACCTTTTTAGTGTGCAGTTTAAACAACTTTGGTAATTGTATACAATTGGTGACCATCACCACGATCATGATGGGAAACGGTTGCCTTCCCTAGAACATTTCCTCGTGCCCCCTCATCCTCCATCCGTTTGTGTTTGAGGTCTTCCATTTAGCATGATATGTTTGAGATTGCCCACATTATTATGTGTGCTAATGTTTTGTTCCTTTTTATTGCTGAGTGGTATATATACCATTGGGTGGATAGACCACAATTTCTCTGTTCACCAGTGGATGGACACGTGGGTTGCTTCCAGTTTGGGGCTATTATAATGAATAATGTTACTATGCTACGTCTTTGTATGGAAAGACATATAATCTTTGTGTACGTGGAAATGCTGAGACATGTAAGTGTATGTTTAACTTTTAAAGATATCACCCAACTGTTTTGCAAAGAGCCGTACCATTTTGTCCTCCCACCAGCAATGTATAAGAGTTCTAGTTGCTCTGCATCAGCAAGGACACTATTGTCTGTCTTTTTTCTTTTTTAAAGATTTTAAGTAATCTCTACACCCAACATGGGGCTTGAACGCACAACCCTGAGATCAAGAGTTGCATGTTCTTTCAACTCTGTCTGCCAGGAGCTCCTATTATCTGTCTTTCTGTCTTTTAAAACTTTAGTCTTTTTAATGGTTGCCCACTGGTTTCTCATTGATTTCCCCTTTGAATTACTTTGGTGCCTTTGCCAAAACCTAATGGACCATATGAGGGTGGGTTTATTTCTGGACTCTATTCTATTCCATTGATTATGTGCCAAATGCACATTGCCTTGATCCTTGTAGCTTTATAATAAATCTTAAAATCAAATAGTTTAAGTCCATCAACTTTGTTCTTATTTTTCAAAATTGTCTTGGATATTCTTTGTCTTTTGTCTTTTCATATAAGTTTGTAAACCAGCTCGTCAATGTATGTTAAAATTTTAATTGGAATGGCATTGAATCTATAGATCAATTTGAGGAGGACAGACATATTAACAATATTAAGTCTTCCAGACTTTCTATCTTTTCATTTATTTAGGTCTTTTTCAATCTCCTTGTAATATTTTGTAGTTTTCATCGTACAGGTTTTGTACATCTTTCATTAAATTTATTCCTAAGTATTCTTCAAGTGAAGTTGTTCATTGAACTGAATGTGTAATTATTCATTGCTAGTAGGTAGAAATACAACTGACTTTCATATATTAACCTTCTATCTTGCAACCTTGCTACATTCACTGATTAAGTCTAGCAGTGTTTTTATAGATTAAGTAGGGCTTCCTATATACATGATTGAATAGTCTGCAATAAAAGACATTTTCATTTCTTTCCTAATTTGTATGTCTTTCATTTATTTTTCTAGCCTTGGCTAGGACTTTCAGTAACATAGACACAATAAGAGCCGATATCCTTGCCTTATTCCTGTTCTCATTAAGTCTTTCATTATTGAATATGATGTTGGGTGTAAGTTTGTTTGTTTTTGTTGTTGTTGTTTGTAGATATCCTTAATCAGGTTTTAAAAGTTTCCTTCTATTTTTAGCTTCCTAGTTTTTTTGCCAAGAAAGCATATTGAATTTTATCAGATGTTTTTCTGTGCATCTTCTGAAATGAACTTTTCTCTTTTATTCTATTAATATGGTGAATCATATTGAGTTTTGGATGTTAAACCAATTTTTACATTCTCAGAATATGCCCCACTTGCTACTGATGTATTATCATCATTTATGATACATACATAAAATAATACATAATGTGTAATCATTTTTATATATGGTTTGATTTGCTAATATTTTGTGTCTGTGGTTATGAGGGATATTAGCCTGTATTTCTTTTTTCTTGTGAGGTCTTTGCTTGGTTTTGGAATCAGGTTAATACTAGCCTTACAGAATAAATTGAGAAATGTTACCTCTTTTATATTCTGAGTTTGTGTAGGATTGATATTATTATGTTTTGGGATGGTTTGTTCTAGCTCTGTGAGAAATGCTGGTGGTATTTTGCTAGGGATTGCATTAAAGGTGTAGATTGCTTTGGATAGTATAGGCATTTTAACAATGTTCTTCCAATCCATGAGCAGAGAATTTTTTTCTCATTTCTTTGTAATCCTACATATTTTGATATGACATTTTCATTATCACTGAGTCCAAAACATTTTCTAATCTCTTCTGTGATATCTTTTTTGATCCAATAATTTAAAGTTTGTTTTTAAGTTTTGCAAATATTTGAAAGTGTTCTATGTTATTTTGTTATTACTGATTTCTAACATAAATTTACTGTAGTCAGAGAACACATTCTGTAGGATTTCAATCTTTATAAATGTATTAAGACTTATGGCACAGAATATGGTCTACCCCTGTGCACTTGAAAACAATGTGCCTTCTGTCATTGTTGGGTGTTAGGTCATACAAATATTAAAAGAGGTTGAGAGAATTGTTCAGAAATCTACATCATTGCTAATTTTCGTCTAGTTCTTCTCACCATTGTAAAGATGAGTGTTAAAATTTCTAATTATTGTGGAATTGTCTGTTTTCCTTTGAATCTGTTGATTTTTGCTTTATGTATTTGAAAACTTATTGGGCAAATACATACTTATGATGACTATGTCTTCATGATGAATTTGCTCTTTCACCATTATGAAGTGTCCGTATTTTTTTTTTTTTTAAAGAGAGAGAGAGTGCATGTATGCCTGTGAGCAGGGTGGGGAGTGGCAAAGGGAGAGGGAGAGAATCTTAAGCAGTCTCCATGCTCAGCAGAAAGCCTTACATAGGGCTTGATCTCACAACCCTGAGCTGAAATCAAGAGTCAGACGCTTAACCAACTGAGCCACCCAGGCACCCCATGAAGTGTCCCTCTTTTTCCCTGGTAAAACATTGTTTTGAAATCTATTTTATCCAATGTTAATATAGCCCCACTGACTTTCCTGTGCTTATCATTCACATGGTTTATCTATTTCCCATCCATTAACCTTCAGCCTGTCTTTATATAGTTGGCTTAAAAAAAAAAACCCATTCTGATGATGTCTAACCTTTAATTAGAGTGCTTCTTCCATTACTGTTTACTGTAATTATTGATATGATTGGGTTGGGTCTATCATTTTATTTTTGTTTTGTTGGTCTCCTCTGTATTTTTTCTTCTTTCTCGTTCCTTTTAATTTTTCTTTAGAATATTTGTCAGGATTTTGTTTCAATTTTCCTGTTGATATCTTAGTTATAATTTCTTTGCATTTTTTTTTATTTTTTATTTTTTTTGGTGGTTGCCCTAAGGAATACAATATACAATGAACTTATGGGTCAATATCTCATCCGCCTCTTCTGTTGTTATATTTAATACATCTACTTATGTTATTAAAGATTTATTTATTTATTTATTTGAGAGAGAGAATGAGAGAGAGAGAGAGAGCATGAGAGGGGGGAGGGTCAGAGGGAGAAGCAGACTCCCTGCTCAGCAGGGAGCCCGATGTGGGACTCGGTCCCGGGACTCCAGGATCATGACCTGAGCCGAAGGCAGTCGCTTAACCAACTGAGCCACCCAGGCGCCCACATCTACTTATGTTATAAACCTCACAAGAAGATGTTGTAATTTTTGCTATGACCCATTATATGGTTTATAAAACAATTAGAAGGGAAAAGGAAGATAGAAAAAAATGGTCATTTGATTTTACAGATATTTATCTTTTCTAATACTCTTCAGTTTTTCTGAGGATTTGAGTTTCTATCCGACATCATTTTACTCAGCCCAAAGAAATTTCTTAAATGTTCCTCATGGTGCAACTCTGTCGGTGAGGAATCCCCTTATTTATACTTTATATTAAAATGCCTGTATTTTCTTTTCATTCTTGAATGATGTTTTTTCTATATATAGAATTCCTGATTTATAGATTTTTCCTTCAGCAGTTTAAAGATGTTGTTCCACTGTCTCCTAGACTCAATGGTTTCTAGTAAGTCAGCCACTATTCAGATAATTGTTTTTCTGTATATATGTCCTTTCTTTCTTGATGCTATCAATGTTTGCTCTTTTTCTTTGGCTTTCAATGGTATGATGTGTCTTGGCATAGGCTTCCACGTGTCTATTTTGCTTGGTGTTGGTTTAACATTTATATCTGCAAATTTCTATCTTTCATCAAATTTGGAGAATTTTGGCCATGATTTTTCAAATGCTTTTTTGTGTGTGTTGTGTTCTCTCTTATCCTTCTGGTATTAGAATTAGACTAGTATTTGAACACCTGACATTTCTAACAGGTTCTTGAGATTCTGTTCATTGCTTTTTTCAATGTTTTCTCTTTCTCTTTCTATTCTTGGACATGTTCTCTGAATATCTATCTATCTATCATCTATTTGTCTCGATTCAATTTCACTAATTCTTTCTCCTGTCATGTTTTTTTCAGGTCTACAATTTCCACTTGGCCCTTTTTTATTGTTTTTCTCTGCTGAGATTTATTCTTTCTCTCTTGAGGTTTTTATTCATTGAAGTCATATTTTGTTTTAATTCATTGAGTTTAGTTAGAATATTTGCCTTGAAATCTCTTTTTGTCCATTCTAACATCTAGCTCATCATATGGATGGATTCACTTAATTTTTTTTCCTCTTGAGAATGTGTTCCATTTTCCTCTTTCTAAAGTTAGGTTACTAACTTTTCAAACTGTACACAAATCATTCTTCCCTACAATGCAACTATCACTAATAACATCAGAATTATGGCCTCAAACACCAGTAGCCTATTGTCAACCACTTACTCTCAATCATACCTTGAGCCTACCTACAATTTCCTGCCTACTCCCTGTGTTCCTAACTAGCTCAACTACCAAACATCTTTCTCCCTCCTTGCCCACTTTATCCCTCCTGTTTACTCAATTTTATTCCATACATAGTTCAATGTCAACATTTATTGAGCTAACCTAAATATATAACACTGGATTGACCTAGAGTATCTCATCGAATCCTCCCAACCACCCAATTTAGTAGGTGTTATTACTATTCCATTTTGACAGATGAAAAAAAAATAGGCTTAAAGAGATGGTTACTTGTCCAAGGTCAGGTGCTACTCGATGAAAGCAGGATTGATACCATGCAGGTCTGTCTGATTCTAGAGCTCATGGTCTTTCCCAGAGACTGGCAAACCTTTTTCATAAAGTACCAAATGGTTACCATTTTAGGTTTTGTAGGACATACAGTTTCTGTCACAACTACTCAACTCTGCCACTGTAGCATCAAAGAAGCCACAGACAATATGTAAATGAATGTGACAGTTTCCAATAAAATTTACAAAAACAGTGGGAAAGATTTGGCTCGCAGACTGTAGTTTGCTGATCCCGGCTCTCAACAATTACACTATTCTGTTATTTTTTTCCCCTTTAATCTCCAAAGTTTTCAGTTTAAAAAATATTTATAGCATTGTTTCTAAGCACAAGGCACTGAGCTCGGTCCTGGAAGGGATGAGGAAGACAAAGCCCTGCCTTGAGGGACTTCAGATGCCAAAGATGGGACACAAACACATCTATAGCACCAAGCTGACTACTCAGTGCCAAAAGAGGGGTATAGACTGACTGGAGCTTTTCTTGAACGGACACATGGTGTTTTGGCGCAGTAGGTGGCAATGGCATAAGCTTTCCAGTAAGAATCACAGGCAGAGATGGCAAGGAGAAAGTTGCAGACAGAGCAGCAGCACAGGCAAGAATATTTCTATCCATTTGTCACTCATCCTTTCTACCCTTTACCACTATTCATTTACTTCCTCTCTCTTTTCCTTGCAATAAACATATGCACTTTGGTCCAAATCTTTTTGTCTTGTACCACACCTACTCTCTCCCTTGCTTTTCTTCCCCCCCCTTTCCTTTTAAAAATTATTTATTTTTACTTCTTGATTACTGATCCCGTTCTGCACTGGGTTCAAGGCCCATGTTTACATCACAAACTTCATTTGAAGTTTAATTCATGTACATCAATATAGTTGACACATTAAGGCAAACAACATTGATGTAACATTAAAAAATGCCATTTAGATTTAATGCAATCTCTATCAAAATACCAGCAGCATTTTCCACAGAACCACAACAAACGATCCTAAAATTTGTATGGAACCACAAAAGACCCCGAATAGCCACAGCCACCTTGATAAAGGAGGCATCACCATTCCAGACTTCAAGTTATATTACAAAGCTGTCGTAATCAAAACAGTATGGTACTGGCACAAAAAATAGACACACAGATCAATGGAACAGGATAGAAAACCCAGAGACAAACCTGTAATTATATGGTCAATCTTCGACAAAGGAGTCAAGAACATGCAATGGGAAAAAGACTGTCTCTCCAACACATGGTGGCGGACAGCTACATGCAAAAGAATGGAACCGGACTACTTTCTCACACCATGCACAAAAATAAACTCAAAATGGATTAAAGACTTAAATGTGAGACCTGAAACCATAAAAAAAAAAAAAATCCTAGAAGAGAGCACAGGCGGTAATGTCTCTGATATCGGCCATTTCAACATTTTTCTAGCTATGTCTCCTGAGGCAAGGGAAATAAAAGCAAAAATAAACTATTGGGACTACTTCAAAATAAAAAGCTTTTGCACAGTGAAGGAAACCAACAACAGAACAAAAAGGCAACCTGCTGAATGGCAGCAGATATTTGCAGATGACATAGCCAATAAAGGCTTAGTATCCAAAATATATAAAGAACTTATACAACTCAACACCCCCAAAACAAGTAATCCAGTTTAAAAGTGGGCAGAAGATATGAACAAACATTTCCCCAAAGAAGACACACAGATGGCCAACAGACACATGAAAAGATGCTCCACATCAGTCATCATCAGGAAAATGCAAATCAAAACTATGATGAGCTATCACCTCAGGTGCCTGGGTGGCTCAGTTGCTTAAGCGACTGCTGTCGGCTCAGGTCATAATCCTGGAGTCTCAGGATCACGTCCCGCATCGGGCTCCCTGCTCAGCGGCGAGTCTGCTTCTCCCTCTGACCCTCCCCCCTCTCGTGTACTCTCTCTCTCAAATAAATAAATAATAATAAATAAATAAATAAATCTTAAAAAAAAACTATAATGAGCTATCACCTCACACCTGTCCCAGTGGCTAAAATAAAAAACACAAGAAACAAGAAGTGTTGGCGAGGATGTGGAGAAAAAGGAACCCTTGTGCATGTTGGTGGGAATGTAAACTGGTGCAGCCACTGTGGAGCCACATACTCCATACTGGGTGTGGAGGTTCCTCAAAAAACTAAAAATAGAACTACCCTACGATCCAGCAATTGCACTACTGGGTATTTACCCCCAAAATACAAAAACACTAATTCAAAGGGACACATGCACCCCAATGTTTATTGCAGCATTACTTAAAATAGCCAAATTATGGAAACAGCCCAAGTGTCCACTGATAGATAAACAGATAAAGAAGATGAGGTATAGATATAGGATGGAACATTGTTTAGCGATAAAAAGAATGAAATCTTGCCATTTGCAGCAACATGGATGGAGCTAGGGAAATAGGTGATGGAGATTAAAGAGTACATTTATCATATGAGCACTGAAAAATGTATAGAATTGTTGAATCACTATATTGTACACCTGAAACTAATATTACACTGTATGTTAACTATATTGGAATTAAAATAAAAACAATTAATGAAAAAGAAAGAGAAAGGGAAAAAAGCATACCTGGATTGAAGTTCAAAAAAAAAAAAAGGGAAGGAAAAAATGTCATTTCACACAAGTGAAATATTAACTAACTTCTGTCAATTCAGTCAAGGTTGGTATCCCCTAGTCGATTCTGGGCAGTCAATAACATCCACTGTTTGACCAATTTAATCTCCTGTTTCTCATACTCGCCCATACCACTAGTCTGTAATGCACCTCTCTCTTTTAATCTTCTTATAATTTTTTTCTTCCTCTCTTCCATCCTTCCTCTTTCTTGTACGTTTTGGATTGATGTCCCTTTTTTCTGGAGGCATGTTATTTTCTTTCCCCTTTCTGAAAAATATCTCTAAAAAAATTCTTTGTTCATAAATTCAACTAATATTTGTTGAGAAATTACCATGTGGCAGGTCCTTTCCTAGGTGCTGGAATACATTATGGCAGTAAACAAAATAGATAAGTAAACTATGATATAGAAAGTGTTAAGTGCCACGGAGAACAACTTCTTAGAATCAGGAATTCGGGTGGTATGTCTACAATTTTAAAAATCAACCAGGGAAGCTCATTAAGAGATCACTTCAGCAGATAGTTGAAGGAAGCAAGTTATCAGCTGGGAGAGTGTGGAAAGTTCCACAAAAAAGGAATAGCATGTGCGAAGTCCTGAGGGAGGAGCGTACTTCCCCTGATGGAGGACTACAAGGAGACCAGCCTGCGGGGAAGAGACAGAAGTGATCAGGGGTGAGCAGGAGGTGGGACACAGACTATTTACGGACTTTCCATTGGAAGAATTTTGGCTTTTGCTTTGAGTAAAATGGAAATCCTTTAGAGGGTTTTGAGCGAAGTGAAATGTGGACTTATACTTTTAAAAAGATCTAGAATATAGGGAGGCAAGAGAAGAAGCCAAGAAACCAATCAGGATATCGCAACATTCCAGGCAATAAATTTGAATATTATGGGGAATGTTTTCTGAAGAATCAGAGTAGTTACAATTGAGGATAGAAAACTAAGGGGCAAGATCTTGATGCATGACAATACATTTTACCAGTCCCTGCTCCTCAAGGAAATATTGAGTGATTTTGCCCTGCTAGTCTCAAGATTGTTAAACATTTTGAATTGCCTTTTGCACTTCCAGGTGATCTAATGCCTGGTACATAATTGGCACACAGAAATGTTTCTGAAATGAATATGCAGTCAGCTGAACTGGTAATGCTGAATTACGTTATCATGTAACTTGCACATCCGTGACATACTTCTCTTGCATACTCTGGTGGTGTTTACTGTGTCTTTAAATTTTCCTTAGCAAAGAACATCAAAAGTGCCACATTATAAACACACTCCTACTCTTCAAATCGAAATGTCCCATAGCAATTTGTACAGTTCTCTGTCATAGCAGTTATCATTTGCCTCTTTTGTCTTGAGTTCCTTCAAGGCTGGGGTGTCCCTCCACCTAGCGCAGGGCTTGGTGACAATATCGAAAGTATACATAATACGATAAAGGGTAGTGGAAAGAAAATGCAGGAATTACCAACAACCAGCCACAGAACCTTGTCTGATTCTTGAAAAAATATATTCATTTCCCTTAGGAAAAAAAAAAAAACAATTCTTACCCTACTGCTGCAGAATTCAGCTACTTGACTTCTAATTCTATTTTAAGCCCTGGATGAGCTGGAGCAACGTATTGTCACCCTACCTAAGGTGCCCGGTAAATGATCTGGTGTCGCCAATGATCACGAAGTACTGGGAACCGAGCTCTCAGGGTCCGAGACTTGCGCTGTGCCGACAGACTGCTCCACTTTCCAGCTGGTCCACGTAGGGGTCCCCATCAACCCAATTCCACAGCAGGATGAGGTCTTCAACCTTATCCTTACAACGAGCCTCTGAAGACTCTCCGACCCCCCCACCCCCTCCCACAGGCTCCTCCACCCCCACGTCTCCCTCAGAGCGCACCTGTCCCTGTACCCCTTCTTGCTCAGGCCCCTCCCCCGCCCCATCCCCCCTCAGGGGGCACGTGTCCCTGCAGCCCTCTTGCCCGGGCCCCCCACGCCCGCATCTCCTCCTCAGGGTGTCCCTGTCCCTGTCCCCCTGCCGGCCGGGCTCCTCCTCCCCCACCCGCCTCTCCCCCCCAGGGTGAGCCCGGGTCCCCGGCTCCTCCTCTCAGACCCGACGCCCTCCTGTCGCCCCTCCCCCTCCCTCCCCCCGAACTTCCGCTCGCGCCCCCTCCCCTCAGGCGGGACTTCCGCTCGCGCCCCCTCCCCGCTCGGCGTCGTCGCTGTCGCGGCCCGGGGGAAGGCTGGAGGCCCGTCCTCGCGCTCTCCCTCCGGGTCTGGGCTGCAGCGGCGCGGCGGCGGCGCTGTCCAGAGGCTGCGGGGCGCGCCCCTCCCCCGCCTGCGCTGCCCCCGCTCCTCCTGCTCCTCGTCTTCGCCCGGCTCGGTGAGCCGCGAGCGGCAAGATGGCGGCGCCCAGGCCGCCGCCCGCCCGGCTGTCCGGCGTCATGGTGCCCGCGCCCATCCAGGACCTGGAGGCCCTCCGCGCGCTGACGGCGCTCTTCAAAGAGCAGCGGAACCGGTAACGGCCGGGCGGCGCGGGCGAGCGGGGAGCGGGCGCCCCTCCTCCCGGGCGGCGGGCGGCGGAGGCCTCCGCGGTGGGCCCGCGGGGCCCTGGGAGGGAGGGGGCTGGCCTCTGCCCCCCACCCGCCGGCACAGGTGCGGAGCCGGGCGCCGGGAGGGGACCGTTCCAGACGAGCCCGGTGCCGCCTGCCGCCCGGCTTGCTGGCCGAGCGCGCGCGGTGGGCCCCGGCCCGCAGCCCCGGCGTGGCCCGCAGTCGCGCAGCGGCGTGTCGTGGCGGGGACGGGCGCGTCGCAGAGGAGCCGGGGGGCGGCCGCCGTGGACCGCCGTCGCTGCGCGGTGGGGACGGCCTTCCGGGGCCGGGGGCAGCGGGGGCTCCCCGGGCCGGAGGGCGCGGGCCGCTTCAATTCTGACCGCCTTCGGCGTGGGGGCAAGATAGGCAAGTGCAGGGGGGCCCCGGCCCCTGGCGGACCTGCTTGGTTCCTGGCCTTACAGCCTGTGTGTTACTGGGCGACGTCTCCAAGCCTTTTGTTTTTTGCTTTTTGTCTAAAATGGGAATGTAATCTATACCTTCATGGCGGGATTGTACAGAGGGATGAATGAAATAAATAAAGCATGTGAAAATACGAAGTATGTGGCGCTCTCAGTCAGTGCTTGTTTTACTGTGTTTCGGTCTCTCTGGGCCCCAGTGTCCTCATCTGTTTCCGTGGGAATAACGTCGCACAGCGTTTCCCTGGGAGGATTGCCGTAGGGATTAAATGAGATAATGCGTATCAGATCCTTAGTGCGTAGCACTGAGTAAATGTTCGCTGGCATTCTTACCGTTTGATACATGCCTTGACGGTCCCCCATGTTCCAGGCTTTGTGCTGCCTGATGAAGTTGAAAAATGAAGTCCTTTGCTGGGAAGTCCTGTTCTGGGGGGAGCTGGCAGATAATTTTATCGTGGGGGGTGTGTACAAAGCACAGAAAGCTGGGACAGCTAGACGCGGGTTGGTCCAGATGATCAGCCCCTAGAGGCCCTCTAATCTTTAAATGGGACAGCTTGGTCTGAGCACTTCTGCTCCTTTAGATCACAATAGAAGCATTGAGCTTTTGAAGGCGTGGTAAAAGCCCAGGGTACTATGTGGGCTTTTGGGGAGATAGTTAATTGGTAAGATGCTCCTGGGAGATTTGTCGACTGAGTTAATGCTTCAGCACATCTATACCTTGGTGGACCTCCCTTTTAGTTGCTTATCAGCCTTCAGCCATTTACTGAGCACCTACTCTGAAACAGGTTCTTTGCTAGGGGCTGAGGGTATAAAGGTGAATGTGGCATGATTGGTCCCTTTTTTCAAGCAGGGTAGGGGAATCGCTGTGTAAACAAATTATAATGGTCGAGACAAGAAGGTGGTGGCACAGAGGGAATTTGTGGATCTGTTAGGTAGACGGTGGGCAAGGAAAGGCTTTAGATTATTTTGGCTGTACAGCTTACAGATGAGAGGGCTGATTAGAACAGTGTATGCAAAAGGATCATATGCAGATTTTGCAGGGCTCTTGAGAGGATTAAACGAAATAACATAGGTAAGGTGTCTGGTACAGAGGAGACACTCAAACATCAGATCCTTCTTTATAACCTTTGAGATAAAAATCCCAAGACCCTGAGCCATTTTACAAGGCCCTTCTTGACTGTCGTGAGGGGAGTGGAAGGGGAGCCATTGAAGATTCTTTCTAGGGGGTGGCAAGACAAGTTCTGGGCGTTAGAAAGAACTCTCTGACTGCCATATGGGGGGTAAATTAGGGAGGGTGAGGCTAGAGGCAGGAGACTTAAGCTGACGCAGAAGCCCAAGCGAAAGAGAAAATTGCCTGAACTAGGACATTTTTAATGGGGATGGATAGGGTAAATACTGAAAAATATTTACAAGGTTGGGTGGACAGGCATCAGGGTCCAATTGGATTGTTGGGGGAGAATGAGCAAATGAAGCTTTCCACATTTGGCTTGAGCTTTTCTGGGTCAGTGTCCTTGTTCCAGGCAGAGTTTGGAGACCAGGGAGAGGTGAACTGGCGTGCAGGTCTTGGGATGGGGAGGCAGGATTGTGTGGTGGTGCAGAGAGCCCTCCATGAGGGTTTGTAAGGACAGGCTGTTGGTTCTGGTTCTGTCACTGCCTCTCTGTACGTCTTAGAGCAAGTTCCTAGTTGCTTCTCCAATGCAGGTGGACCCAGAGGGAGGATGGGCCAAGGTGCCAGGTGCTGGATGGGACGCAAAGTGAAGCAAAATGAGGCCTCGGAGCGGCATGTAGAAAACACCAGACAGAACAAAAACAGACTGAGCAAAGTAATTGATGGAACAAAAGATGAAAATCGTGGCTGAAGTAATATATTTTGTGGTACTTCCCATATGTTTGATATTACAAACACTAGCTTCTGTGGTAGCTGGAGTAAGAGAAGCATCCTGAGGTGGAAGAACAAAAACTTGGGAACCATGTAGACCTGGACAGGACTTGTGGCTTATCTCTCTGGACTGACTTCTCATCTTGAAAATGGGGATGAAACTGCTCACTTTGCAGAATTATCTTGAGGATCTGTAACATCATATGTAGAGCATGGTGTTTCATGCCATTTATTTAATACCAGCAGTTAAAAAGTGGTTGGGTTGTAAGTGACCGAGAACCCAATTGTGTTTAATCTCTTGCTTTTTAGAAAGCAGTTGCAGCTGTTTCAAAAGTTATAATTTATTCTAATTTTTAGGTTTCCAGGGAAAGGGATCCCAGGCTCTCATTACAATTTCTAGCACCCCAAAGTGAACAGATACTCATATCCCATTATAATGGTTTTTGATGTTCCACAAATTCTTTGATACTCCATCCTTCAAGAGGAGGAGGTTAATTCCTCTCTCCTTTGTGGGCTGAATTTAGTAACTTGCTTTTATTATAATAATTACGGCGGGAGTTGACAGTGTGTGACTTCTGAGACTAGGTCATAAACGGCAGTGCCGCTCCCGCTTTGCTCCCTCTTGAATCACTGACAGAGTCAGCTGCCATGTCATGAGGACACTCAAGTATCTGTGCAGAGAGACCTGTGTGGTGAGGAATGTGATGAACCATCTTGGAAGTGGATGCTCTTTGTCCAGGGGAAACTTTCACCCCTCTGTGCAACCTCACGAGACCCTAAGCCAGAACCACCCCAAGCAGCCACTCCCAGATTCCTGACCCTCAGACCTGCGCGAGACCATAAGTGTTATCGTTTTAAACAGCTATGTTTTGGGGTAATTTGTTATATTGCAATAGATCATTGATATACTAATCTAAATTCTTCATGCTCTGGATTCCATAACCCACTTTTTGAATAGTATCTTAATCACAAAAATCCATAAAAAATTGCTTAGAGTCATAAAATACCAGTATTAAGATACTGGGTGGTGCCGCCAGTTAAGCCTCTGACTCTTGGTTTCAGCTCTTCATGATCTCATTGTGAGACTGAGCCCTGTGTTGGACTCTGTGCTCAGCCGAGGGGTCTGCTTGAGATTCTCCCTCTCCCTCTCTGCCCCTCCTGCTGGTGCTCGTGTCCACTCTCTCTGAAATAAATAAATCTTTTAAAGAAAAGGGTAATACTCAACTATTCTCTGTGGAAGGTAATTCTGTTTCTTACTTACTACATTTGTTTCATACCTTTTGTTTAATGTACATACCTGCATTTTTAACATTTAACAAGTGATTTTTCTTGCTGTGCTGGGAGTCTTTGCAAGTCACGGCTCAGTCGTTAAGCGTCTGCCTTCGGCTCAGGTCCTGGTCCCAGGGTCCTGGGATCGAGCCCCGCATCGGGCTCCCTGCTCTGCGGGGGGCCTGCTTCTCCCTCTCCCACTCCCCCTGCTTGTGTTCCTGCTCTCGCTGTCTCTCTCTGTCGAGTGAATAAAATCTTTAAAAAAATAAAAAATAAATAAATAAATAAAATAAATTCTTTCTGAAACAAAATAAGATATAAGTACATTAAAAATTCTATTTTGGGTTTTTTGCTGGAGGTTTTCCAACCCTTTAGTTACCTTCCTGGTGTATCTCTACATCATCTCTCTCTGTGATGTAGGCAGATCCCCAGGTTAACATGTAGAGTTGAATGAAATTTGTTGTCTTACTCTATACCTCCACTGTCCATTAAGTAGCCATTAGCTGTATGTGGCAATTTAAATTAATTAGAAATAAGTAAAATGAATAATTGTGTTCCTTACTTGCACTAGCCACATTTCAAGTACTTGGTAACCACATGTGGTTAGTGGCTGCCCTTTTGATCACTGCAGATGTGGAATGTTTTCATCTTTGTAGAAAGTTCTATGGGTAGTGCTGCTCGCTCTTTTTTTCTGTGGAGAAGATTATGTTCTGGTTCTTGAGCATTTCTGAAGTAATGTAACATTTGGATACTACTTACTCTAAATTCTCAAACTTAAACTGATACGTCATTGTTCTTCCATTTGATAAAGCTTTTTTTTTTTTTTAAGATTTTATTTATTTATCTGAGAGGGGGAGCACAAGCGGGGAGGAGAGGCAGAGGGAGAAGCAGACTCCCCGCTGAGCAGGGAGCCTGATTTGGGACTCGATCCCAGGACCCTTAGATCATGACCTGAGCTGAAGACAGATTTTAACTGACTGAGCCACCCAGGTGCCCCCATTTGATAAGCTTCTTGAATGAAGTGAGCATATCACATTCACTGTATCTCTAGCATCTAGCATGGAGTCTGATAATTAGAGGTGCTTGACAAATTTTTGTGGAATTGCTGGTATTTGTGTATTGCTTATTACTCATTGTGCATGCTTGGTCTTTTCTTCCAACCTCATGTAAAATATATATGTCTGTAGAGGCATATGTGTATGTATGTATGTATGTGTACATATATATTTTTTTAGCTTTTGTTAGGATGGCTTATTTTTCCTCTTTAATCTGTGTTAAGTTAAAATTGTTTTTCTGGGGGTGCCTGGGTGGCTCGGTTGGTTGGGCGTCTGCCTTGGCTCAGGTCGTGGTCCCGGGGTCCTGGGATCAAGTCCCGCATCGGGCTCCCTGCCTGGCGGGGAGCCTGCTTCTCCCTCTCCTCCCTGCTTGTGCTCTGTCTCTATCTCTGTCTGTCTCTCTCTCTCAAATAAATAAAATCTTAAAAAAAAATAAAATAAAATTGTTTTTCTGTTTACTTCCAGGTTTTGTACATCCCATCGGATAGTACAGCTGTTTCCCTCCATCCTTCTGAACCCCTTTGCCATATAAACTGTTTCCTTTGTTTTAAAGAGAGCACTTATTGTAACATACTTTGTATTATTTCGTAGTGATTTTTACTGATTCTCTGCCTCCTTCCAGAATAGGAGGCCCAGGAGGGTAGAGATGTTTGGCTTTTGTTTGAATTATTCTGTTGGATAATGCTTCTTGAATTTGAATTTTTTCATCTGTGTGTCAGCTGGTATTTCTTCAAATGTTGCTTCTTCCCCATTCTTGCCTTTCCTTCTAGGACTCCACTTACACATGTTATACCTTTCACTATATATATATATAAAAGATTTATTTATTCGTGAGAGCGAGAGAGAGCATGTTTGCACACGGAGAGGGACAGAGGGAGAGAATCTTCAAGTAGACTCCCTGCTGAGCACAGAGCCTGTCTCGGGGCTCGATCTCACAACCCGAGATCGTGACCTGAGCTGAAACCAAGAGTTGGATGCTTAACTGACCGAGCCACCCTGGGGCCTCATCACTATAATTTATATGTATCCCAGGCTCCTTTCTCTATTGTCCCTTCTCAGAGTTTCTGTTTGAAAATTTGCTACTAATCTGCCCTCTAGTTTTCTGATCCTCTCTTCTGCTGTGTTTAGTCTACTGTTATCTGCTGTGTTCTTAGTTTCAGATACTGTGTTTTTGAGTTGTCATATTGCAGAAAAAAGATTCATTACTTCTTGAACATATTTTTTTTTAAAGATTTATCCATTTATTTTGAGAGAGTGAGAATGAGAGAGAGCGCACATGAGAGGGGGAAGGGTCAGAGGGAGAAGCAGGCTCCCCGCTGAGCAGGGAGCCCGATGCGGGACTCGATCCCAGGACTCCAGGATCATGACCTGAGCCGAAGGCAGTTGCTTAACCAACTGAGCCACCCAGGCGCCCACTTCTTGAACATATTAATTATAGTTGATTATTTATAGTTATTTGAAAGAATGTGCCCGAGGGGGCGCCTGGGTGGCTCAGTCGGTTAAGCATCTTGGTTTCAGGTCAGATCTTGATCTCATTGCTAGTTCAAGCCCCACGTTGGGCTCCACACTCCACACCCCCCGTGTGGGGCCTGCTTAAAAGCAACCAAAAAAAATGTGCCTGATAGCTTTCTATTGTCAGTTTTTCTTGTATTCAGTGATTTGGTCCTGTCTCTTTTATTGAACACTGAATGTTGTATATGAAAAATTGAGGCCATTTCTAGATATCTTCCCTTTGATGAATATCTGCAAACTCAAAACCAGAATCAATCTAAAAACTATTTCTTCTAATAGTGATGGTGGAACAACTTGATATCTAATAGGAATAAAATGACCTTTGGCCCACATACTGCACCATCCACGAAAAACACCTCAACATAAAAGCTAAAACTATAAAGTGTTGGGAAGAAAACATGAGAGAATATCTTTGTGACCTGGAGTGTAGGTAAACATTCCTTATCCAGCACACAGATAACACCATGCAAGAAGAAATTGACTTTATCAAATTAGACTTTGTCAGAATTAAAAACTTATACTCATCTCTAGACACCATTAAGAAAATGAAAAGGCAGGCCATAAACAGAAAATACTTGCAATTCATATACTTGACAAAGGACATGTTTTAGAATATACAAAGTGCTCGTACAACGCAATAGTAAAAAGACGAAGCTAATTAAAAAATTGGGTGAAAAAATTCTATGAAGATACAGTACATAAGTGTCCAACAAACACAAAGTGCTCAGTGTTATTAGTCATTAAGGAAATGGAAATTAAAATGAGATACCACTTTACATTCTTTAGGATAGCTGTAACAGCAAAAAAAGGAAATTAAGTGTTGGTGAGGATGTGGAGAAATTGGAACGCTTGGACATTCTTAGTGGGAAAGGTAAATGGTGTAGCTACTCTGGAAAAGAGTTTGGTGGCTCCTCAAAAGGCTAATGTGACTCAGCAGTCCCACTCGTAGGCATGTATCCCAGACACAACTGAGAGCGGAGGTTCCAACAGATAGTTGTGTGCCCGCGTTTTGGTGTGCATAACTCACAGTGGCCAAAAGATGGAAACAACCCAAGTGTCCATCAGCAGATGAATGGATACACAAAATGTGGTCTATCCATACATTGAAATATTATTGAGCAATAAAAAGGAATGAAGTGTTGATCCGTGCTACGATATGGATGAACCTTGAAAGCATGCTCAGTGGAGGAAGCTAGACATAAAAGGACAAATATATGATCCCACTTTTATAAAGTACCTAGAGTTAGGCAAATTGGAGATAGCACATTAGAGGTTACCAGTGCTTGGGGTTGGGGAGGAGTTAATGCTTAATGGCTATGGAGTTTCTGTTTGGGATATTCAAAAAGTTTTGGCATTAGATCCTGGTGGTGGTTGCACAACAATGTGAACGTAATTCAATCCACTGAATTTTACCCTTAAAAATGGTCAAAATGGCAAAATTTATGTTAGATGCACAGTTTCCCCCCACCTTATTCTTGGGGGACATGTTCCAAGACTACTCAGTGGGTACCTGAAACCGTAGATAGTACTGAATCCTATATATACTATGTTTTTTTCTATCCATACTGTCTGTGATGACATTTAATTTATAAATTAGGCACAGTAAGAGATTAACAGCAATAACATAATAAAATAGAACAATAATAGCATACTGTAATAAAAGTTTTGTGAATGTGGTCTCTCAGAATATCTCTCTGTGCTGTATTCACCCTTCTTGTGATGACGAGATACAGCACCTACCTGGCAGCGTGAAGTGAGGTGAATGACGCAGGCATTGTGGCGTAGCGTTAGGCTGCTGTTGACCTGATGGTACGTCAGAAAGCGGGCATCTGCTTCTGGACTGTGGTTGACTGCGGGATAACTGAAACTGTGGAAGGTGAAGTTGTGGGTAAGGGCACGGGGGCTACCGTATTATGTTTTACCACAATAAAAAAAAAATAATACAGTATACAAAAATCCATCAAATTACACGTTTGAAATGGGTGAATTGTATACTATGTAAATTATATCTCAAGCTTTTACTTTTTTAATTTTAAAATTAATTTTTGAGAGGGGGTAGGGGGAGACAGTGGGGCTCAATCCCATAACCTTGAGATCATGACCTGAGCTGAAATCCAAGTGTCAGATGCTTAACCAGCTGTGCCCCCAGGCGCCCCTCAGTAAAGCTTTTATAAACAAAACCATAATGAGATACCTTTGCATACCCATTGGAATGGCTAAAATTAAAATGACTGACAGAACCAAATTTTGGCGAGGATGTGGAACAACTGGAACTCTCATAAATTGCTGGTGGGAGTGTAAATGGTACACCTGCCTTGGGAAACATTTTGGGAGTTCTTTGTAAAGTTTATCATATACCTGCCTATGACTCTAGGTATTTACCTAAGAGAAACAAGAACATATATCCACAAAAGACATAAAAAAAAAAAATCCTTGTAGTAGCTGTATTGATAATAGCCAAACACTGGAAACACCTCAGATGTCCATCAGTGGGGAATGGCTAAAACTACTTGGTAATTTAAATGAATGAACCACCAACAAACAGTATGGATGGATCTCAGGGACGTACTGAGTGAAAGAAGCCAGACACATAGGCAGTATGTAATTTTATGTTTATGAAGTTATACAGATCTGAACAATGATTGTCAAAAGAGGATGGGGATTGACTGGAAAGGAACACGAGGGAATTTTCTGGAGCAAAGGAAATGTGCTTTATGTAGGTGGGGGTATTGGTTGCCTGGGGGCATGCATTTGTCACAACTCATTAAACTAACGTGATTTGTGTATTTCACTGTATGTAAAATTGTATCTCAAATTTTCTGCCTGTAAGTTATGACCCTTCTCACCAGTCCTCAAAAGAAAATGGGTATTATAATGCCTGCCTTGTAGGGTTGATTGATGTAGATATTAAGAGTGTGCTGTGTGTAGAGAGTCCAGAACGGTGCCTGGTACGAAGCCAGTGCCCAGCAGACTCGGACATTGCAGGCTCTAGTCAGAGTGCAAAGTGAAAAGAAATGTGTGGTAGCTCTTTAGAATTTTGTGTATTTTAAAGTCATGCTTGTAGAGTCTTTAATTTCATCTCATTTCCATGGTCAGATTCTTGTTTTAATAGGCTTTTGGAACTGCCTCTGAAACTTTGGAATAAGAAATAGGTCTAAGAACAAGAAACTCAATGGAAGAATAATGGTTTTTCAGATCCAAGATGTGGGCAGTAAGTTCATGCCACAACGGTAATTCCTTGGTAGAAAGGTATTGTAGCAATATTAAATAATTTTAAGAAGCTATAAGAACTTCCAGTAGAAAAAGCAAGTACTTGAAAGTAACAGTGTTGTGACTTAGGCAGAGGAAATTTAGATGAGTTTGCATGGAGTGACTGCTTTAGGAACTGACATTTAGAACAACCATACTTGTGTACTCTTTGGAGAAGGAAATTGAAGCTTTTCATTATTTTCATCCTAGCGTTTTGTTGGTTTAAACTTTTGACAAATCAAAACCACAAATACGTAATGATGTCCATGCCTTTATGGAAGATGATAGAACAGATGATCTAACAAGTACCCATGCATTTCACTTGCAAAATCAACAAACGTTAAAGTTTTGTCTTGTTCTCTCAAAGTCCAAAATGTTACTGATACTCTTAATGTCCTCCAGATGAGAACAAATTACCCCACAAGGTAACAGCTTGAAACCACACATTTTTTCACACAGTTTGTGAGGGTCAGGAATTGCTTGGCTGGGTGGACCTGGCTTAGTGTGTTTCCTGAGGTCGCGGTCAGGCTGTCCACCCAATCACCCAGCCTCTGAAGGCCTGACTGGCTGGGAGCCCCGATCCCAGGCTCTCGCCAGGTTTTGGGCAGAGGCTTCAGTCCTTGCGACATGGACCCTTCCCTAGGGCTGCTCACGCCAGCGATCCAAGAGAGTGTGCTCAAGATGGACGCTGGAGCGTCTCTATAATCTTGGAAATGACCTACCCTTTTTACTGCATATTGTCATGGTCACGAGAGGGATCACACATCAGGGCATGATCACTGGGAGGGGGGGCACTGTGGTGGGAGGACTCTTTGTTTCACTGTCCAGTCCCATGACTTCGTAAGTGATACACTACAGTTTGCGTGTCATATTTACATTATGTTTTTGAATGCTGCCAGTTTTCACGCATGGAGAGCTAGATCGTTAACTGCAGCCGTTGTAAAGTATACCAGCACAGGAATACATTGTAATTTACCCTTTTACTTACTGACGGATATTTGGATGGCTTTGGGAGTTTTGGTAATTCCTACTGCACTCTTCTTTCTCCAAAAGCAGGGGAGGCCCGTCTTAGCGCTGACTTTCGCATGTTGGCCCTGATTGCCACACGGTGTAGGGGGCTTCTGCCTGTCCTGAGCATGCTTCACTCCTTGGTTTTAGACCTGTTTGTAGCCGAGCGTTTCCATTCAGTTTTTGAGTATGGACATACATGTCTTGTTTTAAAGCTGGGCTTTGTATTTATATATTTTATAAAGAACGGTGATTACATTGTTTGGAATGGAGGGGAGATGTATCAGGTGTGACAGGCATCTCTGACGCAGCTCCTGGTCCATTTTGGGTGCTCAGTACATGTCGAACTGCATAGCGCGGTGCGGACCCAGTGGCTGTGATGAGAACACCCCTTCTGAGCACTGTCCGAGAGCCAGTCAGTAATGATTACTCTGGTTACTTCAAAGCTTTTAGTTTGGTTTACTTTTATTTGATCACTTCACATGTGCCAGCGTTTAGAACTGCGGTGGTAGCTGATCAGCGTAAAGAGCTGTAGTCAGCACTTAACATAGCAAGAGCTCAGATGCTAGAATACTGAGTCTGTAAGTATGAATGTCTTATGCCTTCATTCCTCTGCACATACACACACCTAATTTTCCCTTCAAGATTTAATTACCATTTCACCTCCTACTGAACGCCTGCCTCCTGCCCTGTTTTCCCTGTGGCAGTCTGTGCTTCCCTGTTTGAAAGAGCTTCTCAGAATGTTGTAATCAGTCACCTGCCGGCCCCAATGGGATGAGAGCAGCCTGAGGACAGGCATCTCCTTATTTACCTCTGTATTCTCAGTACCTGCTTGAAGCGCTAGCACAGAAAGAGCACTTGATGGGGTTTTTATTATTTCTTGAATATTTAATTTTCTTGAGTCATTAGATATAAAGAGTGTAGACAAAAGACTCTAGCAAGGAAGGCATAGAAAAAATGCCAAATATGACAGAGGACTATGATTTCAAAGGTTAAAAAAAAATGCCTCGGTATTCCTAATTGTTTGTATAACTACGTTGACAAACTTTCACAAAGGGAATAGAATGAGCACGTTAGAGGTCATCATACTATAGAACGCAAAAACAACCTATCCGCCTGTATATACACATACTCACATAGGTTTTCCCCAAACATTACTGAGCCTCTGGCCAGCAAGAATCTTTGGCTGCACCGAAAACAAAAAAATGAAACAAAACGAAAAACCCAAAAAAACCCACACGAGTCGTCAGCTTCGCTAAGGTCACCATATGGCATCTTGACTCAACCATGATTCAGATCAGCTTTGTTGAGAGAGAACATCAATTAAGTGACGCTGTAAAAAGCACTTTGCAGAGTAGGATGACAGTTTCCTTTATTTTTACCGAGGCCATGAGCTGGAGGACCACATGGAACGATTTGGTAAGGTGTTCTGACTCAACTTCAAAATACAGATGTGGTCAGGGGGAGCCACCCTCACATTCAATTATCTTAAATGGACAAAACAGACAGGAAAACGTTGGAGCCAGCAAGTCAAAGTAAATAAGGCCGGGGCTGTGACCACCAGTGCCCTCAGAGTAGGATTTCTCAGCTCCTCATTCTTCCAGTCTTTTGTAGTGGTCCCTGGACCTTGGGCAAGGAGACTCACGCAGAGGCCCAGGAACCCTGGGCCCACCTGCGCTGAGTCAGCCTCTCTGCCCGCCACAGGCCTGGACAAGTCATGTCCGAGCTCAGGAGCCCGTGTGTGAGCCGGTGAGGCTCTTGTTGCAGGCCCCGAGCTGTTGGCGTGTGTCGGGCTCAGGGAAGTGCCTGGCTCACAATAAGCATGATTTAAGTGTTCGTGGTTGTCATCGTCCTTGAGTATTTACAGCTTTATCAAAGGACATTAAAGAAGACAAATGGTAAGATATACCATTACATGATGGAAAACCTCAGTAGCGCAAAGACATCCATTCTCCCCAGAGTGACTTGTGGTTTCAGTGCCCCTGAAAATAAAATCTCGACAGGCGTGTTGGTGGAAATTCACAAGCTGATTTTCTCATTTATATGGTGAACAAGGTTTTCTCTTACTCCCCGATTCCCTTAAGGCTTTGTATGAACCCTTTTCTGACTCCTCAGCTCTGAAAGCCCTTCATGTTTGCCCTCCACAAAATTCTGTGCGTCCTCATTTTCTTCTCTGAACATTGATCTTCTTGATCAAAGTGAAATACGGCTTGCCTCTGAGGGGGATGCCTTTCCAGAAGGTCTTCCAAGTGGGAGGCTGTTTTCTCTCTCTAGCGTACCCTGGGCTTGAAGGTGTGCTAGGCATTCTCCTTGATGGTCCTGGCTGCTTTCAGATCTTCTCCTCTGGAACCCTTGCAGCTTTCCATCTCACGCTGTCAGTGTGTACCCCATGTGTGGCCACTTTCGCCACTAGAATTCCCTGGGTCACTTCACCTCGTTCCTTGAAGAGTGAACCCTAGGTCACTGTTAACTCTGCACTGCTTGTCCTGTCTTAAATCTTGGTAATTTCAGTATTCACATAGATCACCGTTCTGTTACTCTGGCCTTTTTGTTCCTTGACTTTCTGTCAATGAGCTTGAGCACCACCCTGCCAAACCACAGACTGCCAGCACCACCCAGGCCTTATCATTAACTAGAGCTGCCTTCCTGCCACAATCTCAGTTCAGGGGTCCCACTCTGGCCACCTGTTTGATCTTCTCTAGGTCACCTCCTCCAAGGGTCTTCAGTCCGACCAGGGCCTACAGTCTGTTGTACAAGGTTGTTGTACAACCTTGAGATTAAGAGTCCCGTGCTCTACCGACCGAGCCAGCCAGGTGCCCCTGTTCTACTACTTCTATTTCCTGTTCCTTCTGTTCCTCAGGTTCACATTTTCTTTCTTGACCCACGTTAGATTGACGGATCGGTAATAAAAGCATTGGCTTGTTTATCCATCCTTGGTTACCTTGTCTCTTCTCTTAACTTTGCCTCAGGCTTCCCTGGGACAACTGCAGCTCTGGTTAAAGCCAGCTTGCTATGTCCTCTGTGCCTGCACCCAGGTAACTGAGCAAGGCTGGAGAAAAGCCTACAGCCATGCTCACTGGTCTCGCAGGAAGTTGACGATCCCTGTGGAATGGTGCTGATGGGTCTGTGTTTAGATTGGTCACGAGTCTGCCTTAGTGCTGCCTGGCAGTCCTCCTGTCTCTCCCTAGTCCATTCGGTCTCCTGCTGTCCTGGTCAACCAGGTCACACCTTTCGCTTTCCTTAACTTTCCGTTGTCTCTCCCTCATCCTTACTCCTGGCTTCCTATTTCACTGAGAAGAAGGAAGCAACCAGAAGGTAATTTCCAGGACTCCCCATCACCCTCTCTCCCCAGCCACCAGTATCCTGCCCATCACCTGCCTTCCCTTCTGGGGCTGTGGATGAACGACCCTGCTCTGAATGCCACCACCCTCAGACCTGCACACTCTACTTCACTCCCTTTTGCATGCATTGGTCCAATAATTCTACGCCCCCTTCTTAAATCATCAGTTTTACTCTTTCTGTTGGATTATTTTCATCCGATTATACATCTGTAATTTTTCCCACTGTGAGAAAATTCTCTTTCCTTGAGCTGTGATCCCATTTTTCTGCTCCCCTTTATAATGGAACTCCTGCAAAGAGTGATTTATATTTACCTACCTCAGTTTCTCATTTCTCTTGAACCCCATCCATGTTGCTAACCAGCGGTGTTCCTCTTCAGTTCTTCGCTCCCCTAACCTACCAGCTGTATTTGATGGAGTTGCTCACATCTTTATCCTTGAAACCCTTTTGCCCGCCCTGCACGCCACCACCCTCTTCTGAATCGCCTCCCTTGTTGGCTGCTCCTCCCTGGCTTGGTCCTCAGACCTTTTTTTCCTCCCTGTGCTTACTTCACTCCCGAGTGACCTCATCCAGTCTCGTGCTTCAGTACTTTCCATCTGCTGGTGGCTGCAACATTTTGCCCAGGCTGAGCTTTCCTTCTGAACTCCAGACTTGTGGATTCCCCTTGCCTCCTGCATGGTTCATCGTTTCTGAAAAGCACCTCCAGCCTCACCGGTCCAGCCTGCAGAGCCCCCCACCCCCTGGATACCTCCAGGCAGCCTTCTCCCTTTCAGCGAGCTGCACGGACATCTTTTGTGATGTTGCTCAGGCCACAGTTCTGGAGTCCTCCCTGGATCCCCTTTCTCAGATGGCCCTCATGACAATTTTGTCATCAGATCTCGTCGGCTCTATCTTGAGAAGATATCCAGAGTCTGATCTCTGCTTACTCTGCTGCTGCCATTCTTTTCCCAGAACAGGGTCCTAACTGGTCTTCCTCCCCTGTGGCCCGTTCATCACAGAGCAGCCAGAGGGGTCCCTCAGAATCAAGGGCACTAGAGCCCTCCGTGGCTTCCTGTCGGGATACAAGCCGAAATCCTTCCGGCCCGTGCGGTGTGGTTCCATCTTGCCTCTGACTCAGGTTACCTTTCCATTCCCTCGTCGGGCTGCCTCTCCGCGAGCCCTCCGTCTTCCCTGTGATGCACCAGATACGCCTTCGCCTTCCATCCACATCTCTCGGGAAAGGGCCTGGCGTTTCCTTACTGTCTCTGGTTCTGTGCTCAAAGACCACTTTTCTGAATAAGGTTCTTAATGAGGCCTTATGTACAAAATCTTTCTCCGCCTGAGAATATAAAGACATTCTCCGTACATTTTCTTCCAGAGCTTTATAGTGTTGGCTAGCATGTATTCCTAGATGCATCTGGAGTTCCTTTCTCTGTCTGGTTATATAGGTGAGGGTTCAGCTCTATTTTCCCCATAATGGCCTCGTGGTTGCTGCGGCACCAGAGTGGCCCAGCCCCCCACAGATCCCGTGGCCCTGCTGTCACTCGTCAGGTTGCCTTGACTGCGGTGCTGTTCCTGGACAGTCCAGCCAATGGTTTAATTTTCCACCTTGTGTGCCAGTTTCACTTTTTCTTGGCTTCTTTCACTTGGCATCGTGCATTTGTGACTCGATTCTGACAAGAGGTGAATTTTGACTGTAGTGAGGACAGTGGGAAAGAGGGAACCGTGTCATTTTTGGGGGGAGTGGGGAGAGGACCGATGTGTGTGGACTCTTTAAAGCAGGGGTGCTAGACTGATCTGGGGGCCAGGTCAGGCCCACCTTATGAGTGTCTGTGTCTTTTTTTTCTTAAATGCCCTGTGAGTAGGTTTTACATTTTTAAGTGGTTGGGAAAAATAAACTTTGTGGCACATGAAAACTGCATGAACTTTAAATGTCAGTGCCCCTCAGTGGAGCTTTATCAGCCCTCAGCCATGTTTGTTCGCTCAGGTGTTGTCTGTGGCTGCCTTGTCTGTCACGGAGCAGTGACAGACGTGGGCAGGCTCTCTAGTCCCAAGCGTTTACTCCCTGGCCTTTTCTAGATAAACGATTGGTCTGTGCTATCAGCGACAGCTTGAGAGTTCCAGATGGAACAGAAGAGGGAAAGGAGAGCTTGAGGTCTACAAAGATGAATCTCAGAATTCTGCCCCAGGCAGTTTCTGGCAGGAGAAGCAAATGTTTTTATTTTCTGTTTTATTTTGTGCAGTCCAGCCTGGTCAGATCAGTAAGCAGGGTGGTGGGGGAAGGGGGGGGTTGTGGTTTTAAATAACAACCAGTGATTCTTTTTTTTTTTTTCTGCTGCAAGATTTCATTATTATGTTTAGTCTACAAATTTGATCTTTTAAGAAAAATTCACAAAATACTCAGTTGAAACCACATTTCTGGTTCATCAGATTTCAAATATGTTTTACTGTGCTGAACAATATACTCTTTTTTTTAATATTTTATTTATTTGAGAGAGAGAGAGTGAGAGAGAGAGCATGAGAGGAGAGAGGGTCAGAGGGAGAAGCAGAGTCCCCACTGAGCAGGGAGCCCGATGCGGGACTCGATCCCGGGACTTCAGGATCATGACCTGAGCCGAAGGCAGTCGCTTAACCAACTGAGCCACTCAGGCGCCCTGAACAATATATTCTAATGCTGTCTAAAACACAGCCAAATTATTTGTCCTTATTCATTTATACACATTCTGTAATTTTTTGAAAACCAAGATTAAGGTAAAAAATATCAACAAAACAACCAGTGATTCTTATTTTAATCTTGGAACTTGGGTGCAAGGTATTAGAATCCATCTTTTCTCAAGCAGGGAAGTCTCAGCAGGGCAGGGCAGTGATGAGCCTTTGGTTTCCTTTTCAGCAGGAGGTCCAGCCTGACGGATGACTGACTGGAAAAATGTGTGTGCACATCGGGCCGCGGGCCTATCTAATCTCTGACATACGGTCATGGGGAGTTTTCTTTAATTTTATTCAGACTGGACTTGCCAAGATTAAACCTACAGATCTGTTCAAACTTGAAGGAAATGAAATTCTACCTTTTGTAGAATTCAAAGGCTTTTTTTTTTTGTTCTGTAATGTAACATTTCATTTGTACGTTGTCTTCGGGGTATGCATTCCTATCTAATAGGAATGTCTAACAGTTGAATTTTAATTGTCCTCCTAAGTACTTTCTGCCTTCTATGAATAAAGTAGCTAAGCTTTTTAAAGTCTGTGAATATTTTATGTTAGTTTGGTTAAAGCAGAAGTGACAGCAATTATGATTATTAATAGTAACATTTGTAATATGGAACCATTGGTCTTTACTGTTCCACTGTCGTTAATCATTTCACGTATTTAGCCGCATTGTCTTGACTGGGAACTTAGAACTTGAAGACAGAGTACATTAGGGCTATTTGGATCTGTTATACCAAATAGCTTTCTTTCAAGGCTGTTGGGGAACACAGAAGTATATACAAGACTGTTAGATGCTTTCCTAGTTCTTTTTTTTTTTTTTAAGATTTTTATTTGAGAGAGAGAGAAAGAGAGAGAGAGAAAGCACATGAGATGGGGGGAGTGTCAGAGGGAGAAGCAGACTCCCTGCTGAGCAGGGAGCCCGATGCGGGACTCGGTCCCGGGGCTCCGGGATCATGACCTGAGCCGAAGGCAGTGGCTTAACCAGCTGAGCCACCCAGGCGCCCCGATGCTTTCCTAGTTCTTACTGGTAGCGAGTGAAAGCTCTTTCTGCATCTGGTGAAAGTTGTTCATGTATTATACACAAAGATGGTGAGTCAAGTCTATAAGCATTTATTGTATCACTCTCAAGGAAGGGGTTTTTTCTACGCTTTCTAGGGGAGCCAGACATCTAACAAATAGTCTTCGCTATTGGGAAATTTAAAATATGGTCGGTCGGGTTACATTCCCCCCTTTAAGCTCATCCATTGTGTCACCTGTGGAGAAGGAGAGATTAGATGTTTGTTAAGTATCAGTCATAAGATACCTACATTTTACTGAAAACATGACCTTCTTTCGAGGATAAAGGAGATGTGCAGCCCAGGATGTATGGATTCCCTGACGGGTGTGGAAGAGGCAAAGGGATACCCCGATTGTTCTCTATCTCCAGCTGCTGCCACCCCATGCACTAATTCCCCTGCTCACCTCGGCTGGTGCCCGGCTCAGGGTACCCGCTCAGTTTGCACCTGTGAGGCAGGCAGATGCCACCGAGCGTGCGAAATGTCTCATCACTGTTACCAGTTTGAATAAATACAATTAGTGAATGCCAGATCTGGGCCCTAGAGATACAGAAAAAAATAGGATGGGCTGTTTTCCCATGATTTATGGGCCAGTGGGGGAGCTGGGCTGGAGAAGTGAGTCTAATCTAATGTGGGTAGGTGTTAGTCCAGTCTTATGGATGGAGTTCAGTGGGACGTCGAGGTGGGAGCTGGTCTGCCTGGAGTAGCGGGGGAGTTTCTCCAGGGCTGGGAGTTTTCAAAAGGCCTCAATAAAGAGATGCAGGATTTTGCAGGCAGAGAATTGGGTGGGGGTTGTGTGGAAGGTGCATTCTGGGGGGAGGGTGTATGTTTAAGCAGAGAGGTTTGCAAGTGTCTGGTGTTTTCAGGAATCCATGGGTGTGCAGCCTGGGGAGAGCAAATGACAGTGATCACCGTCCCGAATTGTTTTCTCTTCACACCGCAAACGTGAGTTGCCGTGTGCTGAATAAGGGCTACCATGATGATTCTCTGGCAGCTATTAATAGTTATTTTGACTTTAGGAAGATGATGATTGGCCTTAGCTCAGTTAAACATTTTTCTTTTGATTAAAAGTGTAACAAAGGAGAAAGGCTTTGTGCGTACGTGACAAATTAGTTATGCAGCATTGGGAATTATTCATAGGATAGTTCAGGAACTTACTAATTGTTCCATGCTTGGACTATCAGTTCTCCAATTTACCCAAGAACAGTGCTTTTTTTTCCCATCTTGCTTTATCGTCTACCACAGTTTTGAGTCCAAAGCTTTTGATGTTTTCGATACCAGTATTGAGTACAACAGATGTTAAGGTTTCAAAGAGCGGCTTCTGGGAAGACCATTCATGGTAGCAAGGTGGTGCCCGCATGAGGGTAGCTTGCAAAGGCCTGGTGGGCAGAGGTCATGTCGGCTTCTTCATCACAAGTGAGATGATGCTATCTCAGGAGGAGAAAGAGGCATTATTGCAGATGATTCAAGGGGTCGCCACTCCTTTTATTTGACCATAACATTAAATAATAGATGCCGTCAAAACTTTGTGCATTGGGGGCAGATAATGAGGTTCGTTTATTGTTGTAGAAATCCTGATCACGCTTGGCATCCATCCACATGTTTTAAACTCTTGGGTGTTTTCTTAGCGTGTTAACATCTGCGCTATATTTAGTACTCCTTAAAGATGTCTCGAGAGCGTGCGTGAATTTTCTTTATGGCAAATTGTCACTGAAAAGGGCTTATGTGTGTAATTGTTTCCTACAGTCACTGAGACAGGGTAAGTACTGTACCCTTGGGCTTCCACGGTTTCATTTGGTTACTCAGTCACTGATAAATAATGTGATTTACGTCCTCTCTCCGTGAGCTGAAAACGTGCCAGTTGCAGTACAAGGACTCAGGGTCCTGAAGCTCAAGGAGGGGCATGTCCCTGGGCCCTGCGCAGGGAGAGATGTGTGGAGGGGCTCCGGCAGCACCTGAGCGGGCACAGTGACTTGGGTGGTCCGGTGCCAGGGTTCTGTAGGAACTAGCAGCCCCCCGGTGACCTGGCGCAGTGGGAGGAAGGGGAGGGGTGCTGGGATTGGGCCACGGCCATTCATACGGTCGGTGCGAATCTTCGAGAATCTCTCCAGTTGTCCAGCGCAGCAGTTTTTCTTCTGACCTTAAAACAGATGGCTGTTTCTTCAGGAGATTCATGGAATGAGGAAGTTGGCTTGCATTTTGGAGCCATGTTGCACAAAAAATTCTTACCTTCATAGCTCTGTAACGGTAGTCAGTGTGGACCGTGCTTCCGGGATGCGAGGCGTGGGGGGACTGAGATGCCCAGAGGGACCAGCCACAGGTTCATATTTCTCCCCTGGGCACGCCCCCTAGGTGGGAGGGTGCCCTCGCTCGCTCGCTCACTGCTTGCTTGCCCTGTCCCCTGCTCCCCCCCCATCACTGTCTCTGTTTCTCTGTGTGTGTTTCTCCCTGTTTATCTCCCTCCTTCCTCCCTTTCCTCCCTGTCTCCCTCCCTCCGTCCCTCTTTCTCTCTCTCTCCTTCTCATCTGTGCAGTGGAATATATACACAAGCTCCGTGCATGTGTTGCTGGATTCTCTGCATCTAGAGAACGGACGGCGGGTTGGCCTCCCAGACAGTTTCATGAATAGTGTTTCTCGTAGTTGTACTTTAGTACATGGTGGGCGGCAGCAGACACAGTCATATTCTCTTTCTAGAACAGAGACTGTACATAATCTGTTTTGATTAAGGACAGATCCATAAGCATAGACCCTCCCCTGAGACTGGTATTTGGGTTGTCACAGGGGGTGGGAATACCAAGTCAGACTGCTTCTATTGGAAATGGGCCTCTGCCCGTTATTAACCCAGTGATATGGGCAAGTTACTTAAATTCCCCTCGATTTCACTTGTCTTTAAATAACACATGAAAAGGTTGGTAAGAACGGTGCCTGGCTAAGCGCTCCGGGTATGTAGCTCTTCGATTTTGTGTTGTAAGTTAAGGAGTGAGAACAGACAGGTCTTGCCCACCTCCCCACAGAAATAAGTGTAAGCAGTATTCTGAATAGGACATTTGGAAATTAGATTTTTTCCCTCTGGTTTGTAACAGTTTTATCCTTTTTTTTTTCCCAGAGAAACCGCACCCAGGACTATCTTCCAAAGAGTCCTGGACATCTTGAAGAAATCTTCCCATGCTGTTGAGCTGGCCTGCAGAGATCCATCCCAGGTGGAGCATCTGGCCTCCAGCCTGCAGCTAATAACAGAATGCTTCAGGTGTCTTCGAAATGCTTGTATCGAGTGTTCCGTGAACCAGAATTCCATCAGGTAGTGTTCTTTGCGGTGACATACGTACCTTTGATTGTATTTCCTTGCGTATGTGCATGCTGGTCTGCTGTATAGGTTTATCGGTGAGAAATAGTTTTGGCATCATAGTATTATTACCCAGCGGTAACCACAAGGCTAGGATTACATCTCCAGCGGACAAATGCTCTGCAGTCTTGCCACTGGACACTTGTAGGCGAGCATATAAATGATATGACATATAATAGAGTGTTTTTAACATTAAGGGTTATTTTGGTTTCTTCTCTTTCTAATATGTTTTGAGGTATTTGGTTATAGACATATAGCATGGTGATTTTAACTTAATTTTGATTACCCGATCCTAGATTCTGCCTTTCTAAAGGCATACACAGTTCTGGACCTCACTTTTCTTAGTTGTAAATGTTTTAATTAGTTTTAGTGTTTTAATTAGTTAGCCTTGTGTTTAAACACTTTGAACAAGGAACGCGTCTTACAGCTCTCTAAGACGACCTGTTTTAAAACTTCCTTAGATCGTGCAGTTGCAAGCTCTCCTTCTACCTGTTTTATAAGGCTCATGTTTCTGAAAGGAGGAAAGAAGATAAACGAGAGAATTATTAGGTGCCGTTTTTGTTCTTTTGCCTGTTACTCTCTCCTCCCAGAACTGAGCACCTTTCTTCTTTGATTTAATGGAATCTGCTTTTTATTACAAATTTTTACTCGAGATGAAGTCAGAAGCCACAAAGAGCACGCTCCCCTTTCTTTCTTGGACTTGAATGTAGATGGAGCCTCCAGGCCTCTCTGTCACTGCTGTGGTGGGTGAAGCTGGGCTGGTCCAGAAGCCACTGGAGGGACCCCCTTTGCTGCCTAGACGGTCTTATACCTGAGGCTTTGATGTGATGAATGAGATTTTTAAGATCAAAGGAGAGTGGGGATAAATGCCAGGGTTGTTTAATTTCAATACTAAGCAGACCCTGCTGTCCATTTGCAGGTAAATGCAGAGAAACATTAATAATGTTGTTAATCATAGTTAGCATTTTAAAACATAACTAGTTATGTGCTCGAAACGAAGCCAGGGGCGGAGGCTAGTTTTTTTTGTCCCTTTCCCGACAGGGGATCCCCTCCGGTGTGATGGGGGAGGGAGAGGAGAGCCTTAGAACAGAAACTCTTGACTGCGGGCTGGCAAACGTGCCCTTGTGCCTTGCCAGCCTCGCAGAGAAGGAAGCGAGCGTTCGGTGGGCCTGCCCTCCACACGAGGCTTTGTTCCCAGGGCTTAACTGCAGTGTCTTGTTTTATTTCTAGAACAAACCCAAGAAATAGCATGCTACTGTTTTTCCACTTTCACAAAAGAAGAAAGTGTGACTCGGGCTAAGGAACTTGTCTGACAGTCCCTCACTCTATGAACGGTAGACTAGCCAGGGAATGCTCTTGGTGACTCCCAAGCTCAGCTCAGAATCTCTTGTCATAACTGCCCTGACACACCTGCTGACCCTATTGTGGGTGACTGCTCCATCCCTTGAACGGCCACGGGACCCTGAACTGGGGCCTCGACCTTCCTGAGTACTGGTTGGTCTTCGCCTCTGGAAGTCAGGGCAAGCAGTATCTCCCACCCAGGGCTGTTGGGCGTTTTAAATGAGATTACTTATGCACATTGCCTCCTGTGCCGTGCCCATGGTCTGCTCAGTAACTGTGTTTCTGCCCCTCGGGAACGCTAGTGCAATAAAAGTGTATGATAATACAACTTTCTTAGCAATTAATCTTTATTTTCTATTTCTGAGTGTACAAGTGATATGCAAACTATAAAAATTCAAACATTACAAGAAAAATACTGTGGCAGATGAAATATCAGCTGTCTTCTGGCAGGGCCATCTTCTGGGGGGCAGGCACTGAGCCACTGTTCCTACCAGTCTTACAAGTAAAGAACAAAGGAGCAGTGGCTCTCTCTGACCGTCTGGCCTTGGGGAAGGCTGAGAGGGCCTACCCGTGTCCGCACCACCCCTGACCTTGCTGTTCTTTAAGGAGTGAATGTCTTGGCTTAATTCTGATTCGAGTGGAGAAGTGAAGGTAGGGAGCTGTTTCGGTTGCTGCTATAACAAATTGCTGCAGACATAATGGCTTGCTCAAACAACAGGTTTATTATCTTACTGTTCTGAGTCAGAAGTCCAGAATCAGCTTCACTGACCTCAAGTGAGAGACCCAGTAGGGCTGGTAGTAGAGATTCTCTCTCTAGCAGAGAATCCATTCCCTTGTTTTTCTACCTTCTAGAGGCTGCCTGTATCCCTTGTTCACGGCTCCATCTTCAAAGCAACACCAGAGTGTCTTCCAGTGACTCTTTGTGTCTCCCACCCTCCTGCATCCCCCTGCTAAGGACTCTTAGGATTACATGATGCCCACCCTGATAGTCTAGGATAATCTCCCCATTGCAAAACCATTAATTTAATCATATCTAAAAAGTCTCTTCTGATATTTCTGACCAGTTTTGATTCTTCAGCAGCAGCTGGGTGTCCAGCAATTCAGTTCCGTTCTGACACCACCTGCCTGGGGTCAGTGGCATCAGATCCCATAACTTAAAGGACTCGGTCCCGTAAGACGGCCCCACTTCAGATGCGAACCAGTTGCCCAAGCTACATTTCTGCCTCGGTGATGCCATTGTTCTCCCCACCACAGTCCACCCCCGTGGCCCCTAAAGATTCCGTGTGCAGAATGCATTCATGCCTTCCTGAGGCCCCACATTTTTTACCCTGACAGCATCAACTCGAGTCCAGAATCTCATCAGCTAAAAGTCCCAAATCTCATTATGCAGTCATGTAAATTACTTATGGGTCAGACTCTGGATGTCTGCATCCTGGGGTAGAATTCCACTTTATCGGTGCGCCTGTGAAACCGGACCAGTTACCTGCTCCCCAAATGCAGTTTGGGGGCAGGCCTAGGATAACCATTTTGGACATTATCCTTTGAAAGAGGAGAAGATAGAAGCAAAAGAGGAATCACTGATCCCAAGCAAAGCAATGTCAGCTAGGTTTCAAGGTCTGGGAACAATCGTCTGGGGCTTGAGGCTGTGCCCTTGGCCCTGCCCTCAGAGTCACCCTTCTTTTTTCCCGAAGGGAGCATGTGTTTGCACCTGAGTCATTCCATCAGTCTACTTCCTGCCTATAGAATTTTGGGAGTCTGACACTTTTTTTTTCTTTTTTTAAATTTCATCCTTTCTCTGTGCATTTTGTCCAAGTTGGCAGAGTTTCTCCTGGTAAAACATTTTCAACAACGCTGTGGCTCTCACATGTATGTCATGGGGATTCCCACGATTAGACAAAAGGGTCCTGCACAGAGCTTTCCTGGATAACCCTATCTCCATTCCTGGGTTCTGCCGAGATGACAGAGGGGAATGAGTCCCACCGTCATCTGTTCAAAGAGCCCCTCCTGCCCTGGGACTGAACACTCTGACCTTTTGATCCTTCCTAGGCGTGAGCGAAAGGTTGTCCTCCTGGCCCCTTGACTTTCTCTGCAGAGCACGCTTTCTTGCCAGTGACTATCCCAGGTTTAGCATCTTTAGCCATCTGGCTAGACTGAGAATTTCCCGAAGCAAGACCTGGTTCTCTCTTCATCTCCTCTGTCTCTCCCCTTGGCCTTTTATTAGATGCAACAGGAAGCAGTCAGCTGACACCTTCAGCATGGGGCTTGGAAATGTGCTCAGCTCAATATCCAAGTTCATCATTTTGCTGAGCTTCTGCCCCTGTGGGTAAAGGGCCCCCTTTCCCCAGTTTCTAGGGATAGGTTCCTCACTTCCTTCTGAGCCCTCACTGGCCTTGCCTTTGGCGTCCATGTGCCCACCAGCAGCCCGTGAAGGCGTCTGAGCATTTCCGATGCTGCTCACTGTTCTTCTGGCCCCTGCCCACCGCCAGCTTCCCGAGCCGCTCCCACATGTTCAGATGTTTATCTGCAGCAGCATTGCTACTTCTGCTACCCCAAATCTGGATTACTTTCCTCCTGCTGCTGTGACGAATTACCAAATGCTCCGTGGCTTAAAACAACACAGATCTGTTATCTTTTGGTTCAGGAATTCAGAAGGCTAGAATGGGTCACCGTGGCTGAGTTCCCTGCGGAGGCTTTCGGGGAAAATCCATTTCCTGGCCTTTTTAGAAGCTTCTGGAAGCCTCTTGCACTCCTGGGCTCATGGCCCCTTCCCCGACTATGACACCCTCTTGTATTCCTCCTTTAAGGACCCTTGTGACCCCATTGGGCCCACTGGCTAATCCAGGGTGATCTTTCCATCTCAAGATCCTGAATCTACTCACAACCCTGAGGTCCGCTTTGCCTTGGGAGGTAACACATTCGCAGGTTTTGAGATTATGATGCGGACAGCTCGAGGGGCCACGATTCTGTTTACCACAGACGCCGTGAGCCAGTAGTTGCAGCTCCATTCCCTGGATCATCGTTTGAAATGCAGCCTCAAGAAAATTAATGGGTCTGACTTTGTCTTTTTAAAAAAATCTTTTATAGGAACTTGGATACAATTGGCGTCGCTGTTGATCTGATTCTTCTTTTTCGTGAACTGCGGGTTGAACAGGAATCCCTGTTGACAGGTACTGTGATTCATGGGTTATTTGTACCTTTGAAAAGGATTTAAAAACCACAACTTTGAGTTAAAGCAAATGTTTTGTATTTCATGATACAGAGAAACTTATTTAGTGATGTTAGCGAATTAGCATAAGAGAAAGTTGCCACAACTTCCTTTCCTCGCTCTGTTGTGGGCTGAGTTACGCCCCCCGACTCTCCCCTAAATCCATATGGTGGAGCCCCAGCTCCTACTACTTCAAAATGTGACTGGATTTGGAGACCGGGCCATTCAAGAGATCAGTAAGGTAAAATGGAGTCCTACAGGTGGGCCCTAGTCCATTATGGCTGGTGCCCTTATAAGAAGAAGACACAGACAGACACAGAGGGACAGCCAGACGAGGACACAGCGAGAGGACCACCGTCTGCGAGCCCAGGAGAGGGGCTCAGAAGGAGCCAGCCCTGCCCACCACTTGATCTTGGACTTCTACCCTCCAAGTCTGAGAAAATAAATTCCCATTGTTTAAGCCGAGCAGTCTGTGGTGCTTTGTTAGGGCAGCCCTTGGAAAGTAATACAGCGTCTCTGTATTACTCGTGTGGATGTGGCATGCCTGTTCTCGGTGCTGGGTGTGATCCCAACGGTGAGCAAGAGCAGACAGAAGAGTCTTTGCCTCTGTGTGTTTACAATGCAGTGAGAAGAGTCCGCACTAAATATAAGTGAAGTATATGGCGTGACCAAGAGGGAAGGAAGCTCTGATTGTTCATAGCTGTTGATAAGGGATTAAGAGAAAAATCAGGCCTCTTAATTTGAAGACCAGGAAGCTGTTCTAGACTTTTTGGTGAATGTTTTTGGTTCTTAAACTATTAGCATCCATACTTGTCCTTTGGACAGGGGTTATTTTCGTGATATCATAAGAGTCAGCACTTTAACATACGACCTCTTTATCCAAGGACTTGAAACACTTATGGGCAAACCCAAATCATTTAATAATTAAATCTTTTTATTTATTTGTTTATTTATTTTTTAAATAAGAAAATTTCTTAATGTAAATGTCCCATTTTATAAGACAATGTACTAGATGGTCGGTTAGAAGAATTCTTTTTAATAATAATCCAACAAATGCTTCCTCTAAAGGAGAAATCTGCAGCTGTTTGTAAAATCTGATCTGATTTACAAACTGATTTCCGTGTAGCTCTCAGTGCCTTCACTGACTCTAAACAGTGAGGCCTGCTTCCCTCACGTTGATATACCTCCTGCTGTTGGAAGGCAGGTTAGGGAACTCGAGGTGGCAGCCTCTTCACAGGTGGAGAAACAGAGGCACAGAGTACGGTGGCTACATTAGCTGTCAGAGGTGCTGCTTGCTTGGTTTAGTCTCCTTCTATTCTGTGATTCCTTCGTGTTCTCATGTAAAACTCCTTTGTTAAAATTCTTGCATCTTTCTGCTTGATTTAGAGTTCTTCCGTTGGAAAACTGTAATTGTCTCTTCAATTAATTACATCATCTTCGACTCTGCACACAAAGTGTTTGCTCTGCCTTTTTTTGGACAGCGGTAATTTCTCAGGTATTGTCAAGAAATTGATAGGGTGTAGGGTTTAGTGGGAGAGTGTTTTTAAGATGTTACACATTTAAAGATCTTCTTGTAGCTCCATTTTATGATATAGCAGAAGTCTCTGTGCTCAAATTGGGGGATGAAAAATCAGCAGTAAAATCCAGATTTCCCTCTGTCACATGGAAAAGCCGCTATTTTTGAAGTCTGTGTGTGGTATGGTAATTCAGAAAGAGTTCAGAACGTACTGCATTTTATAATTACTGAAAAATACTGATGTAGTGGATAGTGTGTTACTGGCAGCGCCAAAGCGCCATGGTGGGCAGAAGAGGGTTTCCCTGGTGATGATGTATTCCTAAATAAGACACCCGAGAGGAAGCACCGCATGGGGTACTGTGATTAAAGAGCCATCAGAGCGAGCCAGCCCTTCCTTGGCGCGGTGAACCTCATCCCCGCACACCCACTGAGCACCGCGTCTCCTGAAATTACCCCTCCCTCTGCTTCCTGTCCTTCCGTCAGCACATTATGTGCCCTCCTGCCTTCCCTGGACTCCCTGGGCTGCTCTGCTCCATCCCGGATCAGCCACAAAAGACTTAGAGTGTGGTGTTTATGTGATAAAACACTGTTTCACGGGATCGATGTTCTCTTCACTGAAGCAAGTCCGTGATCTAACAAAAAACCTAAAGGAGCCGATTTCTGACACTTTTTACGACCCAGTTTGTCACTGATGGAGAAATTGGTTGTGTGGTTGGTGGCCCGGCTTTTCACCAACTAGAGGGCATGTATTCACACACCTGTGTTGTGTTGTGTTGTGTTGTGTTGTGTTGGTGTGTCAGAGTGGTTTACAGTTTTGGCAGCTGCGGTTGTATTTAACTAAGGAATATATTTCTTACTGACATGACATTCACGCAGCGTACAAGTAACTACTTTAAAGTGAACAACCGAGTGGCCTTGAGAGTGTTCACAATGTTGTGCAACCACCACATCTAATTGCAAATATTTCCATGGTTCCGAGAGGAAACCCTCTACCCACTGAGCAGCTGCTTTCCATTTTCCCTCCCCTGCATTCTGTCTCTATGGATTTACCAATTGTGGATTTCTCATGTAAGTGGCATCAGAGGATTATGGGACCTGTTTGTCTGGCTTCTTTAAGGAAGTAGAATGTGTTTCCGAGTGTACATATGTTGTAGCAGGTATCAATACTTCGTTTGTTTAGATGACTGAATAATACTCTGTTGTGTGCACGTACCACATTTTGTGTATCCGTTCACTCATTGGTGGCCATTTAGGTTGTTTCCACCATTTGGGTTGTTTCCGCCATTTGGCTGTGGTGCCCCTGTTTGGCCATTTAGAACAGTGCTGCTCTGAACATGCCTGTATACGTATTTATTGGAGCCCCAGTTTTCTGTTCTTTTGGGTATATACCTAGCAGTAGAATTGCCGGGTCAATTTCCTATTTAAATTGTTAAGGAACTGCCAGACTTTTCTTAGCATCTGAACTACTTTACATTTTTACCAACAACGTATAGTATTCCAGTTTCTCCACATCCTTGCCGGTGTTTATTTTCCTTTTTTGGGGTTTATAGTCATCCTGATGGTTGTGGAGTAGTGTCTCATTGTGGTTTTGATTTGTGTTTTCCTCATGATTAATGATACTGAACATCTTATGTGCTTGTTTTGGCCATTTGTAAATCTTCTTTGGGGAAATGTCTCGTCAAGTTCTTTGCCCAGTTTTTAATTGGGCTGTTTGCCTTTTTGTGGTTGAGTTTTGTTTTTTTTTTTAAGAATTATTTATTTATTTTGGAGAGAATGAGTGTGTGCAAGCAGGGGGAGGGGCAAAGGAAGAGGGGAAGCAGACTCCCTGCTGAGCTGGACTCTGGGCTCCATCCCAGGATGCTGAGATCATGACCTGAGCTGGAAGCAGATGTTTCACTGACTGGGCCACCCAGGCGCCCCTGTTGTTGAGTTTTAAGAGTTATTTCTATATTGTGTATACTAGCATTTAGGTGGAATCTATAGATCCACTTGGGGAGACTTGCCTTCTTAATGATACAGAGTCTTCCAGTCCATGAACATGGGCCATCTCTCCCCTGATGTAGGTCTTTACTTTCCACTTGTGTCAGCTTTACATAGATGACGTGTGTTTGTAGGCAGAGTTGGGTGGATATTACTGAGGCAAGGAGGCAGATGGAAGTTAAATAGTGTTTTTCACTTTTTTCTTGAAAAGGGCGGTCCACAATGTTCCTGAATTTGTTTGGAATTCCACAGTGAAATTTGGATTCTACAATAAAACTTAAAAAAATTTTATAGTATGTTCGTTCAAGCCTAATACAAGCCTTCTAAAAGTATTCTGGTTCTTAATAAAGTGCCCGTGCTGTGTTGTGACTATTTCTCTGTGAGAACCTTATTCTTGGGGGATTTTTAGCAGCGTATCTGTGCCAACGTTTTGTTACCACTCTTCAGGTAAAAACTGTAATTACATTGTCAAAATAATATTTAGAGTATTATTTTCAGAGAATAATTGCAGTGGTGTGACAGATATATTATGCTCATCAAATTTTATGTAAACACAAGCATGAGTTATTTTAATTGAATTATTGGTGTTGTTTTTGGCCTTTATTCGTTTTTAATCTAAAAATAATGTTGAGACTTTTGAGGGGCTTTGTAACATTTGCAGTATTTACACAGATCACTTGATAAGCTGTTTGGTAAAAGTAAACTGTCATTAGTACTTGTTTGGAGTTTTCTTTTCTTGCTGCTGGGACATCTTTAAACTTTTTCCTTCCTGGAATTGCATTCTGATTCAGAGTGCTAATTTTTAGTTGCCCGAATCATTGTTAGGTCACTTGGCTTTCAGACCAACTTACATTGTTGGCTTGTGTGTGTGTGTGTGTGTGTGTGTGTGTGTGTGTGTGTGTGTTAAATTAAATTCTACAAGGATTTGAGTGTTAATATTCTAAACTGTTCAGTAAAAATATAAATTGTCATTTTAAATTGTGACTTAAGATTAAAAATGGGAATATAACTTTTCACTATAAACAATTTCTATAATTTCATTATAATTTTTAAAAACTCAGAAAAGGGGAAAGAAAAATAGTCATCACGTATATGCAGGCTGCTTTAGACAAACACTTGCCTATTTTAGTCCTTTGTCAGTATTTGTGTGCATGGGAATGAGTGTGTGCCTGCAGTTTTGTATCTTGCTTCTTTTAAATTGTAATGGTAATTCAGTTTTGAAGTTCTTGGTTCATCATTTTCTTGTCTTTGTATTTCTTAGTATTCTTATCTCAGTGTTTCCGTATTTGGCCACAATTCCAGAACACTCTGAGCCTGTGATTGCTGAGTTACTGTGAGCAAGTGATGCGCACAAGCACATCACCTATCTCTTCCTTCTTAATCTTTACAACTCCTCTGCCTCTGAGGTATCAGGGGTGCAGCCCGTTCTGTGCTCGGCCAGGGGTTAGCAGGGGTTAGGCGATAGGCCTGGAAGGGAAGGCCAGATCCCAGGAGAGTTTTGAGGATGGAGGGCTGGAGCTCTGGGGCTGCACCAGAAGGCCCACCCCTCTTCCAGCAAAGCAGAGGTCTAGCAAGTTTAAAAACTTCAGAAGTGTCCTGCTCTTAAAATTGCCTTGTGGTTGCTGCCCCATGGAGATCCTTTCATGGAGCAGAATCTTCCATTTCAACTCCTTCTCCTGTAACTTTTTACCTTCCTTGATCGGCCTGGATTCCTGCCAGGGGGAAGAGCCACCTCTGGTTTTTGCCAGCCCTGCTGCTTTTGCCCCAAGGCAAGTGAGGTGATCCCTGGAGCTTTGTGTAAAAGGGCTGGCATATTAATGCCTAGCTCCTAAGGTTGTCGTGGGGGTTAGATGAGGTAACACGGTTAGAACACATTGTCTAGCACCTAGTAAATTCTCAGCAAGTGTTAGGTACTTTTATTACTCCTGCGTCTTTGCCTCATCGCTCGCTTCTTGATGCTGTACTCATGTGGGTATTTGGTTCCCCAGAAGTGTCTTGGTCTCTTTCCACTCGGGATCTCATCACATGCCATTGCGCCTCATGGGCTGCCCTGGCCCCGATGTGAACCACTTCAAAATCAGTGAGCAAACAGTAGGGTGCGGGTGTGGACACCTCAGCATGCATGCCAGGCATAGGTGGGGCATGGCCCTGGGAGGCTGAGGCTCAGTCAGGCAGTGGCCTTTTAGGTATGGGGTGTGTCCTGAGGAAGGGGCTGGGACAGGGGTGGGCCTGCAGGGATTCATGGTCGTGTCTGGTTACCACAAAGCACAGAAGTATTTTAAATATTTCACCAATGAGCCTTGCTCTACCCATGGGAACCGTACGAATGTTAGCTGGCTACTTTCAGCGCACCTGTCCTGGTTAAGAGCCGGTGTTGAAGGCATACAGCCCACTCCGGGTTTTGGCTGGGCCCCTCGCTAGCTGTCGACCTTGGCTGATTTATTTAATCACTCTGTGCCTCCATTTCTTCATCTATGAAATGTAGATAATGCGGTGTGCCTTATTGTGAAGATAAAATAAGAATCCACATAAATCACACGTGCATATCACATTAGTGATTGCTTAATGCTAGATATTGTTCTGGTTCTTAGGCAGTCATTATTCAACTCAAGCTCACCCCTCTGTCTCTGTTTTCGTATTGTGTTGCCAGGGCTGGGAGGCCACAAACACACCTGTCCTTTGCTTTCTGTTAGGGTCAGCTAATAAAGGATGCTGGTGGGTGGCTGGCAGGCAGGAGGAGGGAGGGTGGGACTTGCCCCCCATTCGTGTCTCCCTTGGAAAGCCGCAGCTGCTGCCCCCTTCCAGCCTCCTTGTGCTCACCACGGGGTACCATCATCAGCTGTCCGGGGCCCTTCCCGAGTCCCACTCTTGGAGGTGTCCTCCATGCTTCTGAGGGCCCCCACAGTAGCTGGGCATCCCCTTACCCCTGAGGCCTGGGTTCCAGCCCTGCAGAGCCCCTGCCAGCTCTGGCTTCTCAGAACCTTACCTGCTTCCCTCCATGCCTTCAGTTCCAAGGGTGGTAGCCATTTCCTGTAGCCATAATCTCTGTGTTACCTCAGTGTTGCCTTTGTGGTTTAATTCTTTATATATTAATTTTTCTTTGTTGAAATAAGTAGTCTCTTGTCCGCCTGACTTGGTCCGGGCTGATTTAGTGCTCATCGTGTTCTAAGGTCCGTGCTTGGTGCCCTCCTGTCTTGCTCCCAGTGGGGCCCCTTCCCCTTCCTCCCTCTTCCCTGCTTCTCCCTCCTCCTCTTCCTTCACTCCGTCTACTCTGCCAGCCAGGGCATGTCCAGGAGATGGGAACCACGCCATAACTTGAACAGGGAAAATTTAACGTAAAGAATCACTGACTCTAACAAGGGCTTGAAATAACCAGGGATTGACTACTAAGAAGTACAGACAATGCTGGAGAATATAGGATTTGTAGACATGTCAGACAGCCAGTACCGCTAGGGCTGAGATGGATGTCCAAGGGAGAGACTCCCCCTCCCCAGGTCTGAGATCCAGCACTCCTTCGAGATGGCCTGGTTATGGCTCACTTCTCGCATGGAGAAGTTGCTGAGAGGCGGTGTTGGTGGAACTTGCTGGAAATCCACCCTCTGGGGTGCAGGGGAAGTTGTTCACGGGGAGGTTGCTTTGAAGCATCCTCAGGAAGTTTTTGGCTGCCGGACACATCCGGTTTCACGCTGTGCAGGAGCTCATCCCCAGGGAAACTTCACTGCAGGAGCTGGGTGCTGGAGAAGCAGCATGCTGCGGAAGCCCGGCCAGAGGAGTCGCCCAGAACCAAGTACCTGGGTTCCTCCCGCGAGGGCTCTGCGGACAGACGAGGCTGAACTTGCTGCTCGCCAGCGGACGAAGGAGACAAATTGGAAGGGCCCGCCTTCACTTTCACAGAGCAGGCAGTGGAGGGTTTACATGGAGCTGAGAGGCGCGACTGGTGACTGCTGTCCACTCAGAAACATCGTAAACCCAGCCTGTGCAAGAACTCACGGGATCTCGGGGGTGCGCCGAACTTGAGAGACGCTTTGGTTGTGTTGCTCCCCATTCTCACAAACGCTTGGTTACTTTCTGACTGATTTTTGCCAGTCCGGGGGGGAGTGTAGTAGAATCTTGCGGTTTTCCCATGGGGTTGAGCACTTTCTATTTTTGCCTTTAAGATATCTTTATTAAGTGTTTCAAATCCCCCCCCTCATTTTTCTATTGGATTTGTCTGTCTTTTTAACTGATTTATAAAAGCTCTTTGTATAAATCCTGTGGCACTTATGTGTTCCTATTACGTGTTCATATCTCTTCCTGTTCTGTGCATAGTGTTTTTAAAACACTCTTTATGGTGTCTTTTGAGAAAAAAAGTGTTCTTAGTTTTAACGTAGTCTAGTTTGTTAATGGTTTTCTCTGGTATTATTTTGCATGTCTTGTTTAAAATATCTTTCTTATTCTGCAGTGTTGTTTTCTAAAAGCTTTCTATTTTTACTTTTTTACATTTAGGTTAGTACTTAGAATTGAATTTTCTGTGTTGCGGAGGAAGGAGTCCAATTTCCATTTCTCTACCTGTGTTATATTTTGAAAAGACCATTTTGTACTCAATAATCCATTGTCGCATCTCTGTCATTAATCACGCCAATTTAAGTTTGAGTCTGTTTCTTGTTCTTTTCTCTTCTGTTGGTCTATTTATCTATTCCTGCCCTAGTACCATACTGTTAACCTACAATTGCTTACTGTTTTGTGAAGACAAATCCTCTTATCTAGTGATTTTCAACAGCATCTTGGCTATTGTATAGTGACAAATTATAGAATCATCGTGTCAAGTTTCACAGAAATCCGCACAAACATACACACATCCTCTGATGTGTAAAATTATACACATACACATACATGCACACATACACATACACACACACCTACACACACACACTGTTGGGATTCAAACTCAGATTGCATTTAATCTCTAGAGAAAAATGGATTCCTCTAATCTGTGAACATGGTGTAATTCTTCACTCAGTCAAGTGTTAGAATTTTTTTTCTTAGTGGCACTGTATGTCACTTTTAGCTACATTTTTGATGCTTTCATATATGGCCTCCTTTCTTGATTTTTTTCTTTTTTGCTTGTTCCCTATATATATGGAAATATTACTGATTTTTTAATTTTTAAAATTTTTTTGTTTTATTTTTTAAAAGAATTTATTTGAGAGAGAGAGAGAGCGTGTGTGCACGAGTAGGGGGAGAAGCAGAGGGAGAGGGAGAAGTAGACTCCCTGCTGAATGGGGAACCAGCATAGGGCTTGATCCCAGGATCCTGAGATCATGACCTGAGCCAAAGTCAGACGCTTGACTGAGCCACCCAGGTGCCCCGTTGACTTTTTAAATATTGACTTTGTATCCAGCAATTTTTGTGACTCTTATTAATTCAGACAAACAACTTTTACACTTGAAAATACTTTCCACATACATTAGAAATGACACTTCAACTGTGGAGAAAAAAACTTTAGTGTCTTCCAATGTTTGGCCGTCCTTTGTCTTACTGGCCTGGATTTTCAGTAGAAAGTTGACTGGAAATGGTGATAGCAGATATTTCTGTCTCCTTCCCTTTCAGAAGGAACGCTCTCTCCAGTTGACTATTCATTATAATATGTGCTGTAGATTTTTTGTTAGATACAGAAGCTCTCTTGTAGTCTTTGGTGGCTGGGAGTTGTTTTGTTTTGTTTGTTGTTTGAAACTGTGAGTGGGTGTTGAGGTTCATCACATACATTCCCTGCTGTACTCTAGATGATCATAGGGCTCTGCCCTCTGTAGGTTAATGTGATCAGTTACAGATTCTAACTGTAACATTAAGGTAGCTTTGCAGTGCAGGGGTACTCTCAGCTTCATCATGCTGAATGTGACTGGATTCAGTTTGAAATACATTTTTAGTATTTTTTACATTCTGTTCGCTTCCTTGTTCCTGCTGTGCTTGTTCTGACTCAGGTATCACAGTTACGTGAGCCTCACCAAGTCGGTTTTAGGGTCTACTCTCTCTTCTTCTGTTCTTTGGAAGACTTGTGTAAAATCAAATGATTTCTTCCTTGAATGTGAATGGGCAATAAAGCTGCCTGGGTCTAGGATCTTTTTTTTTTTTTTTTTTTGTGGGAAAATTTTTGACTGCTGGTTCGATGACCTTAATGGTATGACTCTGCAGGCATTCCCTGAATTTTTTACGGAGGCGATTTTTGTTAGCCGTGTTCTAGGGTTTTGTTCATTTCATTTAAATTTTCAAACAGTGTGGCCTAAAGGTATTTGCAGTATTTTCTGACTTTCTTTTTTGATGTCTGCAAGATCCATGGCCATGTCCTCTTTGTCATTTCTGAAAATTTAATGTCTTTGTTCTTCGTGCCTTTTCTCCTTTTTGATCAGTTTTCCCAAAGGTTAGTCAGTACTGAGCTTTTTGAAGTCACATTTCGGATCTCAGTATTCTCTTTTTATGACTACTTTCAATTTTAATAACTTCTTGCTTTTAATCTTTTTTTCTTCCTTCACTGTTTTGGGTTGTTTTATTATTTTTGTAATTTCTTGAAGCAAATTTTTAGCTCATTTATTTTCTTTATTCTTCTTTCCCAAAGTATGTGTTTTAAAGTATGAATATTCCTCTGTGTACAGTGTTAGCTGCATCTAGAAGCTTTGGTTTCTGGTATCTTTGTTGACATTTGGTTTCAAATATTGTATTTCCATTGTGATTTTTTTTCTGTCCCCATAGGTTATTTAGGATCTGTCTTCTAATTTTAAACACGTGGGGATTTTCTAATCATTTTTGGGGCTTATTTCCTCCAAGTAATTGTATATAAACATAAGTGCAATGTAGTAAGTGAGCATTATCTGTATATCAGTTTTTAAAAATGTGTTGAGGGATGCCTGGGTGGCTCAGTCAGTTAAGCATCTGCCTTTGGCTCAGGTCATGATCCCAGCGTGCTGGGATCAAGTTCCACATCGGGCTCCTTGCTCAGTGGGAAGCCTGCTTCTCCCTCTGCCTGCCACTCCCCGCCTTGTGCTCTCTCTCTTTCTCTGACAAATAAATGAAATCTTAAAAAATAAATAAATAAATAAATAAATAAAAACATGTTGAGAGTTGTCTTTTGCTTCATTATACGGTGAAGTACTGTTTTATGATATGCCTTATGTCCTTGGAAAGACTGCATATTCTGCAGTTGAAAAAAATTTTTCCTTTTTTACTAATCGACTTCATGTATAACCCAGTGGGTATTCTGCTAAGCATCAGAATACTACATTGGGTTGATACAATTACAGAAATAAATCCAGAATTGTGATACTTAATGACTGTGTGACTTCGGTCAGCTTCCTTACAACCTCTGTGGGTCTTGGTCTCCTGTGCTCTCTAATGAGGATGAAAGTACCTGTCTCAATAGTAGGATTCTCAATAAGGATTTATACAGTAAGCACTCAGGGTGTCTGTTTAGAGGAACAAACACGAGTTTTCATGTAACAGGAACAAACATGAGTTTTCATGTAACATTTGGAAACTGGACTTTTTAAACCAGCATTTGTCAAGTACATATTATGTGCTAGTGAAGAGGGGTGGCTGTCTGAGCCTTTTCTGTGTTCCCTGCTGCACCCTCAGCAGTGTTAGTGGGTTCCCATGTCATCCTTACGATAGCTCTACAAAACAGGTACTGTCACATGTTATGGTGAAGAACTTGGATCTCACAAAGGTCAGATAACTCACACAGGCTCACATTAAGGTAGGACTTGCACGTAGGTCTCTTTTTCTGGTCACCAAACAGTTCTGTTGTGCTGTTACTCTCTTTCCTTTAAATAGACTATTTTTCAGAGCAGTTTTAGGTTCGCTGCAAAAATGAGAAGGTGTGGAGACTTCTCGTGCTGCCCCCACCCCTGCACAGCTTCTCCCCACTGTCAACATCTGGCACCAAAGGGACAGCTGACCCTGAACAATAGGTTTGAACTGCTCAGCTCCACGTATATGCAGATTTGTTACAGAGCAGGACTGTAAATGTGTTTTCTCCTTCTTAGGATTTTCTTTTCTCTAGCTTGCCTTATTGTAAGAATACAGTGTATAATATATATAATATACAAAATACGTGTTAACCATTTAGACTATCAGTAAATCTTCTGATCAACAGTAGGCTATTTGTAGTTAAGTTTTGGGAGAGTCAGAAGTCACATGTGGATTTTTGACTGTGTGGGGATCAGTACCCCTAACCCTCACATGTTCAGAGGTCACCTGTAACATATTTGTTACATTGTTATTACCCAAAGCCCATAGTTTACATTATAGTTCATTCTTGGTGTTTTACATTTTATGGGTTTGGACAAAACTATGTGCAGTGACACGTATTCACCATCATAGTATCACACAGAGTAGTTTCAGTGTTTTCAGTCTCTGTGCTCTGCTTGTTCACTGTCCCTGCCCTCACCCCAGACAACCATGGATCTTGTAGTGTCTCCATAGTTTTGCCTTCTCCAGAGCAGCATAGTTGGAATCATACAGCATGTGGGCTTTTCATTGACTTCTTTCACTTGCTAATGTGCGTGTAAGTTTCTTCCATGTCTGTTCATAGTTTGTTAACTCATTTCTTTTTAGTGCTGAATAATATTTCATTGTCTGCTGTGACTACAGTGTGTTTATCTATTCACCTACGGAAGGATATCTTAGTTGCTTTCACTTGGCAATTATAAATAAAGCTGCTGTAAACATTAACGTGTAGGGTTTTTTGTGGACATAAGGTTTCAGTTACTTTGGGTAAATACCAAGGATTGTGATTACTGGATTATACATTAAGAGTATGTTTAGTTTTGTAAGATACCACTGAACTAAACTGTCCTCCAAAGTGGCTGCGCCCTTCTGCGTCCCCACCAGCTGTGGATGAGCGTTCCTGTTGCTCCCCGTCTGTGCCAGCACTGGGTGTTGTCAGCATTCTGGGTTTTGTCCAATATTCTGCAGTTTTATTTGGTGAAATAGTCTAAATCTGTCAACTAGATTGTTATTAAATGCTATTAAAATCTTTTAAATATACTAATTTTTTGTCTGCTTATTTATGTTACCCAGAAAGATGTATAACTTACTGCCAAATTTAATTGTGGATTTTTCTCTTCTGTGCTTTGTCAGTTTTTCTTTTGTGTGTGTGTGTGTGTCTGTGTGTGTGTGTGTGTGTATAAGGCCATATTATTAGGTGATTGTAATTTAAAATTGTTATATCTTCCTGGTCAATTAAGTCATTCTGAAATGGCCTTTCTTTTTTTAAGTTTATTTTCTTTAGTAATCTCTGTACCCAATATGGGGCTTGAACTCAAAACCTTGAAATCAAGAGTCACATGATCCACTGATTGAACTGGCCAGGCGCCCCTGAAATGACTTTTAATAATAATCTCCAATAATGCTTTTTGCCTTAATGTTTATGATGTCTCATTTTAAGTGGTGTATGACTTCCTTTATAGGCTGCTATTTGCCTAATATATCTTTTTGCTATTCTTTAACTTTAAATATTTCTATAGTTTTATGCTTTAGATGTTTGTTTTCAATAGCAGTAAGTTAGATTTTATAAAATCCAGTCCAAGAGTAGCTCTCTTGATTGGAACACATAATCCAGTGATATTTAATGTATATTAGAGGTATATTTGTGTGTCCATTTACGGTCTTTTAAAGAAGTTAATTAATTTTGTCTATAGTACATTGTTTTAGTAAGGCATTTTAATATTGTCATGTCCAAAGTTTCATTGCAGTGAGAGACTTATATAGGTAAAGAAGCTAACAGAAACTTCCTGTTTAATGATGTCGAATATTTTTTTTATTAAGATATGTTCATTCAGTATGTCAAAAATTTTTAAATTATATCTTTTTTACTTTTTATAAATCCTCAGCTTTTCGCTGTGGCCTGCAGTTTCTAGGCAACATTGCCTCACGGAATGAAGATTCCCAGTCTATTGTTTGGGTGCATGCTTTCCCAGAACTCTTTTTGTGAGTATATTGATAAAACGGTTTCTGACTTCTGAAAAGACTGGTTATATCATTCCATTTACATGAAGTTCAAAAACAGGAAAAACTAACATTTGATGATAGAATTCAGGATAGTGGTGGGTGGTGGTGGGTGGTGGTGGGTTGAGTACAAGCTGGGAGAGGTCATGAAGGAATCTCCTGGGGTTCTAGGAATGTTCTGTGTCTTGATCTGGCCAGTAGTTACGGAGGTGTATCCGTATCTAATAATTTATTGGGCTGTACACTTAAGTTTTACGCCCTTTATTGTATGTCAATTGTATTTTAAGAAAATAAAAGTTTTGATTAAGAAATACTAAGTTTACTATAATATATGATAAGAAAACAAATTTATAATAAAAAAGCCATAAACCACTGAAGTATGGGCAGTGAACTAGTCATTCATTTACTGAGCACTTCTTTACTTTATTGGGGGGAGGGGTGAGGGAAGGGGGAGGAAAAATGGGGTGGAGGGTAAGTGGGGAGGGAGAGAGAGAATCTCACGCAGCCTCCACGCCCAGCTTGGAGCTCAACGTGGAGCTTGAACTCGTGACCCTGAGATCACGACCTCAGCTGAAATCAGGAGTCACCCAGGCGTCCCTGTTGAGCGCTTCTTACATGCCTGGCACAAGGCTGTATGTTTTGGTAGATCTGGAGAGCTGTAAGATCTGGATAACCAGTCTGTCTAGATTGGTTCATGGTGCTTTCCCTGGTGATTTACTATTTTGTTTTGGCTAGCGTTGCCGGTCCGTAAGAAGTTGAGCATGGAGATAAAAGGTGAGCAGGTAGCAGAAGAGGGATAGGTAATGGGAGAGTCACTGAGAGTGGGAGGCCTGGCCTCTCGTCCAGGCTCTGTTGCCAGCGAGTGGGGTGTCTTTGGTTGTGGCAACCATGTAAGCAGTAGAGTAGGAGTTGTTGTTCCTGTGCCCTGGGCTGGGCGTTCTCTGTGCGGTATCCCTGTCCTAGTCAGCAGCCCTACAGGGCGGGTGGTGCTGTCCCCTTGGGGACAGGCAGGGGAACTGATGTTGCTGGTAAATGGTGTAGCTGCTCTCTGGATCCAAAGGCTGCACCTGCTCAGATAGCAGCTGCTGAAAGTCTCTGCTGTCTTCCCTGGTGGTAGAGTGTTCTGGGCTGTGCGTAAAGGGTGATGTTCGGATCAGATAAACTCGATCTAAGCAGATACGGTTCACTGAGTCTACAGGTGGCTCTGAAATTCCTGCAAATAATTATAGAGTTGCAAGCATAAAATCTTATGATTTTTTTTTTTAAAGATTTTATTTATTTATTCATGAGAGACACAGAGAGAGAGAGAGCGAGAGAGAGGCAGAGGGAGAAGCAGGCTCCCAAGGAGCAGGGAGCCCGATGCGGGACTCGATCCCAGGACTCTGGGATCATGACCTGAGCCCAAGGCAGACGCTTAACCATCTGAGCCACCCAGGCGCCCCATAAAATCTTATGATTAAGGATAATTAAGCTTAGGTGGGAGGAAAGAATTGTGGAATTCAAGCTACAGGAATAGAAATTACTTATTCTTCAGAATTCATTCCTTTAAAACATTTTGAATACCTAATATCTGTGAGGTTCTGAGCTAGGTAAGTGGAATACGGGTAATTTAGATATGTTTATTACTTCCCCAAAGCCCATGCTTCAGTGGGGGAAATAAAGGAATAGGTGAGCACACCGTAGCGTGAGAACGGACACAGTGAGGGTCAGTCCAGACATCACAGAAACACAGAGGAGAGGCCCTTCAGCAGGGTGGTCAGAGAAGTTGTGACAGTTTACATGGTGGTTTTACTGATGGCGTCAGATCCGATCCTCACTGAAGCCCCGTGAGATAGGCCAAGGAGGTCGTTGCATTCCATTTTTATATCAGAAAACACACAGAAAGAGGTTATTTGACTTCACTCTGCATGTATCTGTGAGACAAATAGAACCAAATTTGAATTCCAGCTTTGGGAGGCACTGGCCTTGTGCCCTCGGGCAAGTAAACACAGTCTTTGTCTGTAATATAAGGATAATATTTCCTCCAGAAGAGTATTATGAAGTTTAACTGAAAAAACAAATCCTGCCATAGTGCGTGACCCATAGTATTACTGAGAGTTGATAAATCAGTGCCCTTCCTGAGATCACACAGCTGATGGGTGGTGAAGCGGGACTCCGACTGGGGCTCTTGCTTCCCCATCCTCTCTCTCTCTTGCCAGGGTAACATCTTTCCTCTACACATTCTGTCCCTCATAACTAGTCTAGAAATGCCTGTTGTTAATGAGGTAGCATGTTTTGCCTTTGTTTGTTTTTTTTTTCTAACAGGAGTTAACATTTTAATGTTTTATAAATGTAATCATTTTATCTTTTTCTTTAATCAGATGGCATTTGCTTTTGAGTTGTAAGTCAGCTGCATCTTTAATATTAGATGCTTTGTGTTGTGACTCAATTTATATTGCTATTTTTACAGTAAATAGTGTACTTGTTTCAAGGTGTTGTACTTCATTAAATCCTTAAAAACACCAGTAGGCACTGAGTTTGTTAATGGGATGATTATTATGTATGCATCATAATCATATTTTATTGTATTGCTGAATGGGGCTCACACTCCCATTTCTTTATTTGGAAGGTCTTGCTTAAATCATCCAGACAAAAAAATTGTTGCCTACTCGTCAATGATTTTGTTCACATCCCTGAATTCTGAAAGAATGAAAGAACTGGAAGAAAATTTGAACATTGCCATAGATGTCATCGAAGCTCACCAAAAGCAGCCTGAATCAGAATGGCCGTAAGTATCTTGTTAGAAATTTGATTGCTTAAGAACATTCTAACAGATCACTTTCCTTGTAGAGTAAGAGTTTGAATTCTAATAATTGAACGATACAAGAAAAGTTTCTCGGCAGCACCTGGAGGCTTGGGAAAAGGAAAGTGAGGTGCTAGTCAGAATTTTTGTGAGTTGGCAAGGCCTGGGACACAGCCTGAGAACACCCAGCCCCTCTGGGACATCCAGGTCAGACTGCTGTGGCTGTACCAGGTAGCCCATTACGGATTCGACGTTGATCTGTGTCTCGTGGGCTTCTGTTCAGTAGAGATATTCACTGTCATTCAGATTGTTATGTCTGTCCCCCACCTCCGTGCATAATGCTTCATTTCTCTGCCTATTTTTAAGATTTTTCTTTGTCTTTGCAGAAGTTTAATTATGAAGTCTTGGCGTGGATTTCTTTGGGTATATCCTCTCTGAACTCTCTAGACTTCTTGAATCTGAAGGTTTATGTTGCCAAATTTGGGGAGTTTCCAGCCATTGTTTGTTTGAATACTTTTTCAGCCTCTCCTTCAGGGCCTCCATGTCAGGCCATAGAAGGCCAAGGCTGAGGCTGACTGTAGTCGGTAAAGACACAACAAGTCACTGTTAGATTTAGACAGCTTGTTACTTAAGTGGATGGGGAAAAGGAGAAGCCTTGGTCCTCGTCACACAGACAAGGGGCCGGAGGACGGGGATGACCGTAGGGAGATGCCCCATTTCTGGAAGCAGTTTTACATTCTGAGGGGGTGGGCAGGCAGCTCCGTAGCTCATCAGAAAGACGTCTCATCTGACTGTCCCTGGCAGCCTCCCGTGGGGCAGGAAGGAGGCGCCTCAGAAACCTCGGGCCCCCCATCCTTGGGTTCTGGGAGGATCACGGTCTGTTGTGCTTTTGTCCACATGGCCTGTGTGCACGTGTGGGAGGCCACAGGGCCCTCGGAGCAGCCCCTGTACTCTGATGACACAAACCTTCGCCTTTTGTTGTTGCCTCACAGTTCCCTGAGGCTCTGTTCAGGGTTTTGATTTTTTGTGTCTTTTAATTTTGTTGTTTGCATTCTGTTTTCTCTTTTATACCAGTACCTCACTATCTCGATGACTAGAGCTTTGTGTAAGTCTTAAATCAGAAACTGTGAGTCTTCCAACTTCGTTCTTCTTTTTCAGGAGTTTTTTGGGCTGTTGTGCGTCCCTTGTGTTATTTATTAATTTTAGGATCAGCTTTTCAGTTTGTTCAGAGGAGCAGCTAGAGTTTTGGAAGACAGTACATGGATCTGTAGATGAATTTGAGGAATATTACCATTTTAACTAGATTAAGTTTTCCAATCCATGTGTAGGGGTATCTTTCCATTTATTTAGGCCTTATTCACTTCTTTAATGAAGTTCTGTAGTGTGTTCGTGTACAAGTATTACATAGCTTCAGTTCAGTTAATTCTAAGTACTTATTTTTGATGCTCTTTAAGAGGAATTGTTTTCTTAATTTCATTCATGGATTGTAAATGGCAAGTATATAGAAAAACGGTTGATTTTTGTATGTTCATTTTATATCCTGCAGCCTGAGCTGAACTCATTTGTTAGTTCTGATGGTTTTTTGCGATTTTTTTTTTTTTTAAGGACTTTGTTTATACAGGATCATGTCATCTGCAAATAGATAGTTTAACTTTTTTCTGTCCAATCAGGTTGCCTTTCTTTCTTTTTCTTATGCAGTTGCTCTGACTAGTACAATGCTGAGTAGACGTGAAGAGCAGACCTCTGCGTCTCACTCCTGATATCAGGTGGAAGGCTGTCAGTCTTTCACCACTGAGTGTGAAGTTCGGTTCTCCATAGTGACCCTTCTCCAGGATGAGTAGTTTTCCTGTACTTACTTCTAGTTTGTTGACTGTTTTTTATCATGAAAGCTGTTAGATTTTATCAAGTGCTTTGTCTGCATCTGTTGAGGGTTTTGCTCTTTATCCTATTACTACAGTATACTATGGTGATTAATTTTGTTTTATTTTTTATTTGTTTCTGAGATGGAGTGCGTGCATGTGGGGAGGGGAGGGGCAGAGGAAGAGGGAGAGGGAGACAGAATCTCAAGCAGACTCCAAGCTCAGTATGGAGCCCAGTGGGGACTTAACCTCACAACCTTGAGATCATGACCTGAGCTGAAATCAAGAGTCAGACGCTTAACCGACTGAGCCACCCACGTGCCCCTAATTTTGTTTTATTTTAAACCAGCTTGTCATTCCTGGGGTAAATCCCACCTGCTTACTGTATATAATCTTTATATGTTGTGGATTTGGCTTGCTCGTGTTTTGTTAGGGACTTCTGTTTCTGTGTTGATAAGGCATATTGGGCTTTAGTTTTCTTTTTCTTGTGATGCCTTTGCCTGGTTTTGGTATCAGGTTAACACTTGTCTCACAGAATGAGTTGAGAGGTGTTCTCTTATGTTTCTGTTTTTTGTTATTTTGGGGAAAAGTTTGCAAAGGACTTGTGTTAATTTTTCTTTAAATATTTGGTAGAATTCACCAGTGAAGCCATCTGGTCCTGGGCTTTTTTTTCATTGTGGGAAGTTTTTTGATGACTCATCCAATCTCTGCTTGTTACAGGACTGTTTGGGTGGTTTACTTCTTCTTGGGTCAGTTTCACTAGTTTGTGTCTTTCCGGGAATTTGTCCACTTGGCCCAGGCAACCTGATATGTTGGCACATAGTTATTCATAGTTATTCATAGTACTCCCTTAGAATCCCTTTTTATTTATATGAGGTTGGTAGGAATGTTTCCTCTTTGTTCCTGATTTTAGTAATTTTAGTCCGTATTTTGGTTGCTGCAGCTTAAGATTTGTCAGAGTTTTGATCTCAGAGAACCAGCTTTTGGTTTCATTGATTTTTTTTTTTTTTCTTTCCCTGTTCCTTTTCTGTTCTCTATTTCATATATTTCTGCTGTGATCCTTATTTATCCTTCCTTATCAATTTGTGTTTAGTTTGCTCTTTTTTCTAGTTCTTAAGAAACTAGAAGTTTTGGTTATTGATGAAAGGGTTTTTTTATGGAGGTATTTACATCTATAAATTTCTTGGTAAGAGCTGTATCTCATATATTTTTATCTTAGTCCGTCTCAAATTATATCTAATTTCTCTTAAGACTTTTTTCTTTGACCTGTTGGTTATTTAGGAGCTTGTTCACTTTCCCATGTTTGTGTATTTCCTGAATTTCCTTTTGCTATTGAGTTTTAGTTCATTCCATTGTGATCGGAGAACACATTTTATAAAATTCCGTTTTTAATTTTTAAATATATTGAGGCATGTTTTATGGCCAAGCACCTGGTCTGTCATGGAGACTGTTCCATGTGCATTGAGAGTATTGTGGATTCAGGTTTTGGTGCTGTGTAGACGCCTGTTGGGCGTTCTGTTTCTTGTGGTCTTCCGTCCACCTGTTCTGCTCAATCCTGGAAGTGGACCGTTTTCTGTTTTCTCCAGTCAGATCTGTTGGGTTTTGCATCTCTTATTTTCAGGCTCTGTGGTCAGGTACACTTTTATGTTTGTAATTGTTACATCTTGAGGAATTGGCCCTTGCATCATTGTAAATCACCAGAGATGAAGTTGTTCTTCGTTTTGTTGCCCAGTTTTCCTGAGGATCTATTTTTATGCATGCTTTCACGGAGCTGTCAGTGTGTTTGGGGCACAGGTCGTGTCCACGCAGGGAGCTTTGAACTGCTAGTAGTACCACCTGCATTTCCAGGGCGAGGGATCAGCTTTCTCAATTGGGTCTCTTTCAGCCTAAACTTTATTGTTCTGTTGAAATTATACCTAATTTTTAAATTGTTTATTTTTCCAAACATTTATTTGTATTTGAATTACCATGTGCACGCAAACACAAGTTGGTGCATGAAAATAGTATGATATCGTGCTTCACTTAGATTACCTCCCTCCAGATGCTGATGTTTTGTAAACACGATGGATGAATCATTAGCATCTGCTTACTTAGAAAAATTTTCTGTAGCCGAATTCTGTTTCATTTAAGTATCTTAGATCACAGGCGATTTTCTGGCAGCAGTGGAGTAAAGGGCAAAAGATGAAATCCACTTCATAAGAGCTCACGTTAGAGTTCTCAGAGGTCAGCGGTGGAGGTAGGCAGGAAAAAGGATGGGAATTAGTGGTAGTAGCTGATGTCTTCTGCCGCACAACAGTGATGCTTCGATTTGTGTGAGAGGAACTCTGCATTTGCTAAACAAAAATGGGATCCTGAAATACAGGCATACTTCAGAGATGTTGCAGGCTCAGTCCCAGACCACTGCAGTAAAGCAAACACTGGAGTAAAGAGAGTCAAATGAAATTTTTGGTTTCTCAGTGCACATAAAAGCTACATTCACACTATAGTGTAATTTAGTAAGTGTGCAATAGCATTTTCTCTTACAAAAACAGTGTACGTACCTTGATTTAAAAATACTTTATAGCTGGGGTGCCTGGGTGGCTCAGTCGTTAACTGTCTGCCTTCAGCTCAGGTCATGATCCCAGGGTCCTGGGATCGAGCCCTGCATCGGGCTTCCTGCTCAGTAGGGAGGCCTGCTTCTCCCTCTCCCACTCCCCCTGCTTGTGTTCCCTCTCTCACTGTGTCTCTCTCTGTCAAATAAATAAATAAAATCTTTAAAAAAAAATACTTTATTGCTACAAAATGCTAACCCATCAGCTGAGCTTTCAGTGAATGATAATCATTGATCACAGATCATCATAACAAATATAATAATAAAAAAGTTTGAAATGTTGTGAGAATTACCAGAATGTGACCAGAGACACGAGGTGAGCAAATGTTGGAAAACTGGTGCCAAGAGACTTGAAGACGCAGGCTTGCCACAGACTTTCAGTTTGTAAAGAAGGCATTCTCTGCGAAGCATAGTGCAGTGAGGTGCAGTAACATGAGTTAAACCAGCATCCAGAGGCTTCCAAAAAAATTGTTACTTTTTGCCATTAAATACGAACCCACCTCTGAAAATTTAGGGAGCACACACTCTTGGCCCTCCTACCTGCTAACATTATGGGATAGCAGGTAAAGAGCACAAAACTGGATGGCGTTCGAATTCACGGGTGTGGTGTCTTTTCTTGGAAAGGGACAAATGTAAGGTTTCAGTAACTGGGTTTTTTTGTTTAGGTACACCAGAGACACAGGAAGGTGTGGGCGCACTTGAGTTATTAGGATAATGTCCTTCTAAAAATGCTTGCTCCTTTGTTTGTAGGTGTGAACGATGTTTTCGTGCTCTTAGATAACCCGGGATGAATCCAAGGGTTGGGTTTGGGTGTCTGAATTCATCTCAATCCCACAGCCCAGTAAAGGTGCCTGGGAGATCCTGGCTCCTGTGATATCTTTTTCAGAGATTATAACTCATTTGTGTTCTAGTAGAATTTTCTGCCTTATGTTACTCACATTTGACCTCCTGAAGAGGTTATTTACCTGTCAAACAGGAGACCGTTACTTTTTATAACAGCTCTGTGAGCTTTGTCCAGATTGCGGTAGGAAGCAGCTTTGGGTTGGATTTCCCAGAAATCAGAATAGGAGAGCGGCATTCATTTTCTAGAGTGTTTAAATCAGATTCTTCATTTAATTAGTGAAGTGTAAAAGAGTTTTCTAGGTTTTCACAGTCACTGCAATCTATTTTATTCGTAAGTGTAGCTTTGACATTGTATGCCTATATGGAAACGGAAATAAATGGCTCTCATTTGAAAAAGATTTCCCTAAAACCTTGACTTCAGGAATACCTCCGTTTACCAACGATATACTGATCTTTGTATTTTTTTTTTAACGTATGCTCCTTGAAGCTTAGAGATGGCTTTTAGCACCTTCTACATGGCATAGAAACACTGCATTGCAGATGATAATTAACCTGTCTGTAACTGTTCACGTGCTTTAACACCAGTGATAAATGAGGGAGACCGAGAGAAAGAAGGACATGGAAAGACCTTTGTGCATTTTGGGTTGTAGTCAATATGGAAAATGACGTAAAAATGTAGTCAGTGCTTTGGCATCAACAGCTTGATTTGTGAATGTGCGCTTTTCTGTAATCACATTTAAATGATGAATTTCAAGATTGGACTTGGGAGTTTTGCCTCTGACTGCCTGCATGAGTCTATTTTGGCACCAGAAACAGAAAGTAGTAGATGAAGCAAGCAAGCCTGTGACCTTCATGCACACAGAGGGAGAGAATTCAGCATACACCCATGCGCGCACGCATGTGTGTGTATGTGTAATTCAGGACTTAGCAAACGGATCACGTTTCTAGTTTTTTCTTTTTGTAAAAGAAATCTGTTTCTCTGATGCCCCTTCTGCCTTTGCTAGAGTATATTTGTGACCCTCCCCCAAGACCATTTGTTCTATTTTCCATAGAATTTGGAGTGTTATTTGAGTCTTACGGTCTCTAGATATCCTTGTGGCATTTTAGGTTTCAGATTAATGGGACCCCACCTCCCTCACACAGGACTACCACAGAATTTCTGAATTTACAGACATAGTTGTTCTGCAGAAGAATTTAATCACAGATTTAAAGTCTGTAACTTAGAAAACATTGAACGTGATTGGGTCTCTTCGTCTTTGGTTTCCCTTGAGCAGATGTTTGGTAAGAAAGTAAATGCAGTGAATTCTGAGTGAAAGTTGAGAATTTTACTTGTATCTTTAGGCAGCATGCTGGGATGGAGAATATATTATATTTAGAAAAACATCTCAGCAGCTAACACAAACTTACACATAATTGACAGCCATGCAGTTACCACTCTACAGTTGCAAGAAAAAAATCTCCCTCCGGTCGGCATCTCGTGCTCATTGCTTTGTATGTGTATTTACCGTTGGTATTCTCCACTGAATGTTACCCTTTAAGGTGGTGTAGCAAAGAATTCCAGTTGTCCGGATGGATGTCCACACAGAACGCTTTCTTCTGCCTTTTGTGTAAATTGAATGTGAGTGACAGTTACTCTTGTCCTCCAGATAGTTAAAGTAAAAATGTACTTACCTTCACTCACTAGTGGACGTTTCTTCTTTGTTGAATGAAAAAAAGAATGGAGGGGGCCGCTGGCTGGCTCAGTTGGTAGAGTGTGCAACTCTTGATCTCGGGGTCGTAGGTTTGAGCCCCACGTTGGGTATGGAGGTTACTTAAAGATAAACTCTTTTAAAGAAAAAAAAGAGTGGAAGAATTTTATCCTTGCTCATTTTGAACGGAAGGTGACATGAAGAACCAGACCCTAAGTTCCCCTGAAACTTCTTTCCAGAAGGGCTGCTTGAGAAAAGGGCAAGCTCTATAAAAGAGGAGCATTCTGAGAGGAACCATGGAACCATGGAAGTCAGAGATGGAGCACTCATCTTGACTTTTAGGTAATGGGGGGACGACACTCAACCTCTGTGGGCCTCTCTGTATGTCCTTATTTCTCAAATGAAGGGACTGATTTAGCTTAGACGTTTCCAGGCTTTTGAACTTCACGTCCCATGTGTTTAAAGGCGTACCGAAGCTCACTGGAGTGGTTGGTTTGGCACGAGGAGTGTTGGCTAACAACGCTGTCTGTCTTGCTGTCGCTCTGAGCCTTGAATGGTGGTACTTCTACGTAGCATCATGGGAAGATGTCATTTTTGCTCTTGGCTCTGATGGTTTTGTGTTTTTAATTTTGGTTAAGGCGAATGAGCCCGTATTCAGTTCTGGTGACTTTTAAAGCATATGGTTTTGCATTTGACTGGTAACCCAGTGACATATGAGCTTTATGTCATTGCCACCCAGTACTTACCTGAGTAACTCAAAAACTCTGAAAAATGAACAGTCCATCTGTGCCTCTCTGTAGGCACACATCAAAGTTTTTCCTGGGTTGATCTGCTGATCCGAGTTCCCATGTGTATCTCCCTGGTTCGGGGCCTGGCTCACACTGAGGAGCAGTGCCGAAGCAGCTTTGTTGTGACTTATTTCGGGTCTGCCACGAGGACACTGTGGAGAGGGCTGTCCCGTGTGGCACAGGAGGAGGGACTTTGGGCTCCGTGCAAGGAAAAAATTGCCCTTTTCCTGAGGATCCGATGCCCTTTTATCTTGGAGAACTCCTAAGGTAGAAACCACTCCTACTCTGCACAGGCTTGTAGGAAACTCAGAAAACTTACAAATGCTCACTTTAACCATAAACTAATTAAGTCACTGATCACGGATTGAGTGTTTGAAGTGTGCCAGGTACTGTTCGTGGCACTGGAGATTGAAAATTCAGACATTACGTTTTGGTGAGAGACAGATCATGAACCACCCCCCCCAATGTATAATGTGCCAGATGAATGCTTTGAAGAAAAACACACACCATGTTTTATGTACTAAGCTGTTCCTTAGATGGTGCTTGGCTCACAGTAAACAGGATACAGTATTTGTTATTTTATTAGTAGTAATTTAAATATGTCTGCCCAGAAATAGCTTTCGGTAAGATGAAACATATCCGAGTTCTCCACTGAGTTGCCAGGGCCACCAGATGATGTCCCACCCAGAGATGGTCATACTTTCACTCCTTAGCAGGATGTCTCTGAAGCAGAAATAAACTTGAGAGGAATTTTCGAGGATATGCTTAGAAGACATATTTAATTCTTTGATAGATAATACATTCATATGGTTCAAGTATCACAAAGCTTAGTTTCCTTCCCAGCCACCCCCTAGTTCCTCCAGCCCTGTCCCCTAAGCAGGTTGAGCTGCTTGCTTGCTTCTCAACATACTGTTGAGCCTCTTGCTTTTTAAAAAAATTTATATGTGTATGTATATATGTATTTAAAAGATTTTATTTATTTATTTATTTATTTAGAGTGAGTGTGTGAGCAGGGGGAGGGGTAGAGGGAGAAGGAAAGAGAATCTCAAGCAGACTCCACGACGAGCATTGAGCCTAGTGTGGGTTTCGATCCCAGGACCCTGAGACCATGACCTGAGCCAAAACCAAGAGTCGGAGGCTCAACTGACTGAGTCACCCACATGCCCCTGAGCCTCTTGCTTTTTTAACCAAATAGTGTATGTTCGAGATCTTTCCATATAAGTATATAAAGAACTTTCTCTTTATCTTCTGCTGTGTGAATATACTGTGATTTATTTAATCAGTTCCTTATTGGTGAACATTTAGGTTCCCCGTGTTCCATAACTACGGAATGTGGCAGGGAATAGCCTTGTTCATACGTATGTCATATTGCACGTGGGCAGGTATGATTGTCCGGTAACTCGTAAGTGCAATCACTAGGTCAAAGGGAACATGCTTTTTTATATTCTAACAAATACTGCTGAGTAGTCCTTCATAGCTTTTGTGTCAATATATAGTCTTCTTGGCCATTGCAGAGGACCTGGTTTCCTCTGTTATTGCTAATAGAGTGTGCTGTCAGAGTGTCGGATTTTTATTTTTATTTTTATGTACATTCTCATTTTCTTAACCCATTTTTCCATTTGGATGTCAGTCTTATCAATATGTAGGAATATTTTCTAAATTGGGGCCAGTAGTCCTTTGTGTGAAATAAAATGCAAATATTTTTTCTCACTTCTTTGTCTTTGGACTTTGCACGTGGCTTTTTTTTGTATATAAAAATTTTTGATGTTTTCGCAGATGAAATTGTCAGTCTTTTTTATGTCCTGTAGATTTTTGGGAATAGCTATAAAGATCTTTGTTCTACTAAGGTTTTTGTCCAGTATTGTATCATTTCATTTTTGAGCTTTAGGTGTTTGATCTGCTTGCGCTTTTCTCTTGGTATAAAGGTCGGAGTGTGGATCCACTTTCCTTTCTGCTCTAGATGCTGCTGATGGTCACAGCGGCTGAGCACCAGAGTGGCTGGGACCCGTCTCTCCTCTGCCCTTCCCCATCGCTTTCACCCTTGCCACCCCACGTACCTGGAAACCTTTTCAACTCAGGTTCCACCTCTTGCTTCCTTCTGAGTGTGTCTCCGTCTGCTATTAGGCCTTAAGGATTTTATAAACGTACTGATCAAGTCACATTTATCACACACGCATTAGAATATTTTGTTTGTTTAAGAGGAAATTCGCCAAAGTGCCTTTTATTTCCACAACCTGATTCATTTGGGCCTGTTTGTTGTCTGAAAACTGTTGTTTCATATATTTTGCCTGCTTTCATAGCTGTTTGAGGTAGGAGGGTAAGTTGTTAGTCCATTATGCCTGGAATTGGAAGTGATAGTTGGGAGGTTTTCACACTCACTTTTCAGCCATTGAATGTCAGTGTAGAGGTAGATGATCTCAGAACCATCTTTACTGAGTGATGTTGTAGGAGCATTATCTCTGCACTTGCAGAATCCACTTTCTTTTCAGCTGCATGTGTAATGTTTACCAAGATTGACCATAATCTGGGCTATAAAAAGTCTCAGTAAATATACAAAAAGGATTGAGAACCTACAGAGTGTGTGGTCTCTGACTACAATGACCTTGCATTAGAGAACCATAATCAGATGATACTGAGAAAAATTCCAAGTTTTTGGAAATTAGCTCATCTAAAGAATCAGTTTGTCAAAGAAGAAATCATAGAGCAAATTAGACAGTCTTTTGAACTGAAGGATAATGAAAATACAGAATTTGTGGGATAAAGTTAAAGCAGTGCTTGGAGGGAAATGTATAGCTTTAAAAGTTTCTACCAGAAAAGAAGAAAGATCTAAAAGCAGTGACCTCCATGAAGGTTCTACTTTGTGAAGGTAGACAACAGCACAGAACAACCTAAGTAAGCAGAAAGAAGCAATTGAGATGAGATCAGGGCTGAAAACAGTGACCCACGAAACAGAAATTAATAGAAAAAATTAACCAAGGCTAGATTGGTTCTTTAAGAAGATCAACAAAAATTGATCAAAAAGAAAGAGGACACTGGCTGGTGTCATGAAGGAGGGCATGGTCGTCCTGGAGCCTTGGCTGAGGGACGGGAGGGCCCACAGCTGGGGGCCAGTTGCAGTCCAGGATGGAAGCTTTTGGTCCTGAATCCCTCTTTAAACCCTCCTCGCGTTTGCCTGGGTCTAGTTCCCTGAGTGTGCTGATAGCCTGTTTTTCCATGTCCCCCTTCAATGAGGGACTCACAGAACACCTCCTTTGGCCTTCTGAGCGTCCTGCCTTGGCCCTCTGGTTAGATCAACTTCATTATTTCTCTACTCCATAAAGTTTATGTGTGTTGCCCCTGAGACATTTTTGTCTAATTCTCTGTGTGTGGGCTTTTCTCCACTGTTAGCATTTTGGAATATGGATTGTGATCTAGCTCCTAGCACAGTTTTGGAATATTGTGGGTTTTTTAAAAAATACTTTTTATTTATTATTATTATTATTTGTTTGTTTTTTGGGTGATCAAGCGAGCACGGCGGGGAGGGGCAGAGAGAGAGAATCTTAAGCAGGCTCCACGCCCAGTGCGGAGCCTGATGCAGGGCTCCATCTCACCACCCTGAGATCATGACCTGAGCGGAAAGAGTCTGATGCTCAACCAACTGAGCCACCTTGGAACATTGCGTTTTTGAATGAATGTTCTTCTGGGAAAATGTTTTGAGCTCCAGAAAGCTAAATCATGAATGAGCTTTAGGATCACTTTTATGTACCTGGCTTAAAATGTGTTAATTTCTGTTGTTGCAGTTTAATGACCTACCTAAACTGGCATGAGAACTGTTTGAGAATTTTCTATGTATACATTATTACTAGAAATATCTTATATCAAAGTGCTGAGGCGCCTGGGTGGCTCAGTCGTTGGGCATCTGCCTTTCGACTCAGGTCATGATCCCAGGGTCCTGGGATTGGGCCCCACATCGGGCTCCCTGCTCGGCGGGAGGCCTGCTTCTCCCTCTCCCACTCCCCCTGCTTGTGTTCCCTCTCTCGCTGTCTCTGTCAGATGAATAAATAAAATCTTAAAAAAAAAAAAAAGTGCTGATCAGTTATTTTGAGGGCTGTGGAAGAAATAGAACACGTTTAGTTTTTGTTTTTATATGAGTGACAGTGTGTTGTGGTAGTTAATATGGTTCATTTGGTTATCAAACTGAAACACTTTCATTATATTTTTTGTTAAGTGGTTAAATAAACTGTGTTCATAAATATATTTAATGCTTTACAGTCACTCTTATGCTATAACCTTGGTTATAAACGGTATATTCTTTAGTTCTTAAGCCTGCAGATGCCCTCTGGCCAATATGATTCAGAATTAATTAATAATACTGTTCAGTCTTTTTAGTTGTCACAGTGGTACTTTAAAGAAATACGCTTATAATCTTTGCCTCAGGGTTTCCATAAGTTGATCTTTGAGTTTAGATGAGTGCATTGCTTGACAATGAGGATGTTTTCTTGGTAACTTGAGAGCTCTTACAGACAAGGTAATCAAGCCAGTGTGCATTACCAGGTTGTTGGCATACGTTTAAATAAAATGTGTGACATGTCGTCCATTTCTCCAGTTAATTTTAGCACTTAACCTTCTGAGTAAGACACTTTAATACGGTTTCTGTTTATACCTGAACTTGTAGCTAAATTTCATTTTATAGTTAAAATGGAACTTAGATAAGACCTATAGTTGAATACATTTGAATCATTTCAGTAAATATTTCCAAAGTAAAATTGGAGAAACCTATTTTGAGGGTTTTTATTTTCTTTTAGCCACTAATGGAAAAATAGTATGTGAACCTCTTAAAACATTTTAAGATTACAGCACATCAAAAGTTCAATAAAAAGAAGTACTTTTCTGTGTACAATGCCCATAAAGTATATAAGGCCATGTCCATTTTACTACGTTTCTAGTAACCACACTTTCTCCTCCTTTTTTTCTTAGGTTCTTGATTATTACAGACCACTTTCTGAAGAGCCCGGAATTGGTGAAAGCGATGTATGCCAAAATGAGCAATCAAGAAAGGTAACCCCAAAAACCAGTGTGGTTTTGAGTATTTAGCATTCCATACAGAGTATCCTGTACACATGACTGAGAAACTGTGTGGTTTCTTAGTTGGCACAAAATTTCTAAATACATGTTTCTGTGTCAGTAATGGTTTTAAATTGGTTGGTTAACATTACAGCTTAGCCACAACAGGCGATGATTTACGTGGGGCTGCGCGATCCAGGTTGGCGCCATTATTCAGTAAAGGCAAACTCAGAAACGTTAAGAACAAAATGTTATGCCTGTCCTTTGATTGCAGTTGTGTATTTGAAATGTGCTTCTGTGTTCACATCACTGGTGTAATGATTTGGGACATACTCCACTCACGTGTAGTTTTCCCATAGGTATTTCAGACAAAGACTGGGTACCCGTCCGTGATCTCCCTGCTATTGTAGTGGGAAGAGCAGTGCCCTCGGAGCATGGAGACCATGGCTCCCTGCCTCCTTGTGATGGTAATTCTTTCTGTGACCGTAGCCAGGCCTTTTACTGTGTTTGGATTCAGTTTCTCGGCCTGTAAGATTAGAAGATGGAATGACATGATTCACAGCGCCCTGGATGACTCCCATAGCTCATGTGTTCCCTAGCCTTATTGGGAATGTTGCCTTAGGAAAAATAAAACTTCGAATCACGGCTCTAATGATCAAAAACTTTAAAAAATGTTAATCTTTTGATTGTAGTCACAATTTTTATAATTGCTGTGGTTTTGAAATTCTTACTATCTATGTGATTTCCAAATTAAGCTTTTACACTCCTTTGTAGTCTCGTTAAGTGGGATTTCTTCTTTGAGAGCTTTAACGAAAAGGAAAGTTCGTGCTTTTAAAGTCAGTTTAAATGCCATGTTTATAAAGCCAGTGGGCCCTCCCCATATGCATACTTCTGTTGCAGAAAAAGAATTATTTGTAGCTTTTTGACCTAAAATAAGTGAGGTGTAGAGCAGTGCTATCACTTGGGAAGCTGCTTTGCAGTAAGGAATACCCGAACGCAAGGAGAATGATACACGGTTGAGTTGTATTTTTAATACTCAGTTTTACATTTTCCATATTGCTGTCAAAGGATCTGTTTTTGAACTGCTCTGTCATGTAACCAAATGAAGATGCCAGACTAAACATTTTCTATTTTTACTTATAAAGACGTTGTAGCCACTGCTCCCCTTCATGCAGTGTCTGTTCACGTGCCACGGCCCCTCTTGACTTTTCTTCCTGAGAAGTGTTTTTGTTTCTTCACGTCATTTGTCACGCATCGTATTGTGTTGCACACCTGCATGGTGCTGTGTGACCCTGCCGTTGGGCTGTTGGCCCTGCGAGGGCACGGGCTCCATCTTTTTCTTCCGGGGTGGCCATGTTCCCAGATGGTGCTTGGCACGTCAGGGTGCCAGAAAAAGTTGTTTAGATGAAAACACGAGGAAGTAAATGAATTTTCTTACTCGTGAAAAGGTCTGTCCAGTTAGTACACTGACTCCTGGAATGCCATCTACTGAGGTGGAAACCTCAGAGCCCTCAGGTCCCCTTCTGCTGGCTGAGTCACAGGCAGCGCCTTCCTGTGGGCGCTGCCTCGTGTGTCCTCAGTGGTGTGGCATGCAAGGCCTTTACCATGCAGCTTCATCTCCAGCCCCTTTCCCCCGTTCTCGGTTACCACATTATGGCGACACAGAACTTCTGTCAGTTCTCGAGGCCTTGCCTGTAATTTCATGCTTTTGCAGATGTCATTTTCTCTGCTTGGAGCGTCCTGGCCACTCACTGCCTCTCCTTCTGGTGAATGTACAGCTGACCCTTGAGCAACACGGGTGTGAACTGCGCAGGTCCACTTATATGCAGATTTTTAAAATAAGTACAGTCCTGTAAATATATTTTCTCTTCCTTCTGATTTTCTTTTTTTAAAGATTTTATTTATTTATTTATTTTATTTTAGAGAGAGCGCCCGTGTGTGTGTGAGCAGGGGTGGGGGAGAGGGAGAGGGAGAGAGAACCTCAAGCAGACTCCGCACTGAGCACGGAGCCCAGCGCAGGGCTCGATCTCATATCCCTGAGATCATGACCTGAGGTGAAACCAAGAGTCAGACGTTTAACTGACTGAGCCACCCAGGCACCCTTTTTTCTTATGATTTTCTTAATGACATTTTCTTCTCTCTAGTTTACTTTATTGTAAAAACACAGTATATAATACATACAACATACAAAATACATGTTAATCAACTGACGTTACCGTAAGGCTTCCGGTCAACAGTCGGCTATTAGTAGTTACGTTTTTGGGGAGCCAAAAGTGATAACATGGATTTTTGACTGACCCTTTGGTGTTCAGGGGTCAGCTGTACGCTCATGCTTTTAGGCCCTTGTCAGAGCTTGTGTGAGGTTTTTGTGGTGACGGACTCAAACAATTGGCTGGGGGGCCTGACGAGTTCAGTGCTGATGGTGTGTGGCGGGGGGAGGACCCAGGGAGGAAGGAAAAGGGGTCTTGGCAGGAGTACTCAGTCTGCGGTCAAGTAGAGCTCTTGGGTTCCCTGTTGACTCCTTTTCAGGCAGTTATGGGTAATTCTGTGTTCACAGTTGTGAGTTTGCAGATTAATAGGATTGAAAAGATTAGAGTTTTTCTCAACAGGGATGTGTAATGAATTAACTTCTTTTCTATGCACGTGGAATGGTGCTGCGTGCCTTGTTTTTGAGAACTGAGAACATTCTCTGTGTTCACTGTGGTTCAGATGAGGAACTTCACTAGAGACCCCTGTGGACACACTGTGGTGCTTTTGGGAACACACATCAGAATCGCCTGAGGAATGCCCAGGCTGTGGCCCCACCTGCTGAGTTAGAATGTCCAGTTGGGTTAGGGGCTGCCAGGTTTACACATTTGAGGGTCAGTCAGTAAAACAGGTAGTGGCAGTCCCCGGGGCATCACAGGGACAGTGTGGGTGGCTCCGGAGGGAAAGTGCTTGGAATGTCACCACTCATCGACTCCAGACTACTCGGTGAGAAGTTTAGGATTATAAGTCAAAATCAGTTCACATGGTTGACTCAGAGAAATGAGAGTCTGCATTTATAGGATTTTCTGGTCCTCCTTCCCAATGAATTGCAGTATTACTAGATTAAACCTAGCTGCTCTTGGAAAACGCTTGGGTGGTTCTCAGGCTTATAATCCGTACAGCAGAGTAGTGAACAGCAGAGGTGGTTCTGTGGCTCATGGCTTTGGGTAAGTTACCTGTACTTGGGGAACTCTGGTCCATCTGTAGAACAAGGATAAGAACAGTAGCCGCCCCATGAAATTGCCGTAACTGATTGAAATTTATGAGGAGGCTGTGCCTGGCACGGGATTATCACTCAGTGAATGAGTTGCTAGTTCTGCCTCTGTGCTTCTGCTGCTGGTCCTCCGCCCCTCCATCACCACCGCTGCTGTTAGTCCTGCCGCTCTGCCACCTTGTCTCTTCCTCCAGGTGGCATCTTATAGCCGTTTCATTTCATCCTCCAGAGACCCTGGGAAGTGGGTGTTATTCTTGCCATCTGCCCTACTGGGACCTGCGGTTTTGTAGGTGCGGGTGTTTGCCCCGGGTTACAGAGGTAGCTGGGGGCGTGTTTGAACTCAGTCTGTCGGATGCCAAAATCAGTTATCTTCTTCCCCGCAACACAAGAATTTCTTATCTCTGTGACTTACTAAAGGACTGGTGAGATTAATTCAGCCATAGCTTTGTGCCTGTATCTCGGTTAGCTTGTTCAGGTTAATGAAAGGTTTGGCCTTTGTGGGCACATCATTCAACAAATTGTATATGTGGAGGAGTCCAAATGTAAATTCATGGTTTGTTGGAGCTCTCAGTCCTGAAATTTGAATGACATTTTATTTCTAGAATTAGAGAGTATTATTTCATACCCCGCTCATAAAAGTCGCTCACTCACGTGTCCCCCATCCTCCTGCGCCCCTCACTCCCGTCCTCTCATAACAAACTTCCCATTTCAGGACGGCACAGGCGTGGCTATTAAAATTGTAGCCTGCATCATTAATTTAAGCATAACTTTCAAATAAAAATTTTGCTATAGAATTTTCCCTTAAAATTCTTCACATGTATATATATTGCCTTTTTTTTTTCTTTATGAAACAGGAATCCTCATTTTGAGGGCAGACTGTGTAACTATTTAATCAGAAGTGGATCAGAAAGATTGTGAATGACAGCCGGTGGTTGAGGGAGAGAATCCTAGAAGCTCGAATCTGAATTGAGGGTTGTGTCTGGTAGCCTAAGGCAGACCTGAGGATTCCGGGGTTGAAGGATGCAGGACTTTTACACCAATGTGTGACTGTAGACAGCTAGTCCCTGACCTCTTCAACTAGGTCTCTTGCTTTTTCATCCTTCACTTCTGAGTGAATAAATAGGTGAGTGAATAGCACTTGTATTCTGTTACCTTTTCAAGGAAGGATTTAGTGCGGTTCCCACACAGCTGCAAGAAGTAAGACATTCCACATCATGTCCCATTTTCCTGGATTCTGCAGGACATTTCAAGTTTCAACACACATACGGTTTCTGGCTTGGAAAGGGAGGCGGCCAATGTAATGCGCCATTAAAATAAATGAATCTGAAAACAGATTCCTACTGGAGTGGTGTGTCCCGCACCTGACTCCTGTATTTGACCAGAAGGATGGTTTTTGATGGTGGCTCTAAGTAGAGGGAGTTGGAGAGTTCGATGGGGACTCGGGTTGGGACAGCCCCAGATTGTTGGACCCACTCCCTAATAATGGGAGCCCCCAAACGTTTTTATGGACAGAGAACACAATAGAAGTAGGAGCACTTAATGAGGTCTAGTTTATTCTCAGGTGATATTTAAACTTGATTTGTATTTTTAGATTTTGAACATTCATTTTTTATTTTTTCCTTAAGTTGACTTACTCCTTCTCTGCTCAGCCGTCCCGTGTTACAATCACACAGTAGAGTGGAGAGGTGAGGCTCCTGAGCAGGGAGAAGTCTGAGGGGTGGATGGCCTGTGGTGAGCTTGTAAGGAAGGCTGCGTCTGTGCTGACCATGTCTATCAGCTCCAGCTTCCAGGTCTCCCTCAGAGTGTCCCCTGGGACTCCAGGGCCTTCCCGCTGCTGCTAGACAAGCTTGGGTACCATGCTGGGCCTACCTTTTCTGTCTTGGACCTCACGCAACTCCTTCACGATCTCTTCTTTCTCTTCGCCCTGTTGAGTAATAGTCCACAAGGTGCTGAATTCCCTAAAACCAGAGCTCATGACTTCTCATACCCAGCAATCATTGCCACACTATTCCAATTTAAAAGGAGTATTTTTAAAGCAGACATTTGGGTTCCTTAGGTGGCCTCCTCCCTAGCATTCCCGGAAGGTTGTCCTGCCTGGCTTTATGGCCTGAGAGGACCCCATTCATTTTTAAAGTTTCTGTGTGAATAAGGGAAAACAAAAACATCCTAATGCTGAACTATTTGTTGTTCTTTTGTGCTCAGTTGAGACAAATATTTGTTTTATTTTGGGTTAATGATTGCTCTAAGAAATTGGAGGCTTTTAGGAATTTTGAAAACCAGTAAAGTCTGTGTGTGATTTTTCCAGACTGATGATCTTTTTCATCATTTTGCAAAACTACGGGAAGAGTTTGGTATAGTTTTATTTCGTACTTGAAACTTGTAGCAGTAAACAAATTCTTCGTTTGTTTGTTTGGTAAGAAATGTTCCGTGCCTACTGTACATGTATTTTCCCCATTTGCTTAGCTAGCATCCGTGTCCTTTCTGGTTTGGAAATAAATGAGAGTTATGCATTTAGTCCCATGTCACAGTGTGATTTTGGGAAACATCCTGCTTGGTTTATGCTGGATAGACTACCCTGTATAGGATTCATTTTTTTGGTCAGAGAAGGAAAGAGCTTGTTGAATAGAAATACTTATGGGATCGTTTAAGTGTTGATGTAAAATGGCATGGGTTTGGTCTTCAGATTTATGTTTTTATGAACTAAAATAACGAAACAAGCAAAGCCAGCCTTTACAAGAAGGACAGTAAAGTGAGGAGCTGAGGCCTGTGGCCCAGGAGTGAGAGGTGGAATCCTGTGCATGGATCCCGACATGGCACGTCTGAGTGACGTGAGTCAGGTGAGTCAGCCTCACTGAGCCGTATTTGCCGAGCGTAGCCCAGGCCAGTGACAGTAGCTGTCTCTCGGAGATCGTGCGTGTAGAAGGTTCGTTAGCTCAGTAGTGGGCTGTGAATAAATGTTATTAGCCCACTGAACCTCACATTTGTTGTCATTGTGCATGTGTTAGAAAACCTAATCCGACAGCATTTCTGAAATATTGAATTAAGGGCTTACAGGAATGCATATAGAAAGGGTGCTGGTTTCTGTAGTCAGGTCACATCAAAGAAATCAAGATTTTAAAAAATAGGTAATTGATGAAGAGTCATACTATTCACACAAAATATTTCCCTAGCTAGACATTATGAACAAAGTAAGAAATTTAAAAATAAAAATGTTCTCTTAAAATGCTCTCATTATTTTTAGCATTGTACAATTTCAGTATTACATATTCATGTAAAACTCTTGTACATTTTACAGAGTTACATTGCTAGACCTCATAATTGCAAAATTAGTGGGGGATGAGCCACTGACCAAGGATGACATCCCTGTGTTTTTGAGCCATGCTGAGCTGATTGCAAGCACTTTTGTGGATCAGTGCAAGATGGTGCTCAAATTGACCTCCGAGCAGCATGCAGACGATGAGGTAAGAGGACAGATTTCAGAATCTTGGATGGGAGAGAACAGGGAGATTTTCTAAGCCAGCTAGGCCCTCTCTGAGAATTCTTTTTTAAAACTTTAAAAAATACTGCATAAGTAATGAGTGGACTGCTGTGGACTGAATGTTTGTGTCCCCTTCCCTCCAAATCCATATGTTGCAAACCTGATGGCCAAGGTGATGGTCCTAGGAGGCTGGGCCTGTGGGAGGTGAGCAGGTCTTGAGGGTAGAGCCCCCAGTATTGGGATTAGTGCTCTAACAAAGAGACCCTGCAGGGATCCCTTGCCCTGTCTACCGCATGAGGACACAGCGAGAGGTCGGCCATCTGCAGCCTGGAAGAGGGCCTTCATCAGAACCCAGCCGTCCTGATCATGGACTTCCAGCCTCCACAACTATGAGACATCAGTGTCTGGTTGTTTCCAAGCCACCCAGTCTGTGGTATTCTGTTACAGCGACCCAGATGGATGAGGGCAGTTAAGGAAAACAAGGGAAAACAGTGCCCTCATTCCTACCATCCAGAGTTAATGACTTGAAAACAGATTCTAGTTAACATATTTTTCTAGGCAGATAACATCAAATATATGCGTGCATCCATGCACACACACACACACACAAACATATATATTTTAAAAATGAGATCATGCTGTGCTGTTTGTAAGTTTCTCTTTTTTTTTTCTCCTGAATGTAAGTTTTATGAGGGTAGAAGTTTTGACTGTTATGTTCATAGTACTGTGCACACAGTAGGCCCTTAGTATTTGCAGAATGAATAAACAGTACATTGTCAGTGTCTTTTAAAAAGTCAGTGTAGCATTAGAAGTGACGAATTTGCCATAATGTATTTGTCCAGCTGTTAGTTGGACATTCTGGTTGTTCTTACCTGTTTTCTGTAGTTAGTGCTGTGGCACATGTCCTTGCAATTCCGTCTTTGTACCTTTCCCTGCTGTTAACCCAGGAGTGGAATTGCTGGGTGTTAGGGTACATCCAGTTTTGTGGTTTGTTTGTTTTTTTTTTTTTCTTTTTTAAGATTTATTTATTTGAGAGACAGAGAGAGTGCACACACTTGAGATGAGGGAGGAGCAGATGGAGAGGAAGAGACAGAATCTCGAGCAGACTCCCCGCTGAACACGGAGCCTGATGCTGGGCTTGATCTCAGGACCCTGAGGTCATGACCTGAGCCAGAATCTAGAGTCGGACGCTTAACTGACTGAGCCACCCAGGAGCCCCGGGGTGTATCCAGTTTTAAAGCTTATATTTCTAAATTGCCTTCCAGAACGTTCGTTTCTTCTGTCATCATAAGACATTCCCGATCATACACCATCCTGGCTAGCTTCTTCAAGTAATTTTTTCGTTTTACTTTCCTTGAGGCCTCCCTGGATTATTCCAGTCTTTACTAAGGGGATGGAAGCATTGATACATCCTTCACACTTGAGAACTTCTCTTTATTTTTGTCTGTCCCATCTTCCTTCCCTTCTGTCTTAAAGTTAGAATGGTTCTTTCTCTGGAATACTGCTCAGCAGTAGAAAGGAATGGGTTCATGATAAAACAGCGGAGACGAATCCCAAACATACGCCTGAAAGTAGCCAGACTAGAGAATGTATCTTATGATTCCATCTTTGAAATTCTGTAGAAGGTGAAACTTACTGATACAAACAAAGCAGATCAGATGTCACCTGGGGCTGGAGGGGAAGGGGTGGATTTGATTGTGAAGGATATGAGGGTACATTTTGGGTAAAAGAAATGCGGTACATGGCTGCATACCTTGACAGAACTCTGTACGGTACACTCAAGGTGGATGTATTTTATTGCATGTCAGCTGTAGCGCAGTAACACTGATAGGAACATTTCTGTGCTGATGGGAGTGATGGGTGGAGAGCGACTCCTGTGGGCAGAGAGGTGGGAATAGCTGGGAGGGGCTGCCCTTCCCCGGGACCATCCACTCTCTGCGGGTCCATTCACATTTCCTGCATCTTGTGTGTGTGATGCCATGAACCTGTTAACTCCCTCTGTAAATGCAGGCCGTGGTTATGACTCTTCCACCGTGACAGTAGATTTCCTTCTCTGTGACTACACCTTTTTTCCAGGTTACTTTGCTAAGGATGTTCTGTGCTGTGTCCTACAGACCATGTTGGGTCTCGATGACAGAGCTGATAGTTTAGTTCTCATTTCTGTGGTAGGAGAGGCCAAGTCTTGACTCCGTGATACCTTTCTTTTCTGGAGATAGATTTGCCTCTGTTTCCAGCAGGAGGAGCAGTGAGCTGTGCTTCAGAAAAGTAAAAATTAATTCTCTAGGAGACAGAAAAGGAGGTAAAACTTAGTACTTGTTAAACCACAGCTTTAAGCTTTTTCAAGGCACTGGCATTTATAGTATAGATGACTTCAGTGTTATAATAAGAAATTACCTGATGGAACTTTTTATATTGAGGAAAATTTATATTTTTCTTTCAAGCATTTTTTTTCTCTAAAAGGGGAATAATTACTATATATTAATAAATAGAAATTTGTAGACAGTTTTCTTTTGAAAAGCCCAAATCATTCACTGTTTTTTTAAATTTTATTTTATTATGTTATGCTAGTCACCATTCATTGCATCATTAGTTTTTGATGTAGTGTTCCTTGATTCATTGTTCACTTTTTAAAAAAATTGATCAGGTGCTTGGGTGGCTCAGTTGGTTAGGCGTCTGCCTTGGGCTCGGGTCATGGTCCCGGGGTCCTGGGATCAGACCCCATGTCAGACTCCCTGCTTGGTCTAGAGTCTGCTTCTCTCTCTCTCCCTCTGAGCCTCCCCCCTGCTCGTGCTCTCGCTCTTGCTCGCTCTCTCACTCTCTCTCAAATGAATAAAAAAGTCTTTAAAAAAATTGATCTATAAAGTCGTGACTTGTGCATATTGGTGTATATGTGTTCTCCTTTAAGTTAGACATTTTTTTTAAAAAGCTACAGTAGTTTTTAAGAAGACCTCTAACCCCAATATTTAATATACCATATACCCAGTGGTATACTGCAGCCAGGCAATACGACTTCTGAGAGTCACTTGTTAAAATATTCAGATATCCATGAGCTGACTGTTGAATTCTTGGTAGCTTGAAATCGGCCATGGTGGAAGTATTTCTACCATGGAAATCAGCAAAGGCCGCAGATCAGGGCTCTCTGCTCCTCCCTCCTTTTGCATCTCCCCACAGCTAGCAGGCCAGCAAACCTCTGCGTTTACCCAGTTGTGATATTCTTAGGACAAGATAGCCAGTGAGGGTCTCATAATGTTGTGACCAAAATATTGGAGTGAAAATTGTCGTCTTGGGGTCATCTATTGTGTATTTGTGTAATTGTTGGGCTTTAAAGTCCTGAGGCTTTTTTTTTTCATGTCTTCCTTAATAGAAACAGTCTGAGGATCTCACATTAACATACGTGTTTCTGTCTTCGGTATTTTTTGTATACGTGTCTCCAGTTTCTGAGAACCTTTTCGTCGGTGCTAATGTGCAATTTATCCCGTAGGACTTAGAGTTCAGTTCAGCTTTATCTCGAGCCTTAGTCTTGTTGCTTGTAGGGAGCCTGGCCTTTCCTCTGGAAGTTAAATAAATTCTTTTTGGTTTTGTATATTCTCGTATTCATCTGTTATGAGAATTATCCTCAGCTGGTGGGTTTTTCGTTGTTTTATTCCTTGCGTTCCCCAACTTACGTTATAATATCTGTTAATATAGTAGGTATTTAATAAATATTTGTGGAATAAGAAATGGTAATCTTTCATTCCACAGATTGATAAGGGATTAAATATTTGTATTGTGCAAATAATATTTGCTTATTAAATAAAAAATAAAATTCACACTGAAGTCAGTGAAACAGTGAAACAGAAGTCCCGCCCAGCCCCTGTCTGTTTTCTCTGGACATATCGTCATATACTTTTTTCTTCTCTTCTCAGAGATTTTTGTAAGTATACACCTGTTTTTTGTTTGTTTCTTCTTCTTCTTTTTTTTTAAACAATACTACTTCTTTTATTCTTCAACTTCTTTTTTCACTTAGCCTGAAGTGTCTTATACATCTTTCCATTTAACACATTATGTGCCTTCATCTGCTTCTTCCTCACAGTTGAGCAGAATTCCACTAGACGGAGGAGATGGAATTTCCTCATTTGTTCTCTGTCGACGTACACTTCAGTTGCTTCCAGGGTTTTCCTCAAACCTTTACAGATAATGCTGTAGCGTGGATATCTTTGCAGTTTTGGACAGGTACATCTGGAATTGTGAATTTCCGGACGTTGAATCGCTGAGTCAGAGAGTCTGTTTATTTAAAATGTTTAGAAATACTTCTAAATGCCGCACGAAAAGAACATGGGAGTAAATGGGTTTACAGCCTTTCACTAATCTGATTTAATGCCCATTTCTCTGTAACTGTTTTCAGTGTCCAGCATGTTAATTTGTTTTTCATATTAGGTTACCTTTTAAAATACAGTTATTAATGAGCATTTTCAGAAGATTAGTGTTTCTGTCTTATATACAGGAAACTTCCCCCCCCATAGTTAATTTTTTGTTTGAATTTATTTATGGTATTCTCAGCCTTTTAGAGGTTTGTATTTTTGTTTTTAATCTAGTTAGGCTTGCCAGTTTTATCCTTATGGTTTCTGAAGTTTCTTACATATTTAGTAAAACCATCTCCACTTAGATTGTGGAAATATGCACCTGTGTGTTCTAGTTCTTTCAGTATTTGGTCCACATTTTTAACTGAATTTGTTTTTTGAGCAAGGAGGGAAGTACAGATCCAGATTATGTCTTTTGATGATCCAAGATTCTGTAATCTTTGGTAAAAGACCACTTGGGTTTGAATCCTGATTTCCTCTATTACTGGTGTGTGCTCTTGGAAAACTTACTTATTTTCTCTCCCCCAGTTTCTCTGCCTGGAAAATGAATAGTATTTTGACGTAAGCATTTACTACACTGATCAGTACATAGTTAGTGCTCCCTAAATGTTAGCTGTTAATTGTTGTGTCAATACTGTTTAGTGAATGATCTCATCCTTTCCACTATTTTTAATGCTACCTTTGTCATATATTACATTCTTGTATATTTTTGGATCCATTTCTGTGTTTCTGACATTTTACAGAGAGAACCAGTGAGATACTAACAGCTGTCAAAGAATTCAGAGAGCCACGTGTTTATACACGATGAAGGAATGCTGGAGTGATCTGACCCATAGATGCAAACAGTGGTCTATGCACAAGGCAGTAATTTAATTGCATTCCAGCCAGACCCAAGTAATCTAGGTTTCTGTGGACAAGAGTCATTTGCACTATTATCACTTTTCTACAACTTAGAATATTGTAAAATAGTTGAAAGACACTAAAGGGTAAAGTTAACCCAGACAGATGATCTACACAGGAGACTAATCCCCCCCCCCCGACCCCGCCTTCTGCCCACTGCAGAGGCTTATTCCTTTGATGTGCCTGTGTCTTGTTTTCCCCAGTGCCCAATTTCATGACTGTAGTTGTATAATACTTACAGATACTAGAAGGGCATCTCAAGTATTCCTCTTAGTTTTTAAGAGAATCATTTTCCTGGCTTTTTTTTTTTCATTATTGCTTTCCAGATGCTCCTTGGAAACACATTATTAATAAAAGGATTCTAATGATTAAAATTGGGAATGTGTTAGGTGGAGCTAGATTAGTTTTCTTTTTGGGTTTATTTCAGTTGACATCATAGAATTTAGGAGCTGGAAAGAAACATCTACACGATTTCTTCCAACCCTCTAATTTTATTCTTATCTTCTTATCATGGAAAATTTCAAACAGACTAAGCGACAAAAGCATCCTGAGCCCCATCACCCACATCAGCAGCACTCTGTTCATTACTGCTCTTGTTTCATCCATGATCCCGACTTGATCTTGCGGCAGCAGCCCTGGATTGAAGCAAAATTCCGACATGTCTCATCAGGTCATTATTTTATACGTATCTTTAAAAGACGAGTCACACCCAAGTCAACTACAGTTAGCACACCTAAAAAATTAGCAGTATAGGACGCCTGGGTGGCTCAGTTGGTTAAGCGACTGCCTTCGGCTCAGGTCATGATCCTGGAGTCCCGGGATCGAGTCCCACATCGGGCTCCCTGCTCGGCAGGGAGTCTGCTTCTCCCTCTGACCCTCTGCCCTCTCGTGCTCTCTGTCTCTCTCATTCTCTCTCTCAAATAAATAAATAAATAAATAAATCTTTAAAAAAAATTAGCAGTATAATTATAATATCAAGTAAACAATACTCAGATTTTTTTCCCCATTATCTAATAATTTTGTTCAAGTTTATTTCTTCAAATCAGGATACAAACAAAGGCCATACATTGCAATCTGTTGTTGTACCTCAAATATCCATTAATGTATATGTTTCCCTTTCTTGCCCCCCTTCTCTTCTTTTTTTCCGCCTTTTTTTCTTTTGCTAGTTCTTTACTGAGGAAACTGGGTTGTTTTACCTGTGGAGTTGTCTACAGTTTGGACTATGATTTTATCTTCATGGTGGTGTCTAGCATATTCGTCTTGTCCTTGCCTTCCTGTGACTGATAATTAATTCCAGAGAGCTATTCAGATTTGGGTTAAGTTTTTATGTCTTTTTTTCCCAGTAATATTTTATTGTTGATGATATGTGCTTTGATCAAGAGGCACATAATGTCTGGTTGTCTCTTTTGTGATGTTAGCTGTTGTAAATGATTGTTACCTGGGTCCATTCATTCTTTGGGGGTCTCAAAATGGTGGTATTTTGACTCTTATCATTTAGAAACTTCTCCTAATCAACTGTTAGGTTATACAAGGTACATTTTGGTTACCAGTATTCAAAGTTATGAATTGGTTTTGTGGCATCCTCAGTGAGTTGTTTCGTTTTGATTTCATCACTTGTGATGTCATAGTTTTAAAACCACCTGATTTCTTTCTCTCTCCTTTTTTTTAAAGATTTATTTATTTATTTTAGAGAAGGAGCAGGAGCAAGAGAGAGAGAGAGAGGAAGCAGACTCTCTGCTGACCATGGAGCCTGACGAGGGGCTTGATCCCAGGACCCTGAGATCATGACCTGAGCCAAAACCAAGAGTCGGACGCTTAACTGACCTAGCCACCCAGGCGCTCCCTAATACCTGATTTATTTTTAATCCATTTTAGCTGTCATTCTCCCTAGTTTTCTTTTTTTTTTTAAGATTTTATTTATTCATTTGAGACACAGAGAGAGAGAGAGAAAGAGAGAGAGAGAGAGAGCATGAGCAGGGAGAGAGGCAGAGGGAGAGAGGAGAAGCAGGCTCCCCGCTGAGCCAGGAGCCCGATGTGGGGCTCGATCCCAGGACCCTGGGATCATGACCTGAGCCGAAGGCAGACGCTTAACCATCTGAGCCACCCAGGTGCCCCTCTCCCTAGTTTTCTAATGTGCCATTGCTGGCCAGTGAGAGCCTTCTCAGGTTGCTTCTGATTCCTTCTGACATGATCCCGATCGTCTCTCACAGCTTGTTTTCTGTGTTCAGGATCATGTGACACGTGTTCTGCCCCAGATCTACAACCAGTCAGCCACTTCTTGAAGGGGGAATGGCATCTGCAGATGACAGTCTGGGCAACTGCCCATTCACAGAAGAGGGTGCTGATGCTGCATGACGTCCACGGGTTTGCTCAAGAGTCTTTTGAATGTGGCTCTGATTTCCCAACCTTCTCATCTAGATATCTCCCCTAACTTGTTATCGAGCAAGTGAAAGCTAGAGTAAAATTAAAGATACAAGGCATTAAAAATGTGTGTTGTGGGGCACCTGAGTGGTGCAGTCATTTGAGCGTCCAACTCTTGATTTCGGCTCAAGTCATGACTTCTGGGTCATGGGATCAAGCCCTGTGTTGGGCTCTGCACTCAGTGCAGAGTTTGCTTGGACTTCTCTCTCTCTCTCCTTCTAAATAAATAAACAAACGAATGAATGAATGAATAAATAACAATTTTTAAAAAAAATAAATGTTTCTTGTGGTTTCTTTTGAGATTTCAGAATGGTAGATTAGAATATTACCTTTAAATCTCCTAACTGAAGAACAGTAAGTACATGTTTAGAATTAACAAAAAGAAATAGTTTATTTTTCTTTTGAAGAATGTTCTCTTTATGACCTAAATTTATAGCGTCTACCGCATTTTGCTAAATAATGTGCACTTTAAAAATTAGGGCCAAAATCTGTACAAAATTGGATTTTACCATTTTATTCAGATTACCTAATACCATATAGTTGGTAGCTGGTAGTTTTTTGTTCATTTGGTCCATTTGATAATCAGTTATTGAGTAGTTATGTGAACTAACATTTCCAAATAATGTTATCTTTTCCAACCTTGCAAGATACTGCATAAAGGTTTATATTTACCCAGAAATAATGCACATTCTTGCAGTCAGAGTTCTTTCAGCCACAGTATTTTACAGGATTCCTGTGGACAAGAAATTTATGTATTTCATGGGATAGTTGTATCTTTAAAGTAGAACTTGCTTGCTGGGAATGCTTTAAAAAGAAAGTATTTGCATAAATGTTATGTACGTAGCTAGTAATTTTGAACATTTATTCCACTGTTGGAAGGTATTTTTGCTTGAATAAGAACTTTTCTGACTCTTCGCTCCAAGAAGACACATAATGACACATAATCTCGCGTTCTTGATGGCAGATGTTGCTGTGAGTGAAAATGATTGTTCACGTACAGATTTAATACTTCTGTTTTGTTCTTGGTCATTTTGTTTTCTCTCTTTAGATGCTGACTTTACCAGCACCAACTCTTTAATAGTTTTCATAGTATTCCATTCTCTTACCATTATTTATAACAGTTGCAAATTATTTAGCTTGACTTAAAGTCATGTTTTTTTTTTTTTAGGAGGCATTGGCCACAATTCGGCTTCTTGATGTCTTGTGTGAAATGACCGCTAATACTGATCTGCTCACCTATCTGCAGGTTTTTCCTGGCTTGCTGGAAAGAGTGATTGGTGAGTGAATTATCCCACATGCTATTGTTTGTAATTAAGGAATCTTTGGCTTGTCATGCTGAAATGTAAGTCCAAACACAGATCCTTAATTTTCGTTGTATTGCTCTATTTTTGAGATTTTTTTTTTAATATTTTTTTTTCTTGGGAAGAATCACTGTGTTTTTGTACCAGCTCTGGCTTCTGACACTGACCTGTTGTTTCACTCAGGATGCCTGACCTGTAGATGAGAATACTAATGCCTGTTACTCAGGGTGTACATCATGGATGTTTCCTTAGTAGTGTTGTGGCTATGTGGTAGGAGGTTTGTGATGATGGTGGCAGTTTGGTGATGGGGGTAGTTTCAGCAGTGTTGATGGTGATTTTTATATTCGTTTTCCAAATTTGTTAAGTATATTTTTCCCAATTACTTTTATAGGGCACAAAGAATAGTGCCTTACACATAGTGATTATGTCTTTGATTCTTAACCATTGGTTGGAATACCATCCTTGCTAAAAAGTCATTTGCAAAATAATTCAAGTAGAACCTGTTCCTTGTGGTTAGCCATACTTATGGTGTTGTTATTCACTGTTTGCTATTTTTTTCTTTTAAAAAAGGATTATACTTACTGTGGAGATGCATATGCTAAGAAAGATGAATTTGTATCGAGGTGGGTAGATGAGTCAGCAGTGAGCTATAGAAGGTGTTTAGAATCTCATGTGAGTGTTTTATTTTGAGTGCAGTGCTTTTAGTGGTAATTAAAATAAAACACCACAAACCTAGGAAACAGAATCTTTTTAGAAAAACGTGTGTGTTTGGATCCAGGGCAGACATGGGTTGGTCATCCCAACTCTGCCAAATTACTGACTTCTCTGAGCTTGATTTCTTCATTATAAAATTGAGAAAGTGATACTTGCTTTTTTTTTTTTTTTTTTAAGATTTTATTTGTCAGAGAGCACGCAAGCAGGGGGAGTGGCAGGCAGAGGGAGAAGCAGACTCCCCACTGAACAAGGAGCCCGATGTAGGACTTGATCCCAGGACCCTGGGATCATGACCTGAGCCAAAGGCAGACGCTTAACCAACTTGAGCCACACAGGCATCCCGGTACTTGCCTTTAATAGGTTTGTTAAGAGTGTTAAATGGGATAACGTGGAAACACTTAAGTATAGCTTCTGGAAGATGATCTATTTTCATATGCTGACTGGAGGCATTTCATAGAGCATAATAATTTTTCCTCTTTTGAATATAGCCAGACTAGATTTATGGAGAGTACATGTTGCCTTCCGATTATCTGGACAGTGAGAAAAAAAAAAATCAACCTACTTCTTGGTTTTTGTCATACGGCTCATTACAGAATGAGTGTGGATTGTATTTTAGACGTAGCTGACTGTAGTTGTCACATGAGTTCCTTCATAAAGAATTTGGGATCGGAAACCTCTTTATAAGAAAGATTGCAGAAGGCACCTGAGTGGCTCAGTTGCTTAGGTGTCCGGCTCTTGGTTTTGGCTCAGGTCATGATCTCCTGGCTGGGGCATCGAGCCCGTGTCAGGCTCCGTGGCTCAGTGGAAAGTCTGCCTCCTCTCTGCCCCTCCCCTCGTTCACACACATGCATGTGCATACACATACTCTATCTCTCAAATAAATAAATAAATCTTTAAAAAAAAAAAAAAGAAAGAAAGATGGCAGAAAATTTTTAGCTAACTTTTCTTTGTGGATAAATAGAAAGTCCAGGTTGGGATAATCATTATGGCTTATCTCCCCAAAACCAGAGTCATGAAAAAATTTCAAGCAAAAGAAGAGTTTTCTAATCATTAAAGGTACTCTACCTTTATTTTATTTTAGTCCATTAATGTAAATTAGATTTGTATATGGAAGGTCAGTACAAAATACTGAAAATTTTTTATGGAAAATAAAACTGTTTTCGTTGTAGACCTTTTACGACTGATTCATGTAGCTGGCAATGACACCGCAAACATCTTCAGTAGCGGTGGCTGCGTAAGAGCAGAGGGTGACATCTCAAATATGGCTGAGGGCTTTAAGTCTCATCTCATCCGTCTGATCGGAAATCTGTGTTACAAGAATAAAGACAACCAAGACAAGGTAAGATTATTTCTCGACATGTTTCATATATATAGGGCTTCATTTAGAATGTGATATTTAGAATTTAGAATATATACAGTTGCTGGAATGATAGTTTGAGTGTTTAGAAGGTAGCTTGAAATAATACGTGTGTGCGCATATTCCCACAGATACGCGTCCTAGGTCACGTTTGTTTATATCAGGATTTGTATTTTTGTGATTTTGCATTGTATTTGTCCTTAGTGTGTTTGAGCCAGTCTCCTTTCTCATAAATTGTCAATGCTTGTCTAAGCCAGTGCATATCTTATATCATGTAGAGAGCAGTCAATAAAAACAGGTATTTGAAGTGCCTAGAAATTTTCAAGCACATGATAGACATTTAATAAATAGTTATTATGGACCATTATCTTAATAAAAAACAAACAAAACTTTAATCTTGACCTACACTTATGGATGATAGCATCATAAGCATTTCTTCTGTTTTGAAATTGATACAGTATTTAAGTATTAAATCTTTAGAAACTCAATAGACTGCCATTGGAAACCTCTTTTGTGCTGAATAGGTTAGAGGTCACTCTATTGATAACATGAGAAGGTGATAAAAAAGATGGCAGAATTGGACCACATGCTTAACATTGAACTAGCCTGCCTGTATTTTCCTAGAGCTTTTCTTTGGGTGGCATTTGTTTTGCTTCATAAATATATATGTGGCAGATTCTATTTTTCCAAGATGGCTGCAGAAACACACCTGCAATAGGACTTTGCCATTCTCCCATCAAGGATTAGCATTTGTTTCTCCATTTTCTTCAGTCCGGATGACGAAAAAACTCTGTGACTGCTGTGAATAATCACATGTGGTGGGAGTGATCTTGTATCATTTTTGATAGAGCCCTTGACTGGTCTGGCAGATTCCATTTTTAGCCTCGTCAAAGCTGGTTAACCATGTCCGATGTGCAGATCCCCTGAGATCACTGTGCCGTGATTTGCTCAGTCTACATGGAGAGAAGCCCTGGAGGGTGAGATGTAATGAAGAGAGAGAGAGAGAGAGATGGGTCAGGGAATACCAAGGCAGTGGACATGTGAGCAGGAGACCATCTTGGAAGTTTTCTAGGTAGTTAACGCGCTTCCTTAGTTCCAAGCTCAGTTTCCTAATTGCACAGCTGATGTCATGTGAATCAGGGACAGCCTGCCTGACAGAGCCCTTTCTGAATTTGTGACCCACAAGATTATGAGGAATAATCCAAAATTGGGGAAAAAATAAGTAGTGTGGGTTCTGCTTCTGTTAATGGTCCTGTAAGCTGCTGTTGGACTGAACCTCCTGCAAATAATAATTACAAACTCTGGACAAAAGACAGCCATGTGAAAATAATCAAATTTGACACAAACAGGCGATTTTGGAATTGAATTGCCCCTTGGAAGGAAAGAGCGGTGCAGCGTGTGGTCTGTAGGACACTTAAAACTCTAAAAGAAAATCTGCACTCCTTTCATCTTAAAGATTAAATGGACAGTTTGGAGGAAGCACAGCCATTGGAAAGTGAAGGAGGGACTCCTGGGAAGGAGAAAACAGGCCCCAAATTCTGTGTATCAGCTGTCTGAATCCATGCGGATGCCTGAATCACACATGTAGGGCAGGATTCAAGCAGCTAAGCTAAGGATAAAAGAATTGTACTGAGTTTTGAGCTGCCGCACCAGATTTGACAGTGTAACTCCAATCAAGATAATTGCCTGCGAAAATAAAAATGTCAGCATTCTTTAGAAGGATATAATAGAATCCAGAGTTTCCATAGCATAGTATTCACAATGTCCAGGATACAATTCGAGCTTACTTTAAGCACAAGAAAATATGACCCATTCTCCAAGAGAAGAAAAAAGATAATCAGCAGAGACTACAGTGACACAGATGTTGGGTTTAGCAGACAGATTTGAAAGCAACTCTAACTATGCCCAAGGATGTAAAGGAAAATATGCTTCTAATGAATGAAAAGATAGTCAGCAGAGACATAGACACCAAAAGGACAACCAAATGGAAAATCTAGAATTGAAAAATAGAGTATCCAAAATAAAATTTAGGTTTTACTGAATGAGTTTGACGACTTAGTAGAGATGACAGAGTAAAGAGTCGGTGAGCTTGGAGATGGGACAGTAGGAATCATCCAGTCAGAAGAGCAGAGAAAAGATGGAAAATAAAATGGTCATCTTTAGATGCTAAGTTTTGGAGGAATAGTATGTTGTGCAGCATTTGATAGTTGGAATGCTTTCTACAGGACATGGCCCAGAACCAAATGCCAGATAACTTGCTCTTATGCGTATACCCTTTCGACTCCTCATTTTCAAACAGGTATGAGTGGAGGACTACTAATCCCCTCCCCACCCTGGAAAATTACTGGACCGATTTTTGTAAGAGAAAGTTGATAGAGAATAAAACACGCTTTGCCTTTTTAATGACCAACACTGCCTTTCTTGAGGAGCACAAAAGAGGTGGTTTTCCTTGTGTTTAACTATTCTTTTGTTGCTAATTTGGATTGGCCTCTTATAGGAACAAAATGTAGTAACCCTTAAAAGGCTTATGAAATAACTCACCGAAGTCAGGATCAGATTGCACCATAAGTAAATATGGAGTGTGCCCAAGTGCTGCTGTGGAGAGGTCATTGGGGCTCACAGGAAGTCGGGCTGTGTTTTTTCACGTGTGCAATTGCTAATAGCACTGCTGATTTCTGAGCAAACATTCTCGAAGGTATGAAGAAGTTCATTCTTTCAGTATAAGAATGCCTCTGTTTCTCCTACTTTCTTACCTGTGCCAACAAAATGCCTTCCCTGAAAGCATGACTTCTGGGATTTGTTTCTCCTTCCAAAGAATCTGCCACAACGTCACAGTCTTACTCTGCATATTTCTGAATTCTTGTCACCAAATCCTGATTCTAGCTGGGTGTGACAGACCTTGACCTGGCCCATTGTTGCCTCAAAGAATAGAGGTCATATGCTCTAAAGATGACTTTAGTTACAGTTTTAGAGAAATGGATGGTAATGTAGCAGGTCTTTTTCACCAGGCTATTAATTCTCATTGTGTTGTCCAGATGACTATCCCACTTCTACCCAAATTTGGGCCCAAAGGGAAATTTGGCTCTCTCTCTGCTCTAAGACTAAAGATTTGAGTTAGGGGGATTTTGTATCCTCTAACGGGATTTAGTTCCTCCTTCACCCAGAAGGAGGGTCTGATGACCTGTTTCGTGTTTACTATGTCCCGGGGTTGTACATAGTGACTTAGCATGTATTACCAACTTGGATCTTTCTATCAGCCCTGGGAAGCAGGTTCTGCTAACCACATTGAGGAGAGGCCGTCAGGTGGGTGAGTTGTGTTGTCCAGAGTAGAATTTAGATTTGTCTGACTGAGCTCCTGGGCCTGTGCTCTCTTCCCTGGACCATGGTGCCTCATTTAGGAGCTTTCCGGGGCTTTGGAAGTAAGAGGAAGTCAATAGACTTCCTGATGGACTTCCCACTGAAGATGCTAGAGGCTTGTGTATCTGTGTCTGTGAGGCTTGAGGCTAGCCAGGCCCCTTCTGCCTGCTCTGGGTTCGAGTCTGGCACTCCTGGGTACTCACATCTCTGTCTCTGACTCATCCATTCATCAGATGTGCATGTTCCCAGCTCTGGGGGTCTTTTGGTGGAGAAGACAGACTGGTATCTCTTCCTGTGAAGCTTTCACTCTAGGAGCACCGAGGGACTATCCTTGCTTCTTTGAACTAGGATTCCAAGACGATTGACTGATTGTCCTAGATCTTTGTGCACTACCAGTTGCTGTGAGGTTTGATCAGAAGCCATTTCCGCCCAGCTGGGTCTCTGTGCTTGTCTGCGTCCCTTCAGTCATTGCATCGAACGTGGTGCCCACTTACTGGATGGCGCCCCTTACAGTTGGGTGTCCCTTTCCCTGTTACAAAGGTCTTCTCATCCGCATTAGTTTGTTGGAGCCTTAGGACATCTCTGTGGAAAAGGCTGAAAAGCCATCATTTTCTAGATGAGGAGACCAACGCTCAGAGAGACTATGATTTAGTTCCGTTAGCGTTTATTCAGTGGGAACCACTGAGCTGCCTGCCTGGGGGAGACAGAGTCACCGTAGTAGGCCCGTCAGAGAGGAGCAGGTGTGGTCCTCTGGGCAGGCTGTGCCAGCAGCAGCCCCCTCTAAGCAAGGACAGGGGCTGGACTGCACCATCGTGATAGGAAGGGCGATAACCCCCCTTTTGCGTTTGTGTCTTTGGGCTGTATTTAAGGGAGTCAGATGTGTCTGGCCTCAGATGAAAAATCTGCCTCGGGAAATTATTTCCCCAGTCCTCCCGTGGATCTTGAACTCTTAAGTCTGCACACGTGATGAGTCATAGTGTTTCCTGGATTGTAAAGGAGTCGCTGGACTTCCTTTTCCCAGGTCATAGTAGGGAGCTGTTCCCAAACATTTGGTGACTTCTATTCTAACCTTGTTTTTTGTGCTCGACAAAACATAGTATTTCCTTGCTACATCTGTACTGATTAGTTTACTTTTAAACCTTTGTGGACCTGAAATGGAGATTCTGTTTTGGTTTCTATTGTAAGAAGCACATGGGTATTAATGCTGTAAACACGAAGAAAGCATTCTTTGGCTTTCTCTTTGTTAGCATAAGGAATGCATGGTGTGCTTTTTTTCTTCCCTGTTCTTCTTTCCTTCGCTATTGTCAGAAATGCTTTAAGTGAATTCTTGATGAGAAGAAAACCCAAACATGGTTGCTGTTTTTTTCCATAAAAGCTGATTGCATTTTTTTTCAAAGTGAATAGGCAAATGAACTAGTTTGTCTACCCTCATCCCCCCGCCCCCCAAGAAATTGTATTGACTAATAAGTTGGGCCATCCACAGTTTGGATTATTCAGTCCATTCTGCCAAAAGTTTTGTGGAAATGCTGCTCAGTTTCTTCTTTTCCTTCTCCTCCTCCCTAATAGAAAAGATTCCCAGCGTTCACACATACATTTGCTCCCATGTGTTCAAACATATGCATGTAGCAAGCTTTCATTATAGCCGTGACTTCATTTTAAAAATAAGTCTATAGTGTACAGAAAAGTTCAGCATGAGAAGACCGGAAACTGGCCAATTCTGAATTCCAGCTCAAAATGACCTATTATGAAGGTAGGTTTCATTTATATACATGAAAAATCTCTGATATATTTTTCATTAAAATGTTTTGCCCATTATCCCCGACATCTAAATTGTGCCTCCCACGTCGTAGGCATTTGGTAAATTTTTCTTGTGTGAGAATTTATTTTTAAAATATTTGTCCAGTGTCCACTACATACTGAGCACAGTTTTAGGTTCTGGAAATACAGAGCAAGTAAGACATGATCCTCGTCTGCAAGGAGTGTATATTTTACTATAAAATTTCCTTACTGGGGCACCTGGGTGGCTCAGTTGTTAAGCAGCTGCCTTTGAGGTTGTGATCTCAGGGTCCTGGGATCGAGCCCCGCTCAGCGGGAAGCCTGCTTCTCCCTCTCCCACTCCCCCTGCTTATGTTCCCTTTCTCACTGTGTCTCTCTGTCAAATAAATAAATAAAATCTTGAAAAAAAATAAAAAATAAAATTTCCTTACTATATTTGCAAACAGAGACATGCAGTAAAAAGAAAATAACTTTCCAAATGAAAAGCAATGTTCCTCTAAATTTTGGGTTTTGTAATTATTTTTGAAAGTCTTTTTTATGTTTACGTATATTTGAATATACTCTAACTTACTGTAATTTGCCTCATTTTTATTTGATTTACCCATACCTATATTTTAGACCATAAGAACGTCTACCTAGTGTAAAACTTGCAAGGAGTTAGACGGTATGTTTTTAATCCCAAATAGGCTTTGTAGATCTGAGTATATCTTTTCATTAATCGTAAATAAAGTTTCAACTAAATTTACAATTGTTAAGTATTCATAACATGATCATTTTTCAGCTCTTTTTTTTGGGAGGGGGATGGGTACCCTCAGGTTTTCACATCTAGATGTGAGGGGTCAAGAGCGGGCAAACTATTCAACCCTTTTTTTTTTATGATTCTGTTTGACGTGTTCTCAAGCAGCGTATCTGCCCATAAAATCATGAAGCTTAAATGATCGATTGCTGTTTCCTCATCATTTTATTTAGGTTGTTGCTCTGAGTGAGGGTTCATACTTGTTTGTACTGCGCCCGTACTGCCCGACTCGTCAGCTCCCCAGGTAATTGATGGTTGTGCAGAGAAATGAGTGCGTGGCCAAGGTGGGATTTCCTTTGCACTGCTGTAAAGTGGGCCCTAGGCTTTCTGTTCTCACCCAAGACCAGCGTCTGCACGCTTGGCCCGTGTGAGCTGGTGCTGTGTGCACTTCCCAGCCTGCTCGTGTTCTTTACCCAAGTGACCTTAGCTTGGCCTTTGGTACTCAAGGTCAAAAGGTGCCTACTCTGCAGAACCTTCTCAGATCACTGCAGAAAGGCTTTCCACCCACACTCTCTTCTCTAGCCTGTATCCACTACTCTTAATTCCTGCTTTATCCTTGACTTATAAATACAGTACTGGCTGTGCGTTCCAGTGTGTTTCCGGATATGTGTGTTGTTACAGCTCCAGTGTAATACACACATATAAAGTGACCCCTGGCAAATCACGCTGTTTGATTTGGGCATCACTTGCTTCACCTTAGCCAGCCCAGTTCATAGTCCTCCTCCCCCCACTCCAGCCAAACCCCCCCCCCCGACCAGGGGTTCCTGTCTTTTCCCTTGATGATTATAGTCTTTCATGAGTCTGCTCTTCCTGGTTGATAATGGCGTAATCTGCACTCTCTGCCAGGGACATATTTTTCCCCTTTTACTGGAACCTTCCGTAGTGTACCGCAATACCTGACTACTTGGGGAACTCCAGGCAGGCTGCTGAAAACATCCCGGCAGTGGGCTCGCCCGTCAGGGGCTCCTCGGTCTTTGTGCTTTTTGTCACATTCAGCTCCACAAATATGGGTGATGCGCATACAGGAAGCTTCGAATAGTACAAGGAACCCAGACGGGACCTCATGGTTAGATACCCCAGGTCTGCCTCGTGAGTTTACCGGCTCAGCTGTGTGAGCTTGGGCAGATGATTTCACCTCTCCAAGTCTCAGCTCCTGCGTGTGTAAAATGGAGACTCTGACACCTGCAGGTGGGGCTGGCAGGAGGAAGTGTGATCACGTGTGTGACGTGTCTGATGGCGTGTGTGCGGCCTCAGCCTCCGTTCTGAGCGGCTCTGGTTCATGCCAGTGTTTCCCAGTGCGTGTATTGAAGTAGAAGTTTGTAGACAGCATTTCGCAGGTATTTACAAATTACAAAGTAATCCTCACATTCCATACTCTGTGTTCATCACTTTTCTTAATAGGCGGGACTTTTTGGAGGAAGTAAAGTGAAGCAAATATGAGAACTTTCTTCGGGACCAGAATCCTTTCTTTCCTTGTCAGTTTGACCACACATGCTCTCTGCGTTGAATTTGTCTTTTGTTACTGTCTTGTAAAGAGCCCAAGTGTTTTCTATGTGGATCCCGGAATCTCTTCTAGCTCACTTCTGAGAGCGTGTTAAGGACATTTCAAGTGACGGGCCTGTGGCCTGTCTCCGTGAGCCTGTGTGTTTTCCTCTGTTAGAAACAAGTTGCACAGAATCCCAGTTTATTGATTTGAAGATTGAATGTATAGGCAAGATCTGGCTTGCTTAGAATTCCTCTTCTTTGTAATGTAATCCCAGTTCAAGAAATATGTCAAAATTCATAAATCAAGCTGTCACCATTAGTTCCCTGAACCTATAGTTCCTGTTACAGTAGGTGAAATTAACATTCCTATCTCGAGGACACATAGCATGGCTTAGCTTGGTGCAGCTGTAAATTTTTTCTTTTTAAAGACCCAAAACCCCTTTTTGTGTCTCATCATATAGTGATCAGCTTGTTCTTTTGCAGAAAAGAGGTAAATTATTTAAAAGGAAGAACCATACTAAATATGTAAATAAAAGGTAATGATCTGCTGTTCTCTGTTATTTGACTCTTGCACACAAACTAGGCCCCAGGCCCATGCGGGTGATGCCGCTGCCACCACTCACTTCCTCACTGGGCTGTGAGCTCTTTGAAGGCAGCACATACCCAGTGTAACCCCTGGGTTAAAATCCAAAATTTTGACAAAAAACATGAAACTAATTGGGGAATTGTCTTAGCAATATTAAAATCTACTTTACAGCTAAAATAGTCAACAGTGTATGGAGTGTATATATTTAGTGGAAGAGAACATGTGCTTTGGAAGTAGACCCCTGAGAAGTGAGAAGTTGGCCTGTGACAAGGGGAGCCCACCAACCAGAGAGGAGGTAGAGCTTGTTTTATCAGTGAACCGGGAGTAATTGGTTAACTGTGAAAGAAACTGAGCTCCCACGCTCCCCATGCTCCCTGGTGTGCAGCTTCAGGGACAAGTGCCCCGTTTTACTGGCTAATCAAAGCCTGGAGGAGCGAAGTTCCTTGCTTGGAGTGATAGCAACCTGAATTCCCAGTCCAGGACCAAACTCTTAAGACTGGGACGCCAGTGTTTCTGCACTCAGCAGAGGGGACATCTCTTGATCTCTTGAGGTCTGTCATTTGGGATCTTTGACCAGCTCTGTGTGAATCCTTAGAGTTGGCACCTTTTGTCGAGCAGCGCAGGGAGGCGCTCATGGCCGAGTCCTTCGGGACAGTGCTCACGTTCCTTGGTTCTTGTGAACTTTGACCTCTGAAGTGCTCCCTGGAGGTTAGTGTAGAGAACTACGTTTCTGGGATGTGTGTATTCTGAGAGCACCGTTTACCCATAGCCTCCATACCAAAAGGGAAGATATTGGGCAATATCTTCCGTGAGTCCGTGGTGACTCAGCACTTTATAAAAGCCTGGAATCCGGGCGCCTGGGTGGCTCAGTTGGTTGGCCGACTGCCTTCGGCTCAGGTCATGATCCTGGAGTCCCGGGATCGAGTCCCACATCGGGCTCCCTCCTCGGCAGGGAGTCTGCTTCTCCCTCGGACCCTCCCCCCTCTCATGTGCTCTCTCTCTCTCTCTCATTCTTTCTCTCAAATAAAAAAAAAAAAAAATCTAAAAAAAAAGCCTGGAATCCAGTTTTCTCAACTGCCGCTCCGTTTTCTTTACTGTGCCCTGTTATCAGTTTCTAGACAACAGGGATTTTAAACGGATTTGTGTTTAATAGTAAAAACAATTATTTCACAGTATCCATAACAAGAAATATCTGAGACTTTAGGTGAAGGAAAACCAACCACATAAACTGAGAGAAGTCTCTGGTTCCTTGATGGAAAAGTGGGATATTATAAAGCTGATGTCTTTAAACTCATTTATCTGTTTATTGCTAGACCAATAAAAGCCCACTGAAGGGAAAAAAATCCAAAATTTTGACAAAAAAACATGAAACTAATTGGGGGATTGTCTTAGCAATATTAAAATCTACTTTACAGCTAAAATAGTCAACAGTGTATGGAGTGTATATATTTAGTGGAGGAGAACATGTGCTTTGGAAGCAGACCCCTGAGAAGTGAGAAGTTGGCCTGTGACAAGGGGAGCCCACCAACCAGAGAGGAGGTAGAGCTTGTTTTATCAGTGAACCGGGAGTAATTGGTTAACTGTGAAAGAAATTGAGCTCCCACCAAAATCAGGTGGTGTCGACGAAGGAATAAAATGCTGCAGCTAGAATCGTGGGAATCTGGAATAGTGGTTCATCGGTTTTTCACAATAACCAAGGATATTTTATGGAGTAGAGGTAATGAAGATTGGTAATGAAGATTATCACAGATTTGACTATACCTAAGTGTGGAACTCAGCCTTGAACCAGCTTGTGCCTGGGTTCTGCTAGACAGTAGGAGGCTGACCTCGAGCTAATTATGTATCCTCTCTGTGACTCAGTTTACTCAACCACCAATGGAGTCCTCATAGGACTCAAGGCAAAGGGGAGGTTGTGAGGGGTAAATTAGATGATCCACTTGAGACACATGCTAAGCTTTTAGTCACGGTCAGCTCTGTTTATACTTATGCTTATTTCAGCATTATTGTATTATAATAGGAACAACCTACTTTTCCATCAATTGGAAATGTGTAAGTAAATTATAGTAATATGATACACATCCGATAAAAATCATGTCTTCAGAGAGCATCTGTTCTCTTGGTAGCGCTCAGGATGATGTGGCCAGCAGGACTAAAGAACAGAACAACACGAGCCTGTGTAACGAGCCCCACTTTCATGTGCGTCTACGTTGTATGTGGATTTAAGGCGCACAAATGCGCACGTATGCGCCAGAGTGACCCTGAACGAATATACTACATTAGTAGCTCCTCTCTCTGGCTGGTAAATTAATGACGGGTTTCTGTTTCCTGTATACTTTTTGTAGTCTTGACAGCGAATGGGAATTACTTTAATAATAGCAAGAAAGCGCTGTTAAAAAAGGAAAGGGGTGCACGGCCAGAGGTCCTGATAAGACAAGAATCTCTGATCTTCATTAGTAACTGATGTTTTTCTTTCTTCCACATGCCTGGTGGGACAACTTCTCAGCCCCTCCTTGGCCAAGGTCCCAGGGTTTTAACAGTACAGTTTCAGTTACATTTTTAATTGAAAGATTTTAATAGGTAAAATGTTGGCATAAGATCTGGATAATATTGCTAACAAATAATTAACAGCCTGGCTGGAGTTGGTAGGTGGTGTGTGAGCGAGAGGGAGGGAGAGAAGAAAGTACAAAGAAGAAAATACTCTTCCAATGTGCTGCACATTTTTTCCCCTCATCAAAGGAATGGGAATTTGAATTTACCCTGTGTTGTCAGGTGTTGTGGTTCATGAGGTACATGAGCCTCTGCCGAGTGTCTATGCTTTCTATTACATATCCCAACCTAGGGAAACTCTTGAGTGCTCTTGATGTTGTGAAATTTCTCTATATCTCCCCAGGCTTTATTTCTTTGGTTAAATGAGAAAAGTGCTCTTATTTCAAATAGTGGAGAGTTCTCTCATTTTTTAAGGGAATAAAGTGGCGCTGTCTGTCACACCTCTGAAACAGTTTTGATCTTTAGCATATTTCGTTTTTTTTCTTTTTCCTTTCTTTTTTTTTCCCCCTGGCAGCAACTGAGAATTAAAAGGATCAAAGCCATGTCCCTATAATGGGCTTGTTTTCATCAGGGCTTGAAGGCACAGTTGGACTGCCTCCCCCAGCCTCTTAAAAGCCTATTGCTTATCTTGTTCTGATAGAATTTAATTTCATACCCATTACATTCTAATGGACCAAGAATGATATTTAGTCTCAAGCTGTGGATTTTAGTTTGAATTTAGATCTGCTGCTTTGTTGCACTGAAGAGTAAAGTCAGGAATAATTTTGAGTCCAAGTATGAAGGAATATGCTATTTGGCATAGTGGCAAGAGCTTTTAGTTCAGCTCAACAAATATGTATCTGCCATATGCTGTGTATCAGCCAGGACTCTAGACATGGGGAATGCAGAAACGGATTTGGCCTCGTGCTTCCTCCCGGGGAATGCACAGTGTAAAGGGGGAGACAGGTGTAAAAACGGATCGTTCCAACAGAGTGGTGTGTGTAATTCAGAGTGGTAGTAGAAGTGTCGTAAATGCTTGGTGGAAATGGCTCACCTTGGAGCTTCCAGAAGAGCCTCAAGGAGCAGGGCGGCGGGTGGAGGGACAGATTGGCCTTATGAGCGGGTGTGTGGATCCCCCTGCTGCATGCTGGCCTTGACTGGACCTGAGGGTAGGAGGCAGGGTGCAGAGGGGGGCAGGACAGGCGATGGGGCTTTGTGTGCCTGGCCGATGGGCTCTGAACTCCACTGTCCTAGTAAATTCATTAAAGTGTCTTTCATCTCTGAGGATAATCTTGGTTCTTTCATAGCCACAGGTTCCTTTCTTGTGCTCTCTCCGTGTATTTTGTCTTTTGCCATGCTTCTGTTCTCTTTCAGACTGTTGTATTATTTCTAGCCCTTGAGGTATGATTTTCTCATTTGTCACCCCCCCACCCCAATTCCTCTTCCCCCGCTCTCCCTCCCTTCCTCCGTCTGTCTGTCTCTCTGTCTCTTTCTGTCTCTCTCCCTCCCTCCCTCCTTTCCTCCCTCCATCTCTCTGTCTTTGTCTCTCCCTCTCTCCTTCACTCTCCCTCCCTCCCTCCCTGTGGTTCACTCCCAGCGGTTTTCCTGGTCCCTGGGTTGTAGACTTGTTCTCACGGAACAGTTTGCCTTTGCTTCCATCTCGTAGGGCTCTAGAGGATCCTACCTCTTACCAGTTTACATATTAATGTTATTTCTTGACTCAGGGTTCTGGTAGCACACTGGCAGTGTGAGTGTGGACCCAGCACCTGCATATTATAGTGGCCCAACCCCCCCTGCCCCGACCCCAATCTCTGGACAAACCACAAGCCTCATTAAACTAGTGGACAGAGTTCTCATGAAGTGGCAGCCTCTGGTGGGGGACCTCATTCTACACTGGGGGTTTTCATTCCTTGTCACTGCGCTTTGTAGGCTGAAGGCCACTTGTCTGCAACCGCACCATGGTTCTGAAAACCCAGCCTCTAGGGACTTTGTCCTGGTTGGCTGCTGGACACCTTCACTTCTGTCTACCTCTCTGGCTTTTCATTTCTGGCATCTCGGGGGATGCAAAGTCTGTCCAGTGATGGGATGATGCCCAGGACCCCCGAGCCATGGACAGTTAGGCACAGAAATGAGTCCTGTCAGCCAGGTAGAGAACTTCTGGGTCCCTGGGAGCAGGTGGGCTCTAGGGTTTACTGTGTGAGCCTTCCCCTGATTGTCTGCTTCCAGCATCTGCATACTCTTCCCTTCAGCATGAGAACATTTTGATTTGGGGGAAAAGAAAGTTGAAATTTGTTTTTTGACTTCCTAGCAAGGTAACCTTGTACATGTCACTTAACTTCTCAGAGTCTGTTTCTTCATCTGTAAAATGAGATATTACCTGCCTCACTCGTTGTGAGGTTTGAATTATTATTGATGGTGATAACATTGATAACTGTCTTTTATGCATGTCTCCTGTGTGTCCTGGAGTGGGGCATTCTACAGATCTCTTTCGTTTCGTCCCATCCAACCTCACAGCCCATGTTGCAGTGTGTCGTTCTGCCTCTCTAGGGTCAGCGTGGAGGGAAGGCCCGGCTCACGGCCCGGTAGTCCCTCTCCATGTTGATGCTCTTTCTTGAGCTCTTGGAGCAGGGCCTCGGCCTCTCTCAGACAGGATCTTGAGCAGGCAGCACCCACGAATGGGAGCCAAGAGAGGGAGAAGGCTAGGGTCCTTTTCCACCCGTGAGCTGTATGCAGATGGTCTCTGCCTTCCTTCTGCCCAAGGACTGGCTGGCTCTCTTTGGCCAGGCAGCATTCTCGAGCTCAGGAGTGCTGGGTGCGGGGCCCCAGGAAGGAGAACCCTATGTGGTCCCTTGCTGGTCAGTTTCACCCTCAGAGTGGATAGCCTCCTAGGTTGGCTTCAGGAAGTCTCGGGCCTGCGTTGTGCAGAAAACATCTGTGCAGAGCTGCCCTTCCCCTGAGTGAAGAAGGGCCCTGGTTCCCTGTGATCCTCCGTCTTCCCCTTGTGTTTCCATCATGCTGAACCTTTTGTGTCTTTTAGTTCAGATTTACGATAAAGTGTACATGCACCTTGGAGGGGAAACACTTTTTTTTTTTTTTTTTAAGTAGGCTCCACACCCACTGTGGGGCTTGAACTCATAATCCTGAGATCCAGACCTGAGCTGAGATCAAGAGTCCGACCCTTAACCGACTGAGCCACCCAGGCGCCCCAGAGGGGAAACACTTGAAATTCTTACCGGTCTTGTACATATTTGTGTGATGTGTTACCCTCTTTTCCTGAGTGCAAACCCACTAAGGTGGTTAGGAGAGCCCACGCTTCACTTCTGTGGTCAGTCCCTGTGGTCTGTTCTTTGCTTACACTCTTCACAAACTAATAGTAGTAACTTGGACACCTACATTTTCTTTTGGAGAAAAGGCATCAGTTACCTCGGCCACTTACTTCAATTGGGAAAAGAGAATTTTAAGCTTTATTCAAGAGCCTGGAAAATAAATTACTTGTAAAATGAATAATAGCAACCGTCACAGTATTAGAAGCAAGCATTGTGTGGTGCCTACTTGTGGCAGCCACCCTCTCACCCTCATCTAGTACATCTAGCCTCATGACATTTCCTAGGGTAGGCCATTTTATTACCCCCGCCCTATAAATTTGTGAACAGAGGCCCATCAGGCTTGAGTACCTTGTTCAAGATCATGCACAACCAGTCAGCGGTGGGGCCGTGTTAAGAATCCAGGCAACCTGGCTCCAGACCCACGCTCCGGACCAGGCCACGCCGCCTCCCAGCCGCCTGCTCTCCTCTCCACATTTGGCCTAGACTCGGTGTTGACCAGGTCTCTCTGATAGCTGTCCGTTGGGGACATTGTGAGCCTAAAACAGGATTCTTCCCGTTTTCTCTATATGGTCAGAGCCTTGATTTCAGTGAATGCGTACAGAATACTCAGTATCAGTCTTTCAGGTGGAAGAGTAAGTTTTTTGTAAATTAAGTTTTAATAGGGTTCTCTTTGCTTATACAGACAATTTTTAAGTTTTGAAAGACTATTTCCAAAAAGATGTCTTTATTAAAGAAAATTTTATCTGCTAATATATGATGCACACACACACATAGACACATATACATAAGCAAAGAGAATATATGTTGTTTAATCATTTAAAGAAAAATCAAGTATGAGCATTAAAAGAAAGTCGCTAAATAGCCACGGTGAACTTTTTAAAGGGTCCAGTTTTTGTGTGACGTTTTCTGAGGAGGCCCTTAGGCAGGCCAGTCGTTCGTTGCTCCCTTCGCAAGCCGAGGGGCCAATCCGAAGCTTCCTTGTATGTGGTGGGGAGGTGATTGTCCTTTTCAGGTTGAACTATTTGTATTATTTGTATTATTGTACATCTTATGTTACAAATCCTTCCCCAAGCTGCTCTCAGCTCATGTTACTCTTGGACATTTGAATAATTGCTTTAGCGTGAGACTAATTTCTGGGTATGACTTAGTGACAGTGTTAAATTTACCCCACTGGAAAAATCCAACGGGAAACTTGGAGAGTAAGCCCTTTCCATGGCAGAGTTGGGGGCACGAGGGCCGTTGACTTTTCTTTGTCTGTTGAATCCCATGGGGTCGATGTGTGAACGTGGCGGAGGAGGGAGCAGGTGTGAGGAACATAACTAAGATGAGAGATACAGTTTCAGATGTTTTCTGAAGCAAATCACGCCCTCCTCCTTTCCGTGGCAAGGAGTGACTTTGGGTCTGCACCTGCAGCTCCAGAACGGACAGCCTGGGGGCTGGGGGCGTGGAGGAGGAGGGCTGGGGAAGTCTGAGCAGGGAGGTGGGTGGCGGGGGTGTTGACAGGAAAAATCCGACCGGCAGGCCTCTGGGAGCAGGAGGGGAGGGTGTGTCCCCTGCCTGCTGGAATTTCAGCCCTGGCAACTTTTGGCTACATCCTCCGCCCTCCCCCAACCAAAAACACAACACACCACAATAAAAAAATACCTCCGTGTTTCAGTGCAAAGAGGGGCAGTGCCAGCTGCTCAGTAAAATGTGGCCACGCGGAGGCGCACCCTCTGGTTCCTCGGGTTCGGGCCCCAGCCCCGGCTGGAGCCCTCAGAGAGGCCCAGGATCGCAGCCCAGGAATGCCCCGGCTTCTGAAGTGCACCCTGGCCCAGGCTGGGGCCCCACCCGGAGTGTCATCGGCCCTGGGGTCCCTGAGGAGTGTGGTCCAAAGGGGGAGGAGTGGACATTTCATTCAGCGCTTTGAAGGGAGAAAGGAACCGGTCCTTTCTGTATTCTCTGTAGGACAGAATTGTTTCTAATCTTGAGAAATCATTTCTAGCAGTTTTAGAAGAAACCTTAGTACAGCATCAGTAAATACGGAGAGGGTAAAAACGTTTTTTTCCACGTGTGTGTAGGATTCAGGGAGTTTGGAGTATACTAACCTTGTAAGTCCCATTGTTTTGGAATTTTAGGTGTTAATCAAAATTATGATTAAAATTCTCAAATTAATTGGTATTTTATTCTCTTTGAAGTGCTACTCTCCTTTTTGAGTAGTTTTTATAATCAGTGCAGCTTGGCTTTACTAGAAAATTAAGCCCTGATGCACTTTTCTCCAAGCAGCCTTAGTCACTTGGGCTATAATGATTAAATTGGCATCTCTTAGACTTTTCTGTGTGCACTGTTTATTGATCTTAAATTTGTAAAAGAGAAAACACAAAGTTCAGTTTTGTGGGGAGATGCACACATTCAAACTAAAGTTAATACTTCAGCATTTGTACGGCAGGGAATGACGTGGCCCTTTGTCACTGGAACAGTGCCATAGGAAGGCCCCCGTGCAGTGGTTGGGGGCCCCCGACGCTGCCGCCACAATCCGGGTCAGCCCCGGTCACCCTGCACTTCCCGGGCTCCTGCCTGACCTTTGGCTCCGAATTGTCCACCCCGCTCACCGCCCTCCCCTGCGAAGTAGGTCTGTGACCTCCCCGGGAGTGTCATCACGAGAGTTCCCTGAGGCCCCACGTGCAGGAGCAGGCGGGCGCGGACCGCCAGTGTCTCCACGGGGCACCACAGACCTTCTGGCCATTTTAGATCTGTGTGAAGGCTCAGCAAATGAAATGACGTATTTGTGGCTTGAGATCTACCCAGTTTAGTCTTGGACGTCACTATTTCTGGTTCAAAACTGTAGATTCAAATGATTGGTTTTGAAGAACTGAACTGCCCTATAGACGATCACACCTGATTCCCAGACTGCTTCTGCTGTGTGTCAGGTCACAACTCTGAGAATTCTTCGTTAGCGCCGTCTTTCATGTGCTGACAATGATCTAGAGATGTTGTTTTAGGTTGCCAGGTGTTAATTTAACACACAAACTGGCCTGTGTGCTTGCGCGTGCACGCATGCCTACACACTCGCAGCAGAGTGCCAGGAGCAGTAATTTGAAGTGAAATTGACAGAGCAGCATGTAATGTTTTATACTCAGGCAAGCTCTTGATACACAGCTTCATGTGACATCTCGTTTTTTTTAAAAGCCCGAGGCATCGGTAATCTTTATAGCAAGAATTCTAGTGCTGTGTTATGCATTCCAGGCTTACTGTCTATTCTGCCCAGTAAATATATGGCTTTTATGGACTTATAAATCATGACAGTAGGATTCATGCATATCCAAAAACAAGGGGATTAAATTTTTACAGAGTTATCAAGATTTAATGTAATTTAGACATTACTCTTGCTTAGAAGTAACATTCTTATCTAAAGGCAGTATATTTCATATCTTTGAAGGGAACTTTAAAAACACATCACCTGAGAAACAAATACCGAGGAAGAGCATACTGTGTGCCAAGCATGATGCTGAGTGCTGGGGAGAGGGATGTGAGAGAGGTGGTCCTAGCCCGGGAGTAACTCAGCACCTAGAGGATGATGCTAGAAAGGAAAAGTGTTTCTACGATAGAAGTGAGAAGGCGGTGCTGTGTGGTGGGGCACAGAGCAGGGCAGGGCAGAGAATCCCCCATTCTTCATGGGGCTCCGAAGCTTGAAGGAAGGAAGAAAGGCTTCCCGAGGGCGTTGGATGTGGCACAAACTTTCAGGATAAGTAGTATTTAATAATGTTGTCAGCAGGGGCCAGGTTCTCCTAACTGTTCATAAATTTCTCCCTCCGTCCCTCTCTCCTTTCCTTCACGGGAGCTAAGGAAACCAGGAGGGTAGGTAGGGCAGTTTGTGGTGGCTGGCTTCTCTCTCTGATTTACAGACAACAAAATGCACAGCTATTTCATGAATGGTTTAATGAGTGTCGACAAATGTATACACCTGTGTAACTATCACCCCAATCAAGATATACAGAACATTTTCATCACCTCCGAAGGTTCTACCATGTCGAGGCTGGCTTTATGTGCCAGAACAGCATTGTGCAGAGGAATAATGGCCCTAAGTAAGGAATGAGGAACAGGGCGGAATCTTGGATTGCATTCTTTTCCTATGGTGGAGACAGACTTGTGCTAATCCATCCACATTCCTTTGCTTAGACTCCCCTGGGAGCAGTGGCCCACGTCCTGGCGGTGCTGGCAGATGCTGTGGCCCGGTTCAGGGCCCCCAAAGCAGTACGTCTTTGCCATCTACGGTTGATGTTCCTGACCCTCAGCATGTGCTTTTAGCCAGATTTCATGCAGGCCAGGTGCCTCTGAGAGTGGGTCTTCCTTAACATCGACCTCTATGTGTATACCCAGCACGGGTGGGGTTTGTTCAAGCATCAGGGATTATTACTCCACATTTGTCCCTTTAGCTCGGCAAGCATTGACGGTGTATCTGCCTTGTGTCAGCCCCTGTTAAACTCTGGGGTCCAAAAACCGAGTCCGATGCAATTCTTAATCTCGAGTAGCTTATGGGACACAGATGGTTAAATGGAGAGTTACCCTATAGAAGCGGGTAGTCAGCACTAATGCACCTCATCAGGACTTGGGGAATCAGCAGAGCTTCCCGGGAATAACAGGAGTTACCACTTACATACAGAGTGCTTACTAAGTGCTAGGCACAGTTCTGAGTACTTCACTCCTTTACTCTTCTTGATGTTACTTTTCCCATTTCGCAGTTGAAGACACTGAGGGCCAGAGAAGTTGAGTAATGTGCCCAAGACCACACTGCTCTTAAGTGACATGAGCAAGAAATAAACTTTGTTATTTTAGGCTGCTTGGGTTTTGGGGGGCTGTTTGTCACCGCAGCATAAACTAGCCTATCCCAGCTGGTAAGAATGTCAGTATGGAAGGGATTGGAGAGGAGCCCCCCTCTGCCCCCCTCTCCTCCCACCTGGGGGAGGGGAAGCAGTTGGAAGTTGGCCACGGGCATCTGGAGTGGAGGGAGGCCACCGTGGGGCGTGGAGATAAGACGGGAAACGAATGGAAGACTGGAGAGGAAAAGCCGGGAAAGGCAAGGCTGCAGGGGACATGGCTCTCAGTGGGCCAGCCGTGGGGAGACGTGAGCTTCTCGTGGCAGCCTTCCAGTTGCAAGGACCACCTCGGGACTTTGAGCCGAGGTGAAGAGACCGTGTAGAATGTGGCCGTGAGGCTGTAAAGCGCATCCTTGCCGCTCATCACTCTCCTGAGCATCGGCAGGCGCCTTGCCCAGCACCTTCCCCGGGGTGGACAAGTGAATGTTCTCAAATATGATTATTCTTTTCCTGTTCAGCTTCTCTGAGCCCTTGTTTAATGCCACATTTCCTCCTTTTTTACTTCCCTCTAACCTTTCTAGGAAGATGAGGAGCAAAAACAATAATTGACAAAATTGTAGCATAATAGGTATAAACTCCTTTTAAAAGAGAAAATTAAATGTTTTGTGCTAGAAAATATCTATCTTTCCTTTTTTGAAACTTCCAAATCCAGTGAATAGGACATTTTATACAAGCCTTTGCTCTTTATTCTTTTATCATATACTCTTCCCTGCTTTTGCCTAGTCATTATTAGTAATTATACAAAAATCTGTTTTAAGCTACACCCCAGGGAATGGCAGAAGTTGGTTGCTTGTCTAAATGGTCTCTAATTAAAGTTGAAAAAAAATCAGGTCGTCGTGGAGATATTTTTCAAATGTTGGCTAAAACAGAAGAGGCTGGGTTAAGAGCAGTGGGGTTGCAACTGTTTGTACTTAAGTGGATTGAAGTATAATTTTTTTTTTTTTTTAAACTACGTCTGTCTGGGATGTTGTAGGTATGGTCCTGATTTTTAGCAGGTGAATGGACCAGGTAAGCCTGTGCCTTCTGACTCCCAGGTTTTTCTGATTTTTAAAGGATTTCTTACTTAAACCTATGTTTTTACTTCACTTTATGGTTTACATGAGCTAAACAACAAAAATTAATCATGCAAAATGATAATATGCTCATAACAGTTACAGAAATAGCGAGAAGCTTGAGGTTAATGGTGGAAAAGTAAATCAATTCCCTGTGTCCCTGCTGGCTTCGGTCATGGCATTTCTGAAACCGCTCTTGTAATGCTTTCCCCCTTGTAGGTCTCCCTCGACTGGCTGTATTTCTTTCTGGAGGGCAGTTACCTTAGCTGGCTTTTCTCTTTGTGTTGCCTGACCAAGGACTTGGCCCAGATAGGTACTCACACATTTGTGGCTATTTTCCCCCCGCCAGCCAGAAGGGGTAACTGTTTCTTACTTCTCTTTGTGACAGGTAAAGTAGATTATTTCAGTCAGATGCAGGATCCTTCTGAATATATCTTCTTCGCTTAATATTGCTGATTACACACACACACACACACACACACACACACACACGGTGACATCTTTGCATGTATCTCTACCCTGTGTTCTTTAATAAAATAGTATTCTCACCCGGATTGGCTCAACTGTAATCCAGTGTGTGCCCTTGAACCTGTTGGGCCTTCCTGGATGACCCACTGTCCCCCCTCACTTGGTCTGGTCAAGGCTCTTCCTTCTAATTGCTCTCAAGCCGACTCGGGGAAAGCTGAACCAGAGGGTGTATATTAAGGACACAGTGAGGACGTGGAATCCTAGAGCAGGGACTGAAGGGCCTCCAGAACCTAAGGGAACTCTGGAACCACTAGAAGCCAGAGCTGCCCCATTCTCCCTCCAAGGCCACCCAACTCCGCATTTGGCCTGACTCTTCATGCATCCTTACCTCACTGGGCTGGAGCCTACGGCTGACACATCTGGTCCCTCTGTGTCTTGGTTCCAGATCCTAAGTGAGAATAATGGCATGGCCTCTCTTGGGTCAGTTTCCATCCTGGTTGTGGGTCCCCGACTCCTCAGAGTGTGGACCCTGGACCAAACACGGAGGCATCCCCTGGGGCCTTGTCTGAAATGCAGAATCTCCACCTCACACCCACTGAATCAGAACCCGCGCTTGAACGGGATGCCCAGGTGGTGGAATGTGCAGTAAATTTCAGAAGTGCTTGTGGAGGCTACGGACACTCCTGCACAAAGAACAGCAAGGGACTGTTTCCTGGAGTAGAGGTTGTGACTATTGTGACCCTAGTCTAGGAGGAAGCGTAGAAAACAACGCTGCCTGTGGCCATGCCTTCCTGCGCTCCCTGCCCTGGTAACTAACGCTCAGCGGGGGAAGCTTGCCCCTGGGCAGAGTATGGGGGGGGCGGGGAGGGCAGGACGGTTGGGGGAAGTGCAAGCCTGACAGGTCCCTAGCATAGGGTAGGGGCATGGGCCTGATGTGTTCCCAGGAGAACAAGAGGTAACCGGCTGGAAAGGAGATTTTCTTTTGGAGGGCTCCTAAGAGATAAGGCGGTGAATAAAGGTTTGGTCAAGATTATGGAAGGCCTTTGAGTATCGAGCCGAGGAATTTGGACTTTATCCCTCTTGCCCACTTCTCTCTGACACCGGCAGTTCTGCTCTTCGCTCCCACCCACAGCAGCCTTGGGTACTTCTCTCTCTGCCAGATTCTCGCTCCTTCATTTCCCTCGGGTTTTTGCTCATCTTATCAGAGGCCCTCCTACCCCTCCTCCCTTAAAACTGTAACCGCCCCCCCCCCCCGCATTCCCTCCCCTCTCCTGTTCCTTTGGCACTCACTTGCCTTTCCTCTGGCACATTTCCTGCCATCTGTCCTTCTGTGTGTTTACAGGATATGTTTTGTATTTGTCTGCTTCCTACCCCCACTCCCATTCCTAGATTGTAAGTGCAGGGAGGGCGGGCAGGGACCCTGGGTCCCAGGATGGAGGTGTGGGGAGGGCGGGCAGGGCGGGCAGGGACCAGATGTCTCTTTGCTGTTCCGGTGCCTAGAACAGCACCAGTTGTAAGTAGGCTCTCCGTGCAGACTGATCAAATGGGGAAGTATTTGCAAGGAGCCTCGCAGGGTGTGAGATGGCCACTGTGTTGGGTCGTTCACCACTTTGTCCTCCTGCAGTGTTTTCCAGGCTCCCTCTGCTGCTTTTCTCAGGCCACTCCATGTTACTGGGGACAACCGTAATACCTGTGTAATGAGTTCCGCTCCAGAATGGGGCCGACCCAGCTTCCCTGGGCCTTTCCAGCGGCTTTTCCACTTGTCTTTCATCCCGGGCACTTGGAACCTTGTCCTCCAGACCTCAGTTGACCCAGAGCTCTCTCCCCTTGTGCGGGACTGAAGTATGTGACCCTAACTTCAGAAGCTTGCTGTGTTTCTAGATCCGAGTTGTCTGCAGTGAGTCGTCTTTCCCTTTCCCCTTCTGCGTGAGAGGGGGCTGAGTCGGCACCCCCACCCCGTCCCCGCCAGCACCTTTGGCCTGTGCTGCTAGATTCCTGATCACCCCCTCGTCGCCCATCAGCACAAGGTCAGGGTGTGTGCTGGGAGTTGGCGGAAGGGCTTCTCCCATCAGCAGGGCTCACAGCCGCTCTCCCCTCCTCCGTGCGTCCTTCACCTTCGGGCTTGAACTCCCAGGAGGCCTCAGCTCTGCATTTGGCTACCCCAGTTTGTTGTGCCTGTCCGTCCAGACTTCACTGTCTGACTCACTGTTTGTTATCCTTTGTCTTCCACCAGTGGCGGTTCTGTTGACTTTTCCCCCCTCGGCTTTTGTGGCCAGATTCAAGCTAAGATAGGGTTTTCTCTTTTTTGGTATCAAATCCTTGTATGCTTTAGTGAAGAGGCGCTAAATAGGCTCTTAAGTAACAGAGCAGGTTATCCAAAACTGTGTGAAAATGCGACTCCCTGGATGGAACAAACAAGAAAATTCCAGAACCACACATGTATGTAGTAAGCCAGTAGTTAGTGAAACTCACAGATACTTCTGCTCCTCGACACATTCTGTCTCAAAGTCCAACAACTAGAATGTCTGCCCCTTCTTCTGGTGTATCAGCAACTGTAGAAATGCTTGTCCTATTAAGCTTTATCGGGCTTTGATTGCGAAGAGCCTGACATCCTTAGTTTCTGCTGTTCAATTATCAGTCAGTTAATTGGCCATTGTTTCCAGTAATCCTGTTTTTTACAATGTAAATGATCATAAGATAAATTTTCTATTTTGTAAATGATAAAAACCCTCTCAGGAATTTTGAAGAGTCATGCTGATAGGGAAGCCGAGAGTAGAAAGACTGGGGGGCGGGGGAAGGCGTGGTTCAGAGGAGATCACCTCCCAACCCTGGGTCGGTCCTGGAACGCTGAAGCAGTGAAAGAAATATTTGCCTTTAGTGCAGGAATGATAAAAAGCAGCAGATTGCAGCCGACCGGCAGAGGAATATGTAGAGGAGTCAGACAGGTCTAGGAGCCAACGGGAGGGAACCAGAGAGCAGGGGGAGCACAGCAGGCTTTCAGAAAAGCCACCTTTTTTTTTTTTTTTTTAATTTTATTTATTTGTCAGAGAGACCGAGTGAACACGAGCAGGGGGAGAGGGAGAGGGAGAAGCAGGCTTCCCGCTGAGCAGGGAGCCTGATGCGGGGCTCCATCCCAGGACCCCCGGGATCATGACCTGAGCCGAAGGCAGACGCTTAACCAACTGAGCCCCCAGGTGTCCCAGGAAAGCCGTACTTTGTCAGTAGTTACGGAGAGAGGGTGATTCAGCTGTGCAGGAGTTTATCTTCGAGGATTTTGAGCACATTTTAACTCCTGTAAACCCAGTTTTTAAAATTGCATGAAGTTGCTCTAGAGGCTGCTGCCGGGGTTCATGGTCTGAGGCTGCTCTTCTGTCCCCTACCCCCACGTGCTCCCCAGCACTGCCAAGTTCGCCCCTCTTGGGTTACTCATACCTTCAGTGCAGATGTTTTAAAACCCTTGTGTCATAAATCACTCCTCCAACATAAATTATTTCCTAGCAAATTCCTTAATCTTGCTGTTCAAAATATTGGTTCTTCTCATCAAGGCGGGACTAGAAGGGAAGTGTCCTGCCTGAAAACGGCCCTTGTTGACACCGTGTGCTTGGGGCAGGAAGACTTAATTTCATGCAGGTGGCATTTCTCCTGACGTTAACTTCTAAATTTAATATGATCTCAGTAATACTCTTGGGTTTTTTCCTAGAGCTGGGTAAGTTGATTATAAGGTTTGTATAGATGAATAAATGAACAATAATAGCCAGGAAAGTCCCTGAAAAAGAAAAACGATGGATAATTCTACCAGATGTTAAAACGTAAACCTTCCACAACTAAAATAATACGGTCTTAGCTCATGAAGAAACAGGCTAATGGGACAGAATAGAGAAATCCAGAAATAGATACAAGTGTTTTGGGGATTTGCATGTATGCTAAAGATGGTGTCTCCGGTCACTGGGGGAAGAGAAGGATGGTTTTATAAATGGTGTTAAGGAGAACTGGATACCCAGTATCTTTTTGATAAAATTGGATCCATCCTGTAGACCACGCACTGGTTTGGCGGAGTGCCAAATGACAGAAATCTACATGTTAAAACACCTGAACCTGCAAGTGTTCGAAGAAAACATGACTGAATTCCTTCGTACCCTAAGAGCTGGGAAGACTTTCTCATATCGCTCAGTCTGAAAGCAGTAAGAGATAATCTTGGTAAATTTAAGTGTACTTAAAACAGGAAGAAAGCAAAACCCTCTAGAAGGCACAAAAGAAATAGGTGGAGTAAAACAGTAAATAACAAAATGGGAAATATTTGCGACTTAATCACAAACAGAGAGAGCTGACATCCGTAAGATATCTTTTCTTAACGACTGAGCCACCCAGGCGCCCCCGTAAGATATCGTTTCTTAAAATGAGGAAGAGAAAGACCAGTGGCCCTGTAGAAAAATGGGTAGAAGATGTGAATGGAAAATTAACATGAAAATAAATATGGAGGGCCCTCGGATCCATGAAACAGTAGTGCTCTATCCTGCCCATGAAAAGTCAAGTTCGCGTGAAACCACACGCTGAGATGCTGGGTCTCACCCGGGGCCTCGGCCGCAGTCCCCAGGGCTAGGCTAGTACCTGTTTCTCCTTGGACTCCTCAGTCTGTCCCAGAGACAAGCTCAGGACCATTAACTGTATGTTATTTATAATTCTCAGAAGTTGGAGACACCCCAGATGTCCCTCAGTAAGGAGTCTTGTATCCATACGGTGAGATACAACACACTACAAAAATAGATGAAGTCCCCCTCACTGTGTTCTGTGGAGCGATCTGTTGTTGTATGAGAACAGCAGTCACCGAAGACTGTCAGACTCTGCTATCTTCCGTGAACACGGGAGAAACGTGAGTGCCTCTGTATATGCACACGCTTGCGCGCCCACTTTCCTTCCCGTGTATGTTCAGAGAGAAACCGTGAGAAAATAAAGACTAATTTTTTTAAAACTTTAAGAGGACGGGGTGGTATAGAGAGAGATGGAAATGAGAATTCTCTGCATGTCCCTGTTTTACAGTATTTCCTTCAAAATCCTGTGTGTTTTACTTAATTTAACAAATTTTAACAAATACAAAGGCATTCCTTCAAACGAAAGCGAGAAGCAGTGGGGGTGGGAGGGGAAGAAGGAATAAAGCATTTTAACTGTATCACACTAGCGGGATACATCCTGGGGACAGAAACGCCGCAGAGAGATTGTAGAGCACATTCTGTTGTCAGGAGCAGTGTCAGTAGTGTTATTCTGAAATATGTACTTAGACACACACATGTTTACACACTTATGTGCATGTCTCATACTTTGCATTTAGGATAAAGAAAACAAGCAGTCGTGTTTGTGCTGTTAGGAAGCAAGATTTGCAGCATAAAACAGATACAAATATAGAAGCCAAAGACATTTAGAACCCCTTGGTTTGAAGTTTGAGTCGGGACAAGCAGTATCCATTCATGGTTGGTAATTTTCCTTCCAGAAAATATATATTTCCTAGCTTTCTTCACTGAAAAATACTAAAAGCAATGAGCCCCTGTAGCATCCACTTTGTGTTTTCTGAATCCCCTTTCTCTAAAAGGAACCAAGGCGTCTTGGAGGAATGGTAGGCTCTAGGTGGGGCAGACAGCTGGGAAGATGTCCCTTGGAAGGGGTCAGACTTCTGGGGGCGGTGTCACAGGAACACAAACACCTACTTGAAGGGTTATCCGCTGGCCAGAGGATGAAAAGGAAAATCGAGTAGTGGATTGAAACATATCAAATACATAAAAAGCCATATGCTCGTAATGCACGATGTAAGGTGTAATGCTAAAGATGCAAGAATTCTCATCCATCACTTTTGAAGATGACTAAGGTGCCAATTCATTATTCTGGAAGTTTGAACTGTACTTCAGGGCAATCAAAGAATTGATGAGAGACACTTCTTCATAGAAGAATTCCAGCTAACAAGTGAAGAAGGAACCGTGTTATAAGAAAAATCACTGTTTTACTTTTGCAGTCCTTAAAGAACGATAGGATTTAGGTATCCTTCATCAGCACCTGCTGAGAGCCATTAGGGTGGAACAATTGGGGTGGAACTGTATAATGGCTACGTCGGGCCCCAGCACCAGGACCCACTGATAGAAATCACTGACAGGCGTGGGGGGGGTGGGGGGAACCAGACGTCATACTTCCTGACGGTATGCAGTAGGAAGTACAGTGGGCCCTGTGGACTTTCCTTGCTGAAATATTTGGGATCAAATCAAACCTCTCGATCTAACTGCCAGCTTAGAGAAAATGTAGATGGTAGAGAAGCAAGGTAAACACAACATCTGAATGCAGAAGAGGAAATGTACAAGATAAACAGCTGGTGGCTTCAATCAGGGGCAACCTGAAAACAGAGGGGAGAATTTGAAAAGACATATAGGAAGCCTGTTGACCAAAGGTGGTGTGTGGACTCTGCTTGAGGGCAGCTTTGAACACACTGTTGGAGAAGGACACTTTGGAGGTGTCCATGGATATTTGAACGTGGACTAGCTGTTAGAGAATAGTGAGGAATCATAGTTAATCTTTTTTTAAAAAAAGATTTTATCTATTTGTCAGAGCGAGCAAGAGTAAGAGAGAGCAAGTGAATACAAGCAGGGGGATCGGCAGGCAGAGGGAGAAGCAGACTCCTCACTGAGCAAGGAGCTGATGCGGGACTCGATCCCAGGATCCTGGGATCATGACCTGAGCCAAAGGTAGACACCCAACTGACAGAGCCACCCAGGCGCCCCTGGAATCATAGTTAATCTTACAAAGCAAAGCAATGCCGTATGTTAAGGTGGTATCTGTTAGATATACTGAAGTATTAGCCAGTGAAATGGTTTGATGTCTAAGGCTTACTTTAAATAGAATTAATGCGTGGGAAGAGCATATTTGAAAAAGGATTGCTAATGTGTTGGTAATTTTGGAAGCTGGGTGTTGGGTATAGGGGTATTTATTATACTTCTCTCTCTAGTTTGTGGTGTGTTTGGAAATTTCTATTTCAAAAAAAGGTTAAGAAATGTTAAAGTTATTTCTTTGTTGACCTTAGATTGAAAGCTCTTGGTGGGTAAGGGGATTCACCATGGAATCTGAAAACTTGATCAAGAGAGTCGCATGTGTCATGCAGACGGATGCCCCCTCCCAAATAAATGTTTTAATTGTTAGATTCATAGACAACAAATATTTCCACACACTCTGTTTCGTGCAGGGCACTGTGCTAACAGGTTGGTAGGGGAATTAAGGATGAAATGGTCACAGTCTTGCCGCATGATTAGGACAGAAGGCCACAAACACCCCAGTGGGGGAAAGAAGAGATCGCCTGGACTGGGCACAGGTACAGAGGAAGAAAAGAGTGAGTCCCAATTTGGCCGAAGCCAAAGCCAAAGTCTTGAATAGACTTGGTCAAGGAAAGTGGACCAAGGCCCATTCACAGGCCCACGGACCTAGTTTGGAGTACCTGCTGGCCAGGAGCCATGTCTCCCGTATTTTGTCTGCCTGAGTGGCCTGGTATAGTGCCTGCTAGGTACTCACAAAATGTTTGCTGAATGATGACTCTGTGCACAGTAAGGGAGCCTGATCTGAGTAGAAACTTGTAAGGGTGTCAGGAAGTTTAAAAAATACAATTTTCTGGGCGCCTGGGTGGCTCAGTTGGTTAAGCGACTGCCTTCGGCTCAGGTCATGATCCTGGAGTCCCGGGATCGAGTCCCGCATCGGGCTCCCTGCTCGGCGAGGAGCCTGCTTCTCCCTCTGACCCTCTCCTCTCTCATGTACTCTCTCTCCCATTCTCGCTCTCTCAAATAAAAAAAAAAAAAAAAAAATACAATTTTCTGATGGAACACAAGGTTTAGGTATGTTGGTTGAATAAAAAGTAAACTTTGCCACAAGTGTTTTGCCACTCTATACATAGATTTCTAATAAGGATACCAGATGCAGTTCCTTGGAGTAGACTGTGTCCCACATGGTAAGGCTAAGAGCCCCCAAGGCAGAGTTTAGTGTTTGTGGTCTAATAAAGCTGAGAGCTTGCTGTATGCTGGGCCCTGAGCTTTATGCTAGTCTGTGCCTACAGGACATGTTACCCCGTCCAAATGAGGAACCAAAGTCACAGGAGGAATTTGCACAAACCAGTTACAGCAAAGTGGGATCGAAACGTAGATCTGTTTGAATTCCATTTTAAGCAGAATTTTTTTAAATGAGATAGGATAAGATGGAGTAGAAAATGCTTCATTTTTCACACGAGTTATTTAACAAGAACGACACATGTGAACACTACTGGGGCAGGTGGGACAGATGACATGAGAAAGATCGGGGATGGTATGTGGTGAATTCACGAGCGACTGGATGTCCCCACACCTGTATGTTTCTGTAGGAGTTTGAGCTTGTGTGTGTGTATGAAGTTGATATAAGATGTATTTCTGACTGTGGGGCAAGCTCAAAAAATATATAATTACCATTGCTGAGGGCTGTGTGAATGAGCTGGAGCGTAGCCGGACGGGGCTCTGAAGTGCCCTTGGACGGATCGGGTAGAGGGTTCCCCACAGAGCAGATGTCCGAGTGTGGGAGGGAGGCACCTGATGAAGCATGGCCCACTGTGCAGTGGCAGATGTGGGCGCATCAGCGCACGCTGCTGCCAGGCCCAGCCCAGGGTCAGAGAGGGCTTCTTGACATGAGGAGAGCTAAGGGCCAGGATCCAGCAGCCTCACACTTTCTAGCCCTTTGCCTTGACTCATCAGCCAGTGAGCTGTCTGCTTTGATCACATGGCCTGGGAATGACCCCGGCTTCCCTCGCTGCTCCCTGTGTGGCCTTTCAGAAACTGTTCACTTGGAAAAAGAAGATAGCAACCTTCCCATACAGAAGAGCTTCCAGCCAGCCTGGGAAAGCGCTAGGTCAGCTGTGTGGGCTTCCCAGGGCTGCGTCTTCCCATTCAGTTGTTGGCGCAGAGTCTGACCACCTTTGGGGGACCACAGTCTCTTAGGCCCTGTTCTCCCCAGGGCACTCATGGCTGCATCCCATCAGGAATGGGATTCTGCTGGGATTCTGGATCCCCAAAGGGCTCCGTGGGCCATTCCAGCCACTCTGGCAGCTCTCCCAACAAGGGCATCCCAGGCAAATGCACCACAAACGATCTCTGTCTTTTCCAGAGTCTTCCCTGGGGCGTCTTTCTTTTTCCCTCTCTTTCTTCACACCAGAATTAAAGAAGTTTCTAGAGCACGTAGGTATGCTGGATGGTCAGCCTTTTCTGCGTGATTGACAGGAGAGTACGGAGGCTCTGCTGGAGGGCGAGCACTCACTCGGGGAAGATTCCAGAAGAGCTGGTCGTGACTTCCTCCTGCAGATAGACTTCTCCAGTCTGACCACCCCAGAGTATGCAGCACACCTCCTGGGAACCAGGAGACTGAGGAAAGTGCAGAAGCTACCTTCCTCCATCTCTTTAGAGCTCGGTATCTTTTGAGCTTCTTTCTTCTGTTGTTAATCATCATACAGTAAAATTGACTTTTTTGGGGGAATATGCAGCTTTTTGAATTTCTTGCATGTGTATGTAGATTCATGTAACCACCACTGCCACAATCAGGATACAGAACAGCTCCATCAACCCAGAAATCCCCCTCGTGTCACGTCCTTCCCCAACCATAACCCCTGCAGCCAGGGTTCTCTTTTCTGCCACTAGTTTTTTTGTTTGTTTTGTTTAGAAACTCCCTCTGCCCCTCCCCCGCTGAGCAGGGAGTCTGATGCGGGACTCAATCCCAGGACCCTGGAATCGTGACCTGAGCCGAAGGCAGATGCCCAACCGACTGAGCCACCCAGGCGCCCTCTGCCACTTGCTTTATCTCTTTGAAGGTTTCATGTAAAGGGAATCATAGGATGTATATAACATTTTGGGACTGACTTCTCCCATCATAGTGTCATCCAAGTGATCAAAAGTGAATTCCTTGGTACTGCCAACTAGTATGACATCATGTGGGTGCACCTCCATTCCCTCATCTGTTCACCCGTTGAACATTTGGGTGGTTTCCAGCTTTTAGCCATCACAAGTAAAGCTGCTGTGAGCATTTGGATTTAGGCTTAAGTTTTTATTTCTCTAGGGCCAATACCCAGGAGTGAGCCTGCTGGATCTTGTGATCATCTCTGTTTAGTTTTACAAGAAGCCGCCGAACCATTTTCCAGAGTAACTATACCATTTTGCATTTCCACCAGCAGTATAGTGGAATTCCAGTTACTCCGCGCCCTTGTTAGCACTTGGCATCATCACTAGTTTTTATTTTAACTATTCTTTTTTTTTTTAAGATTTTATTTATTTATTTACGGGAATGAGCACAAGCGGGGGGAGGGGAAGAGGTAGAGGGAGAAGCAGCCTCCCCGCTGAGCACGCGGGGCTCGATCCTAGGACCCTGAGATCGTGACCTGAGCCAAAGGCAGACAGTTAACCAACTGAGCCACCCAGGTGCCCCTATTTTAACCTTTTTAATAGATGTGTAGTGGGATCTTGTTCTTTTTGTTTGTGTTTCCCTAATGGCTAATGATGGTGGACATTTTTTCACGGGCTTTATTTGCTGTCTGTGTATTTTCTTTGGTGAAGTGTCTGTGCAGCCCTTTGCCCATTTTTAAACTGAGTTAGTTTTGAGAGTTCTTTATATATTCTGGGTACAGTTTCTTTGTTGGATATGTGAGCCACAGTATTTTCTCTCAAGTCTGTAGTTTGTCTTCTCAATTCCGTGACTGTTTTTGACAGAGCAAGAGCTTTATAGTTTTGATGAAGTTTCGTTTGTCTGTTTTTTCTATTATGGGTCATGCCTTTAGTGCCCTTCTAAGAACTCTGCCTCGTCCAGGATTACAAAGGCTCTCTCGTGTGTTTTCTCCTAAGAGCTTTATGGCTTTATGTTTTATGTTTAGATCTATGTTCCATTTGAGTTAGTCTTTGTGTCAGATGTGAAGTTTAGGTCAAGTTGCCTTTTTTTGCATACAGACGACTGATTATTTCAGCACCATTTGTCAGAAAGACTGTCCTTTGTCCGTTGAATTGCCTGTGCACCTTTGTCAGAAATCAGATGGCTCTTATTTGTGTGGACCTGTCTCTGGACACTTTATTCTGTACCACTGGTCTTCATGTCTCTTCACCAGTACCACACTGGCTTGAGTACTATAGGTTTGTATAAAGTCTTAAAATTGGGTAGTGGGATTCTCTCAACTTCGTTTTTAGCTCTTCTGCCTTGTTTGCCTATCCATGTAGGTTCTAGAGTATAGTTTGTCTGTAACTACAGAACCTGCTGTGATTGTGATTGGAGTCGAGTTAAATCTGCTTGGTTTGGGGGAGAATTGATATTTGTTGCACTGAGTCTTCCAACCTATGAGCAAGGAATGTTTTCCTATTTGTGTAGATCTTCTTTGATTTCTTTCATCAATGGTTTGTCATTTCCAGCATTCAGATCCTGTATATGCCTTGTTAGATTTATATCTAAATATTTCCCTTTTTGAGGAGCTATTATAAATGGCATTAAAAAAAAGATTGTTTCTGGTTGTTCATTGCTTATACATGAAATACGATTGATTTTTCTGTGTTGGCCTTGGATCCTGTGGCCTTGCTAAGCTCACTTACTCTACGGGTTTTAAAAAATAGATTCCCTGGCATTTTGTACGTAGACAAGCATATCCTCTGTGAATGAGGGTGAGCTTGTTTCCTCCTTTTCAATCTGTGTGCCTTTGATTGCCGTTTCTTGTCATCTTGCACTGCTAAGCCTTTGCTGATTACGCCGCAGTGTCTGTCTCTTCCCTCCGACAGTGCTGAATGGGAACAGAAATCACTTTTTACTGAATGGAGAATTATTAAAATTGAAGAGAAAACTAAAAAATAATCACAAGAAAAAGTCAAAAGAAAGAAAGAAAATGGCATGATGTTAAAAAAAAACCCAACTGTTGGAAGAACAAGAGAAAAGTAGTTATATTTATGCTCAGGCCTATTTGTATGTCAAGATTTCCTATTCTGGAATTAACTGTGGAGAGTTCTCACTTATTCCAGTCCTTCTGGGTACAGAGAATGGCTAGTAGGACTGAATTGTAAAGAAATGCGAAACCATGGCAACCAAGCATCTTCTGGGCTTTTGGACAGAAAGGGGCATTCTATACCATGTGCTCTAGCTCCCCCCCATCCCTGTGTGTGTGTGTGTGTGTGTGTGTGTGTGTGTGTGTGTGTGCGCGTGTGCCCGCGCCTGCGTTCACAGGAAGCCCCTGTGACAGTCTGCTGCTGCATGGTGTGGGCCTGCACCTGCTACGCGGTACACCACCACCTTCTCTTGACAGTTTCCCCAGGGGCGTCTTTGGCCGCATATCGTTTGCCTAGTGGAGAGAGTGAGCAGATGCTGTGCCTGTCCCCAGTGGACCCTGTCTCTCTTCCAGTTTTACAGTTAAGACAGTCTAGGGAGAGCGTGAGAGCAGGCAGCTCAGTGGGTGAACTCTCAGGGTCTCCAGCCCCTTCCCTGGGAAAACCAGAGCTGCCTTGGAGGGGGAGAACACTGCTTCGTTGAAAGAGATGCGTACTGTGAGACTCCCAAGTGCCGTCCTGACACCCGCTGCCTCCCAGGCCCTGACCAGTGCTAGACAGCAGAGGGTCCAGTTCCAGGAAATCATCAGCACCAGGTTCTTGAAGAGGGAAAACGAATTTTAAATGGTTTTTTACAAAGTGGACATGGGGTCTCGGGGGTGGGAAACATTAGTTTCCTGCTTTGTTTTCTTCCCCTCCATTCCCCCCCACCCGCCCCATAACCCTAAAACACTAGTGTCCGATCACCAGAGGCACTTACTGACCATGCAGATCAGGACCCCACTGTTTCCAGCGGTTGTATTCCGCCCTGGGATCGTCTCTGAGAAACACTGCCCCTCAGTCCTTAACCATCCTTAGAAAAGGAGGGGCGGAGTGGGCAGGGGAAAGAAGATCGATGTGCGCCCACAAAAGAGTGTGGGCGTCTGTGACACACACATCAAGATGCCTCTTTGTGTTGAATTGGCAGCAACACCAGTAGCTCCCTGGCTCGGAGACGGAGCTCAGCGTGAGGACTGCTGGCTTAAGCACTCCGTCTATTAGGCAGCTTCATTCATATTTTATAGGAAATTAAGACTGAAGTTGGAGAGCACAAGCACTGTGAGGGTTTGTAGAAGGGGAGCTCCACTTGCTGCAAGTTCCCGTTTAGTCCACGTGAAGCCGGCTTTATTCTGTTCAAACATTGGCTTATTTGCCTGCTGAATGAGATTCAGAAGTAACTACTTGGTAGTGTTTCGATTTTATTAAAATACAGTGAATATTGGAAAATGTGGCTAGAGTGAGGCTTTGGGCCGTTTTAGCGTGTGCACCGACACCTTTCCTGCCCAGCCTTAGGTCGTGAAGCAGGTCTTCACGCCCTCTCACACGATGACACCAACCGTGGAAGCTTCTGTCACCTCATTCAGGCCCTCACAGCAGCCTGAAGTGAGATGAGCCCCCCTTCGTTGTTGAACAGAAACCTGGAGCTCAGGAGAGGAAGGGGAGCTGCCATGTGGCCCCTCCTCAGCCCCCTAGCTCCATCCCAGCCTGTGCCCGCCCGCCCACTTGTCCATCCGTCCGTCCATCCGTCCCTCAGCTCGAGCTCGAGGTCGGCCCTCCGGAGAGCCCACGGCTGCGTGTCATCGCCCTTGAGCATGTCACGTGATCTCTGAACTCTGGTTTTCACATCCTTTCATGTCCTTAAGATCAGGACGGTGATACACTCTGTAACCCTGGGCCTGAGGAAAACACCACAGCACAGGGGCTCCACCATGGGCAGCGCGTCCCTCAACCTTAATCCGCCCACCAATTTGTTAATAATAACTCATCTTTTTACCACACTTCGCGCTTTACGAGGCAGTGTGATGTGCACATCACTGAAGGTTTGCAAAAGCATCATCTTTGCTGAAAACACTCTCTCGAGTCACGGGGTGTGGGAAGAAATTGGAGTGGTGCACGGCGGCGGCCCCTCCAGATAAACTCTCCAGAGAATTGTAGAATGAATCTTCCTATTTCTAGAAGAGCAAAAATGGTCTCCGGTGAGCCGAACATTTTGCGGTGGTGTTTGTCTTGGGCCTTGTAACTCGTGCGTGGGTGTGGTGTGTTTCTCAAGGTGAAAGAGAGCAGACGGGTCCTGCCATTCTGGTGGGAGAGTTGCGTCTGTGGGGCTGGGTTCTGTCAGAGCACTTCCGTTCTCACGGTCAGAGAGGAAAGGTACATCGCTCTCTGTTCAGAAGTGTATCAGCAGCTGGGAGCAGTAGGTTTTTGAAAGGGCTCTGCAAGACTGTGACTGTACTTGCCAGGTATGCTACGTGAGATGTATCTTTCATTGGACCATCCTTCATTTTTTTCTCTTTTAAGTTAACCCTTTCAGAAAAGTTTACACACCAGAGCCGTACACTTTTTATACACTTGGCAGGGGCCACAGACTCCTTGAGACCTATTTTTGGACCTCAGAGCTAGACCCCTGGGAATTTGAGGGAATTCAAGTGTGGGGTGGAAGGAGCGTTTGGACTTGAAGGCAGCAGGTGCTTGCTAGCTGTGTGACTTGGGGTAAGAACAACTGAAACCCAGCTTTCTCCACAGACAAAAAGAATGCCTGCGTTATATCTCGCAGGGTTGCATTTACGTAAGTCCATCCAGTGATTCTTGGTAGATGACGTCATCCCAAAATAAAAACTGCTGCCGCCACTGTTCTTAAAGCATTTATATTCTAATGAAATTCATCTTTGTGCCAGTGAGCCTGAGATAAACGTGAGTTTGTAAAATTTCTTGATGGGAGGACTATGCCTTTCTCAGCTTTTTATTTTCACATATCAGTTTGCACATGATTTCTCAGTAAATGAATGTATTGAGTTGAACTTCCTGAGCCAAGTAATATATTTATGTCAGTCGGAGAGTGGATAGCACTGGGCTTGAATGATTTTATAAATATATGAGCACTAATCTTAATCAAAAAGCTACTTTTAATTTTGAAAATAATTTATTAGGACTTTTCTATTTAAATTTTACGGTGTTTCTCCTAAGTGGTAACCACATAGTTCCTCACATTGGCCAGCATGAAGGAGAAGTATGTCATACTTTGCTACATACTGAATAGTCTATAATTATCAAGATTATCCAGTTAGCATAAAGTGCAGTTATGTTAGCATGAAGTTTCGTTATGTAGTTGTTACCATAGCTGGAGTCGGGTGAGTGTTTAAACCTTTGTGAACTCAAAATTCTTTTATAATGATAGAATATTTCATGTTTTAGTACTCTTCATACAGAGTATGTGTTCAAATATTTTACAGGTATGTGTTTTTTACAGGTTCATATAATATATAAAATACATTTCTGTTCCAAGAAAAATACAAGTGGTAAACAGTTGGGGGAGAGCTTGCATATTTTCCTTTATTATCCTGTCTGATGATTAATGCATTCAGCTATGTTCAGCCTCACGTTTAACCAGGTTAGTGTTTAGTTTTGGTTAGGCTGTTTTCCTTATGAGAACAGAAATGGCCAATCCTGTGCCCTACCTGTCTTCCAGATGGAGTCTTTTCATTGTTTCCAAATCACGGTGCTTAATGTAAGGTCAGATTTTCTTGTGAAAACAGATTTTGGATTAACTATATCTGTGCCCTTGCCCACGCCCCTCCACACCTGCCTGTGCACTTACGCTCCGACAGCCCGCTGAGGTCAGTGTTCTCATTTCAAAATGGAAGAGAGAGTCGGGGCTCTGGTTTGTAGCATAAAAGTGTAAAATCCAATTTTGAGTGCACTGTAGATCTGCAGGTCTCCCTTTCATAGAGACCGTGAGGTTTAATGGAAAGGGTGTGAACTTTCAGGTCCACAGTGTGACCTGGGACAAAGCCCTTTAATAGCTGACTCTCTGGCTCCCATTCATCTACTTTGCTTGATTGTTGTGAGGACTTAATGCAGAGGTTGGCGAACTATAGCCTATTGGCCTCTTCTTATAAATAAAGTTTTATTGAGACACAGCCATGTCCATTCCTTTAGTATTGTCTCTGGCTGTTAACATGTTACACCAACATCGTCAGGTAGGTGTGACAGAATCCCGAATGGTTTGCAGAGCCTAAACTACTTATTTTCTGGCTCTTTACAGAAAAAGTTTGCTGCTTCCTGATGTAATGCAATCAAAAAACAGTGGTTTGAGTCTCAGCCGTGCCACTCAGTAACTGTGTGACCTCGATCATGTTCTGTGACCTCTTCGTACCTTAATTCTTCCTCTACGAATGTCATTTATTTATTCATTCAATGAATGTTATGTGCTTGCCATGTGCCGAGGACTGTTGTAGGCTGAGGAAGTGTAGCAGTGAAGAAAAAAACACCATACCTGCTCTCGCGGGGCTTACATTCCAGTGAAATGTGTTTGGCGAGAATAATAATAGTGCATACTGCACAGGGAGGGTTTAATAAATTAATACTTATAAAAGCACACTTAGAACATTCCTGGGCATAGGTGATCATAAATAGAATACGTGCCCTATGATGTTAGCTATTATTATTATGCTGAGTATAGGGTTGTTAATGTGTAAAACAAAGTAGAAACTCAATTCAAGGTTGCAACCCTTACAATTCCATGTTTACTGTCCATGAGGTTTTTACTGAAAGAATGAATAACTAGAAGTAACAAGGGGCAGTTAGCTTCATCAAGAGAGGGAATGGCTCATAGGAAACTGTGTGTAAGTAAAATAGTGTCACTGTGTAGTTCCAGCTCAGAGCAGTGTGAATTCACAGATTGCTCTTGGTACAGTGGGCTGCTCAGTTGCAGAAGATGAGAGCAGGAAAAGTAGAAAATCTGATACCACCGACCCCTTCCATATTCACCTGTGGAACTTGGAGCTAACTCTAGCATTTTATGCTCATTCCATATTTTAAAATTCTTATTAGACATCAGATTCCTTGGACTTCTGAGGTTCTTCGAATCCAATTAAGAGTAGGGAGAAAGAGTACTGAGGAATGTAAGGATAAGCTGAAAGGCTCATATTCGTTGCAGTGGTGATTATGTTTTAAGACGGAAGATTAATATTTGAAAATATAAGATTGATACTAGTTTCTTTATATACATTAAATATTGATACTCTAATTAAGTTGGTGTTAGTGCACAAGGTCCTAGGACCTGAGTATTTTACATGTTGGTACTTGGACAGGTATAGGGAGTAAGGTAGAGTTAATTGGTGAGTGGAATGAATACATAGCATCAAAGGAGCTAGAGGCCCCTGATTGTATGACTTGGGGAAAATAACTTCATTTTGCTAATTTTTTCAGTTCTAAAGTGAGGAGATTGGACCACATTTTTCCAGGTCCTTTTCAGCTCTGATTATGTAATTTGTGAATTTTCTCTTTGACCAGAGTCCCCAAAATAGAAGGCTTTGTATTGTTTTTTCTCTCCTGCTAGATCTGCCATTTTTCCTTCACGTAATGACATGACACCTTTGGTCTTCATGGTTCTAAGTAAAGAATGCATGGTATTAGAGGGACAGGGCCCTACTCTTTCTGAGATGTTATCAGTTTCCTCATCTGCCTAATCAGGATAATGCCTCTCATGGCCCTCACCTGTAGGTGGGGGTGTCGTCGTGAAGCACCATGTATTTACCTGTCAGAACTTTCCAGTTCTGACGTTCTGAGATTCCAGAATATCATTCACAAGACTAAAGATGGATGAGAAGGAAGAGGGCTGTGTTGTGTTGTGTTGTTTTGTCTGTTTAAGGTGGAAAGGTGGAAAACCTGCATGGCTGGGAGCTTTCAAAGACTAGACTTGCCACTGCAGCAAGTGGCTGTGACCGCTAGCAGTGATTTCAGGTGCTCACTGGGCAGCTCTGCCATTTTTCTGTTATGCTCTATCCTTTTTCCTATAGCACTCTCCCTTTGGCAAATTACTCTGTAGGAAATGTTAATACCTAAAAATGTATATGATGTGAAATAATCAATTCAGGATGGTGTTGTATAATTACAGAGGTGAAAATTAAATCTACAGTTCATGGGTTGTCTTCTGGCAGAGATTAAATAAAATTCATATATGCTTTTTGAAAATACAAAGAAAAAAACATTTTTACTTTATTTGAAAATATGTCATTCTTCTGGAACTTTCATTTTTAGGATATTTAGTAATTAGTAATATATTCTAAAAAAAAAATCACTGGTTGATAAAGAAGTAAAGTGGAAAAATACACTCAAATGATTTTACCGGGAGTCATTACCCTTAAAAACATAGGTTAATATTATCTATGACTTAATATCTACCATATTCCAAATTCATGAAATCCTGAAGAATTATAAAATCAATGTGACATATTACATCAATAGGAGAAAGGATAAAAACCATATGATCATTTCAGTAGACACAGAAGTAAAACATCCATTCATGATAAAAACCCTCAACAAAGTAGGTGTAGAGGGAACATACCCTGACATAATCAAGGCCATACATGAAAAACCCACAGCTAACATCTTACTCAATGGAGAAAAACTGAGAGTTTTCCCTCTAAGGTCAGGAACGAGAGAAGGATGTCCACCCTCACCACTTGTATTCAACAGAGTGCTGGAAATCCTAGCCACAGCAGTCAGAGAAGAAGAAATGAAAGGCATCCAAATTGGTAAGGAAGAACTAAACTTTCACTGTTTGCAGATGACATGGTACTATATATAGAAAACCCTGAAGACCACCAAAAAACTACTAGAACTGTTAAATGATTTCAGTAAGGTCACAGGATACAAAATCAGTATACAGAAATCCATTGCATTTCTATATGCTAATAATTAAGCAGCAGAAAGAGAAATTAAGAAGACAGCCCCATTTACAATTGCACCAAAAATAATTAAATACCTAGGAATAAACCTAACCAAAGAGGTGAAGGACCTGTACTCTGAAGATTATAAAACACTGATGAAAGAAATTGAAGATGACACAAAGAAATGGAAAGACATCCCGTGCTCATGGATTGGAAGAACAGATATTGTTAAAATGTCTATACTACCCAAAGCAGTCTACAGATTTAATGCAATCCTTATCAAAATACCAACAGCATTTGTCACAGAAGTAGGACAAACAATCCTAAAATTTGAATGGAACCACAAAAGACCCCTAATAGCCAAAGCAATCATGAAAAAGAAAGTAAAGCTGGAGGCGTCACAATTCCAGACTTCAAGTTTTATCACAAAGCTGTAATAATCAAAACAGTATGGTAGTGGCACAAAAATGGATACATAGATCAGTGGAACAGAATAGAAAACCTAGAAATCCACAATTATATGGTCAATTAATCTCTGACAAAGGAGGCAAGAATATGCAACGGGAAAAAATCAGTCTTTTCAACAAATAGTGTTGGGAAAACTGGACAACAGCATGCAAAAGAATGAGACTGGACCACTTCCTTGCGCCATACACAAAAATAAACTCAAAATGGATTAAAGACGTAAATGTGAGACCTGAAACCATAAAAATCCTGGAATAGAGAAAAGGTAGTAATGTCTCTGACGTCAGCCGTGGCCACATTTTTCTAGATATGTCTCCTGAGGCAAGGGAAATAAAAGCAAAAAATAAACAACTGGGACTACTTCAAAATAAAAAGCTCCTGTATGGCAAAGGAAGCAACACGTAAAACTAAAAGACAACCTATGAAATGGAGGGGAGGGGGGAAATATTGCAGATGACATATCTGTTAAAGGGTTAGTATCTAAAATATGTAAAGAACTAATACAACTCAACACCCAAAAAACAGATAATCTAATTAAAAAATGGGCGGAAGATATGAACAGACATTTCTCCAGAGAAGGCATTTAGATGGCCAAAAGGCACGTGAAAAGATGCTCCACATCATTCATCATCAAGGAAATGCAAATCACAGTGAGATATGACCTCACACCTGTCAGAATGGCTTAAAATCAAAAGCACAAGAAACAACAGGTGTTGGCGAGGATGTGGAAAAAGGGAAACCCTCGTGCACTGTTGGTGGGAATGCAAACTGGTGCAGCCACTGTGGAAAACAGTGAGGAGGTTCCTCAGAAAGTTAAAAATAGAACGTACCCTGTTGATCCAGCAATCACACTACTGGGCAGTATGTATCCAAAGAATACAAAAATACTAATTCAAAGGGTTACATGCACCCCGATGTTCATTGCAGCATTATCCACAATTATGGAAGCAGCCCAAGTGTCCACTGATAGATGGATGGATAAAGAAGATGTGGTGTAGATATACAACAGAATATTGTTCAGCCATAAAAAAGAAAGAAATCTTGCCATTTGCAACAACATGGATGGAGCTATAGAGTATTATGCTAAGTGACATAAGTTAGAGAAAGACAGATACCATGTGATTTTACTCATATGTGGAATTTAAGAAACAAAACAAATGAACAAAGGAAAAAAGAGCGACAAACCAAGAAACAGACTGAAGTATAGAGAACAAACTGATGGCTGTCAGAGGGCAGGTGGGTAGGGGGTGGGGGAAATAGGGGATGGGGATTAACGATAGACTTACCACGGTGAGTGCCGAGTAATGTTTAGAATTGTCGAATCGCTATACTGTTTACCTGAAGCTATTATTAAACTGTACGTTAACTATACTGGAATTAAAATAAGAAACTTAATGGAACAAAAAAAGAAGATACCCACCTCATAGGATTGCTAGGAGGGTTCATGAGATCATAGCTGTGAACTCTAAATTGTAGAGCACTATCAAAGTTTGGGCTGTTATAGTTTAAAAAAGAGGAATTATAAAGGTAAAAGGGAAGAGTGTATAATTTTAAGCTCCTGATTATTGGCTGTGTTCACAGTGTATGGTTCGAAGACAGCAGAGGGTGAATCAGTGCCTCCTTACTGCCTATTTTGGAGTGCGGCTCGTGGCGAAAGGCTTTGTGTAGTGTGGTGGTTAGGGGCTCTAGTTCTAGAGGGAGATAGCTCGAGGTCCAAACCCTAGCCCAGCTGTGGACTGGCAGTGACCCTGTGTGAGCCTCGTTCCCCCTCAGGAAATGGGACAGCAGGAAGTCCTGCCTCAGAGGCTTCTTGGGAGGATCAGGATGGACCACATAACAGGAGCAGTGCTGGACGGAGCCTTAGTGAATTGCAGCCAGGCTTAATTCTGTGTGCACACGTGCACCCCAGTCTTCTCGGATCCAAACCTCGATCAGACTTCTTTTTTTATCTCCTAATGTAAGTCCTTTGCACCTTGAAGAGACGCCTATACTGGGAATCAGACCTCCGGTCCTGGATCATGGTGGCATAGGTGCCCTTCTCTTACGTTCCTCCTGCTAATAAGCACAGCTAGAATCCCTGGACGTCATACGTAAACAAAGGAATCTTCTGAAGGATGGAGAGAAGAAGGCAGGCTGCCTAGGAGCCTCAGGACTCCAGGAAGAGCCCAAGGATATGTTCCCTGGGTGTCTCAGACTGGGTGTTAGAGAAGGGGTCAGTCCAGAAACACCAGTGGCTGCAGACAAAAACCCCCCGAGAGAAGCTTGCTCTTTCTTGCCAAAGGACCAAGAAAGGGGCACTTTAGCAAGGCAAACCTCAAACGATAACTGCCCTACTTCAGACAGATACCACCCTCATCAGCAAAGGGCAGGTGGGGAGCCTAGACTTCTACCTTCACCTGGATGGAATGAGGTGCCCATCCCCCCGCTGGTGGAGTTGGAGAAGAGTGGATGGGGAGCCGGGGCTTTGATTCCTGCTCAACAGTAACAGGCATCCTCCCTCCCCTGCCCAGCTGTGCTGTTGGTAGAGGCTATGTGGGGCACCAGAACTCCCCCCTGTTCCGGAATCAGAGGCATAGAGCAGTAAGGCGGCAAGCCCCCGACGCCCCACCACACCTCCACTGTCAGGAGAGACCCCCGCCTGGTAGTGGCAGATGCTGCCCCTCACCCCCACTCCCTTGCTGTCATGGTGTTAGAGGAGGCCGCTAAAACGGGGACATCTGCTCAAGATTCACAGTCTCATAACATTGCACCCAAAATGTTTGCAGTACAAGTAAAAATCACGCGTAATGCCAAGAGCCAGGCAAATCTCAACCTGAATGAGCAGAGGCAATCAAGAGATGCCACACCTAGATGACACAGATGCTGGAATTATCTGACAAGGATTTTAAAGCAGCATTCATGAAAGTGCTTCAGTGAGCAGTTAGGAACTTGAAGCAAAGGAGGAAATAGGACATCTCCGCCAAGAAGCAGGAGATGTAAAGAAAAGCCAAATAGAAATTTTAGGAATGAGAAATACAGTAACCCAAAATAAAATGTAAAAACCCAATGGGTGGGCTTGGAGCACAGTGGGGACGACGGAGGAGAAAATTCGTGAACTTGAGGATAAAATAAAAATTATCCAGTCTGAACAACAGAAAGAAAATAGACGGGGGAAAAATTGTCGGAGCTTCAGGGACATGTAAGGTTCTAATATATGGTCTAAGATTCTGTCATCAGAGTCCCAGAAGGAGAGAAAGGAAGAGGGTCAAAGGAACAATTATCCAGTTTTGACAAAAAGCCTACACAGATTCAGGAGGGTCGAGACTGGGTTGTGTTTCCTTGGATTAGCTTGTGGATAGTGAGTGACCCACCTCTCTGGAAACGTTTACGATTTCATCAACCCATCTGTCCTATTAAAATAAGAAGAGATCTTGTTTTCAGTCTTTTATTCTTAATGAGTAAGACCTGCTTACATTATCTTAGTCTAGGTTACGTCAACCAGCATGTTCAACAAAAGCATAACAAGATAGTCTTTGTGTGAAATAATTTGTTTTCCTAAACCAGCAATTACCTGGGTATATGCCCTAGAAATGAATGCTTATGTCCACCAGGAATCATGTGCCTGAATGTTCATAGCAGCCTTACTCGTAAGAGCCTCACGCTGGAGAAACTCCGAATGTCCATCGCTGATAGAATGGATGAAAGAACAGCCTGGTATGTTCGTACAGTGGAATAATACACAGCAATGAGGAAGGACAAGCTCCTGTGATCGGTAGCAATATGTTAGCAGCGAAAACCCACACAAGAGAGTGCAAACTGTATGGCTCCATTTACCCAGATTCCAGAACAGGCAGAAATAATCTAAGAGGGTAGAGTATTGGTTACTAGTAGGGGACACAGAGAGCCTCTGGGTGCTGGAATGTTCTTTGTCTTGATCTGAGTGATAGTTGCACATTCGTGTACATATATAAAACGCCTACACACTACACTTAAGATTTGTACACTGTACTGTAGGAAATTAAATTTTAAAATAAAATATGTGTTTTGAAACACAGATCTCTACATGAAGTCTTTTCTGTTGCCTTCAGGATCAAAGTGAAACTCACAAGCTTGGCCTCCAAGGCCTCTCTGTGTCCCCATGGCGCATTGTGTTCCCACCGGTTCTGGAAATGAAGGATGTGTTCTCTCGTCTCTGGGGCCTTCCTTGCTCCCTTATCCCCACCCCACCCTGACTGTGGTGAGAGCAGTAAATGAGCCTGATTCACCCACTGGCCACCACTGTAGGGTCTGTCACAGAGTAGCTCTATTTTCAAGTTTTGTCAGATGAGTAGATCATTGTAGGGTGTCCGCAAACAGAGAATCAGCCTAGGGAAAGGACCCGAAGATGGTGCTCTGGTGTTCATATCATGCTGGTGGTGAGGTTCCTGAGGGCACTGCACACCGGCCAGGTCTTTCCTGCTTGGGGGGCTGCTGCATTTGTCACCACAGGCCCTTCCTGGTCTGCGGGGCCTGCGACACACTGTCCCCATGCTTGTGGCCATTCCCAGGGCCATGGCTGTGCCTCGCTGGCCCTTCTCCCCTTCTCCATCCCGAGTACTCTTGGCTCTACACGTTGAGATTTCCCAGCACATTTACTGTTGTCTTGGGACTAGAAATCCCCTCCTGCGGTTTGTATGGTGCAGTCAAATAAAACCTTGAAGTTTTAACAGACCCGGGCTTTGCTGCTCACTCCTCTCCGTGACTGGTAACAAGCTACAGATCACATTTTCTTGATCTCTCAGAGAACACCGATTCCTACCTTGCAGAGCTGTTAGGAGCACCAAGCTTCTTGCTGGTGCCGACGGATGAGTTTTCTGAAACATGTCACCTCTATTCATAGACATATTCCCCTCACTGTAATCTGCACCTGCAAGGTGACAGTGGGGCTTTCTTGAGAGACCACAATAGGCTGTCGGCATGTCAGTCAAGATTCATAGGCGGCCGGCCATGGAGAGAAGGACAGCATGTTGGTTTCCTCGGGCTCCCCTGCTGGCTTCCTCCCTCCCTCTGCCCGCAGGACATAGGGCTCCTCGCAGGGCCCAGATCAAGATACTCCTCCCAAGGGCCAACGTGTGCCAAGATTCCGGGTTTTGGCTAGAGACGTGAGCTCTCAGCAGGTCCTTCTTTTTTTCTTTTTTTTTTTTTTTAACACCACGGGGAAGTTGATAAATCGTTTCCAAGTCTGTATTTATTAGTGGCAGGGAGCTCACTGTATTAGAGCGAGCACTTGAGATTCCGTCCATGGGTTAAAAATTAAAGACTGAGTGTGTTCCGGACAGATTTCTGTTTGTTCAGGCACTGAAGTGTGACACCGTAGATGATGTGGTAGGGGTGGGAATCACACCCGAAGAAGCAGGGGTGGAATGCATATTTTTAAAAACTTGCTATATGGGTTATTTTTGTTCTAACCATAGCTGTGCGTGATCGCGCAGATGTCCCAGCACAGCTTTCCCGAGCTGCTTTGTTTTCTCTGCCACTGACACGGTTTACTGACCCCTTTCTGGTCTTACTGCTTTCTCAAGTCATATCTCATGGCACTTTATAAGGAGGCCGCTAAGTGGAGTAGAGCTTTAAGTCATGTGCACTCAAGTACATTTGAGATCAGTTCACATCTTGATTCATTTTCCCCGTTTCTGCTTGAAAACAGAGGTCTTTCATCTAGCTCTCCCAACTACTTCGCTGGTCAGCTTTTGATGTTTTGTTGATGAAACCATCTTCAAGAAATGGTTATAGTGGCAAGATAACCCTGTGTCTAAGCTTCTTCCCTTATAATTCTGCTAGTTTAAAGTTCTTTGCAAAGAGTGCAACAAAAATGCCCTAAGTAGAAGGACAAATAAAGAAGATTGTATTACTGTCTGCCATTTTAGTGAACACTTTCTGGAAGGCAGGTATTGTGCAAGACATTCGCTTTTCTCACCCCCCAGGTAAGTGAACCCTCTGCTTTGGCAGTCGAGCTTTCTGCCTGGTTTTCAGAGGAGCCGAAGGTGACTCAGCTGAGTGTCTGTCGCTCGCCCCTTGTTACTTAGAAGCCTGAAGAAGTGGAACCTCAAGTCAGGAACAGTGCTGTGCCAAGGGCTGGCACCTTCCTCTAGAAGGGGTCTGCTTGGCAGCCTCTGGACCCTGTTCTCCTGGACCAAACACCTGAAGATGTTTTGCATTCCAAAGCAGTTGAAAATACCTCTCTGACATCCTGCCCTGAGGTTTCTGGTGGTTCTGTACTTGGCCATCGTGGAAGCACCTGCTGGTCTCACATTCATTCGTGGGATGCTCGTTGAGTTTGTACCATGTGTAATCCATTCCCTTCACACTTAAGAAGACTACTGTTTCTTTCAGCCTTGTAAGCAAAATGCAGTAAGCGGCTTTAAACACAGCTTGTTTCATTCATTCTTTATAAACAAAGATTTTGTCTACTGGGTGAAGAATTCATGAGAAAATCGCACTAGCTTTGGATGCAGATGTTGGCTAAAGAAAAGTTAGTTGTTAATCTTCTGGAATTTGGTAGTTGAACGTAAAAAATATTTTTATTAATCACATTGTCCTTTGTACTTGGGAGTACTTTAAGAGTCTCAGTGTTGCTTTTCTTGAAACGCTTCTTTGTTTTTCCATGAGCTCTGTCAGAACATTGCTGTGTTGCCCTATTGGGTTTTGCCGTGGATTTGGAGTACCGTCTGCTCTTCTTTCTGAGTGGGCCTGGCCCCATAGCGGGTCCCCGGCGTCCTTTCCACGTGCTCTTCTTTCCCAAAATGTTCAGCCTTGCGGTGTCTTGGCCAGGCTCGCCTGTGGGGTGCAGTCTCTGAAAGTCTCAGTCACTCCTGGCTCCTGCCACGGCTTTGCTGTTGGTACTGTCCCCCCTTCGCCGGTGTTTGCGCTGAGGCTCTGCGGTGGCCCGGTCCCCTGTGGGACACTGGGCCAAGGCTTGTCTCATGGTGACTGTCCTTCTTGTGTGTACATTTGCTCACCCGTTGCAAGACTCATAGGTTCTTCCCAACTCAGGTTGCAGAACCCACTCTGCGTGTTTTAGCTGGTCCGCAAAACTTTACCATTACAGGCTTTACCTCCTAAAACCTTTGCTTTCCAAAACCATCCCAAAACGTAGGTGGAAAATGTTCAGCCTTTCTAATGACAACAACAACAACAACAACAACAACAATAATAATAATAATAAAAAGAGTGAAGCTAGAAAGTAAAAATTTTTGTCTCTTTAAGAAAAGCAACTTTGGAAAAAATTGCTCACTGTCAGTAAGGATAAAGTGATGTAAAGGGTAAGGATGATATGAAGTGGAAAGACCCTTTTGGGGCACAGTTTGGCAAGGTGTATCAAAGAGATTTAAAGATGATTGTATTTTTCATCTAGTAGTTTTTCCTTGGGGAATTTCTCCAAAGGAGATAATCGGTGATGTCATAAAAATATTGATATATGGATGTTCATTATATTGTTGGTAAAAACATAGAAATTATTCAAGTGTTTTGAACAGGGAAGGTGAAATAAATTATGGTAGATGGTAGTAATGGAATGGTATGCACCACTTTAAAAATCACATTTTCAAACAATTTTTATTACGTGGAAAGATACAGGATAGAGTCTATATGAAGATGATCTTCGTTTTTAAACGTATATGTGTATAATATATATGAGTTGAACAAAAAAGCCTGGCTATACATGAACATGTTCATGGATGGGGTCTGTCCCTACCTCAGTCCTGGAGCCTGACCCCTGAGATAAGGGATCAGATTCTCGAATGTCAGCCTGGGTTGGGGTGAGATTTCAGGGTGGTGGTGATCACGAGCTGAAATGAATTCTAGTCCTCACTGGCACTGAAACTGACCTTTTTTTTCCTGCCCTCCTGCTTCCCCCCTTTGTTTGCCCTTAAGCGGAGAGGGACAGAGGGGCTCAGGGACTGGGGAGCCCACTGGTTATTTTCACTCCCACCTTCCAGCCCCCACTTGCAAGACTGGCTTTTTTTTTTTTTTTTTACCTTGGGCATGCAGTAGACTTAGGGAATCAGTCGTCTTGAAGTTGAATTTCCCATCGAGGTCGCTTCTATTCTTCTCGAGGACTGACTGGCACAGCAGGAGTCGGTTGGAATTAAAATATTTTTTATTCATTTTAGTGAGGTATGTATGTGCATATATGTTACTCCTATAATCTTAATAAGGGAAGCGATTGCAGCCCACATAATTTGGCTTAGAAATCAGCTTCTGAAAAGTTACCCTGAAAAATGATCAGTGGACAAATAATCTGGTGGTCACTGTGGCTTTTAAAGAAAATCTTACCCTGTGGATTTTCAGTTATTGATTATCTCCTTCCAGGAAAAAAAATTCATATTTCTTACAAATTAATCCATGAGAAAGTGCTTACATTTGCCTGTAGTATCTAGTGTTGGATTATTCAAACCTTTTGATGAAACCGTATTTGGTGATGATCCCAAGGCTATAGAAGGAGCACAAAAATCTCTCTTCTGAGACCCCTAAATGTGTGAATGCTTTAGGACTTGGTCCTGAGCCCTTCACTGTCTGCAGCCACCTCCTCTGGGAGGCCCCTAGTCCCGGGCCTTAAAGACCATTTGTTTGTGTGCAGGTGACCCCGTGTGCCTCTCGAGCCCAGACATGTCCCCTGGGCTCCACAATGGGATACACGGCAGTTCACACTCTCCATAAAGGAAACACATAAGACGTAACTGCTGGAGTTCACTCAGATGTCTCTGAGCTCTTTTGTGTCTCAGTAAATGAAACCGGTCCTGCTTTCTCTTCCCCAACCACCCCTCTAGAAAGCAATTTCTGTCGGATCTGTCTCCCATCCGCTGCAGCTTTTATCCCCAGTGCGCCTGTCCGCTTTCCACTCACCTGCTGCAGTGACTGCTTCCTGACAGGCCTTCCCAGAGCGCTCTTGCTCTTCCTCACCCACATCTTTATATGGCAGCCACAGGTCCTCTTTTTGAAAATCCACGTTGGATTATTTCATTCACCTGTATAAAATCTTCGATCGCTCCTTTTACACTTAGGGGAAAAAAAAGATCCAAATTATTTTCCTGAACTTCAAGACTATATTCTAGGAAGCTGAATCACCTAGGGGACTTTTGAAATACATGTGCATTTGTATAATGCCTGGACCATCGCCCCCAAGATTCAGATTAAGTTGATGTGTGGTGGAATCAAAAAGCTCCCCAAGTGATTCGGATTCATAGGAAGGATTGAGAACCGCCGCTATGTGGCAACGATTTTTAAAATTCAGCATGCATCCTAATCATCTGAAGGCTCGTTCAACAGCTCTCTGCTGGGCCGAGCCCTGGAGTTTCTGATTCGGTAGGTTTGGGGTTGGCTCAGGATCGGCATTTCTGAAGAACAAGTCCCCAGGTGATGCTTAGGCTGCTGCTGCAGGGACTCAGCTCTGAGAACCGCCGTTCCACGGGTTCTGGCTCCTTCCTTAACTGCCTCGCCCCTACCATTTCACCCGTGCTCCCTGCACAGAACCATGCTGATTTCCTGTCCATACCCCAAATGTGCCCAGTTCTTTTCACTGGTAAGTCCATACTTCTAGCTCCCTTTCCCTCAGGTGATTTGGGTTCCTTCTAGATTGTTGAGTGCTTGCCCCATTTGCATGCTTGGGTCTTAGTTCAGATGTCACCATTTTATAGAAAAGTATTACCTGGCCACCCTGTCTAAAAGAGAGCCTGTCCCTCTCTAGCTGATCATCCTCTTTATTCCCTTTATAGGAATTATCATGATCTGTGCTGTTTTTGTTTACTTATTTCTTGCTTGTGCGCTCTCCTGGATCCACGCCCCCCCCCCCCGCCCCCGTGCTAAGTTACACAAGCACCAGGACTTGGTTCCCTATATACTTGTGGGTGTGTGCTTGGGGTCAGTCATCTGAGCTGTTTTACCTCCTTCATATTCACATATGTTTTCAGCAACTAGTTACTGAGGGCAAGGCACAGGATGCAGGAATGCAGGAAGCATGCTTCATGTAGCTGAAGACCCCAGAGCCTAATGAAAGAGTCAGACAAACAAATAATAAATATGCATGCCGTGGACTTCATAGAACCAGACTCGCTGGTCTGATTGTCACTGCCCTGGGAAGGAGCAGGTGAAGGACCTGGAGAGGCCATCGGATATTACGTTAATACAGCTCTCCCTACAACGTAAAGAGAGCAGATGTCTACCCCTCTCAGCATTCTTTCTGGGTTTTGTTGTTGTTCTGCTAAGTATTGGGCCAAGGGTGTGTCCCTTCTTCGGAGAAAACTTCATTGTCAGGACCATTCTGCTCCCACCTTTATTATGAGGCCACTCTTGCTTCTTCTGCCAGCCATGCTCCTTTCTTTTTCCTGGACCACTGGTGGAGAGCAGAGATTTTGTTCCCAGAAGACTCTTAAGTGGGTCACACCAACCCATGAATTAAATTAACTCCAAAGTCACTTTGACCTCAAGGCAGGGAATTCATTGCATATTAAGAGACTAAATTCAGTGTAATAATAAAATGCCCACAAGAGGTACTCTAAATTTGAATATTAATTCTATCTCATTATCAAATTCCCAGGGAGACATTAAAATCCAAAGATTACATTCCATTTTAAATTAAAGTCCAAGACATTAAAGTCGGATTCTCTGCTCGTATGAATTAAAATTCAAAGAGATTGAAGTTAAAATGTGTCCTCTCCGACTTCTTACTCCATGTAAGCCGTCCTGGAGAGTGGCTCCCCATGCCTTCCTGGGGTCAGGGCTCCTTTACCTGCTGCAGTCCAGCTTGGTGTCTCGCAGGTTCACAGACCCCAATACCAAATCTCTGACATGCTTCACTTCTTTAAAATCGAGAAAAGTTAGCAGGGCATGGGTTTATTATAGCACTGGCCCCCACACACCAAAGTTAGACAAGCCAGTGCCCAGTCTGCTCATGGTTCGTCCCAAGCAAAAGCGTATCCCCCGAAACCAGCAATTAATAGCCTTTGCTGCCAAACAGCAGAAAGTCTGCGGTGTCCGAGGGAGAGGGTTGATGCAGAAAGGCCCCATTTCTGTTTCTCCAGGACTTCCGTGAGTCTGTGACAGTCGGTGGCCTGTGACACTTAGGGGTTCTCTCATCACTCATTTCTTGGATCCTGCTTCTGTGAGCAATTCCAGTGAGCCAAGCCCGTGGTTTTCCTCCTGTCCTGGGTTCTGTGGGGCCCCAGTCCCAGTTTCTGTTCCAGTAACAACTAAAACATCTACCACATGTCGGAGAGCGGTTAGGACTGGGTGCATTTTCATGTCCCTTTAGATCTTTTTATCCTGGCCTTCTAGATAATTATTTTCCACTTTATATCTGGGTAATCGATCTACTAAGATTTCAGCTCTTACTCCTGGAAAAAAAAAAAATCACTCTTTCTTCACGTGAATCAGCCTGATTGCTTTCTTCTGTTTTTGTTCTTCCGCTGCTTCCATTCTGACAGTAAGACTGAGCACCATTCACACCACTCTGGCTTCTCTCTGATTTCTAGAGACAGGATGCTCCAAACGAAGACCTTTTTAACTTGCACTATTTTACTGAGTTTATTTTTCTACATCAGAGTAAGAAGACCGTCTTCTTGTGTTTTTTTCTGGTTTGGGGATCTACCTAAATTCTCTTAGCATGTATGATACTTACTACAGGTTTCTGGCACATAGCCTTTTTCAAGTTAGAAAGGTTCTCCAGTTTTCCGAGAATTAAAAAAAAAAATCACAAATAGGTGCTAACCATTACCAGATGCTTTTTCAGTGATATTGAGGTAATTCTCAGTACGTTAATGAGGATGATTACACTGTAGATTTTCTCGTCGGCGTTAGGATCATGGTGAATTTTTGTACCATGTTTAATTTAGTTCATCTAATACTATTTGCAGGATTTTTTGTGTGGGGGTGGGAGGGGGTATATATTCATAGTTAAATAGGCCTGTAATTTCCTATCCTGGTCTGTCTTATGCTGGCTTTGGACCAAGTCAGAGTAGCCTTCTAAAATGAGTTGGGTAGCTTTCTCTCTTGTCCTGTTATTTTGGAACAACTTATATACATAGTAGATTATGTGGTCCTGAAAACTTTGGTGGCACTCACTTGGAGAATCGTTGGGTCTTTGAATGTTTTTGTCAGTGAGTCTTGGTCATTTTCGTATCTTTAAATAATTAAGTATTTAAATTATTCTGTTCAAGGTTTTTATTTATTGTGTCAATGCTGATGTTTTCTTCTTTCCTCAGAGATACCCATTATACCTTGATTTCTAGCTTTTTTCATAAAATTCATAACATTTTCATCTATGTTTTCTGTAGCTATTTATCTCTTTTCCTTCTGTTCTTTTAAATCGATGTCTCTCTTTTCTTCCTTCATCAGTCCTCCAGGAATTTTTTTCATTTTATTAGTGTTTGTGAAGAACCCCCTTTGGCTTTGGTTCATCTTTCTGCGGGGCTGGTACTTGCCACCACGCTGACTCTTGCCGGCCGGTCAAGAAGAACAAAGATCCAAATGCTAGCAGGCTTCTCTTGAGCAGCAATGCGAAACAGGAGTCGGTGGAGTAGCGTCTCTAAAATGCGAAAACTGTCAGTCTGGAATTCTATATCCAGCTAAGATATCCTTCACAGATGAAAGTAGACTAAAGACATTTCCAGATGGACAAGAGAAATTGCTGTTAGTGGAGCTGTGCCCTGAGGGGTGTTGAGGGAAGTTGTATCAAGCAAAGGAAAGTGGTGCCGGGTGGAGACTACATTGTAAAGAATTGAAAGCCCCGGAATGGTTCAATATGTGGCTAAAAACAAAATACCTTTATCTTCATTCTTAGATTTACTTAAGAGGCACTGGCTCTTTGAATCAATCATAGTAGCAACATATTCGGGGGTTTATAATGTATGTAGAAGTAAACGTATGCACGCAGTTCCCCCGGTGCCAAGTGAGGTGCCCGGTTTGAGACTGACACCGTGTGTGAAACAGTGTAATACTGTTTGTAGGTAGAACACAGCAAGTCAAAGATGCATCCTCTAAACCCTAGAGCAACCATTTAAAAAAACGAACAAAGGAGAGAGGGTTAGTAAGTGGCATGAAGCCGCTCCGTGGCTGACGAGAGCTTTTTGGGCGAGGCAGACGTTCTGACCTTTGTCTGTGGTTGCACAGGGACAGCTGCAGTCTGCTGTATGTTAGCCGTAGCTCAACAAAGCTTGGTTGAGGAATTAAAAAAAAAAAAAAAAAGCACCAGAGGGGAAACCGTGAAGGGCATCGTGCTCCATTTTAGGGGCTTCTTTCAGGGTTTACAATGGGTCCCCCGCGCTGGCTCAGTGGGTAGTCTTGGACTCGGCACGGGTCAGGAATTCTCAGCTCAGCTGCACGTTGGAATCACTGGAAGACTTTGTTCGAGACTCTGATGCCCAGATTTCACTTTCCGAGATTGTGATTTCTTTGTTCTGGAGTTGGGACCACAGACTTAGTACTGTTTGAAACCTCCCAGTAATGCCCATGTGGAGCCAAGGTTGTGAACCACTAGCCTGGGGCTCTGCGTGCTAGATAAAGGTTGTCTGCAGAATTTACCATATATCCTGTAGCTTCCTGCGTAGTAGCAGCATGACTTGTTTGTCTGGCGGCGGCTGCAGCTCAGTCATGAAAAGCCCAGGGTGAAGCTGTATAAAACAGCATGGCAATGAGTACAACACGGAGATGAGTGATACCGTGTATTTGTGGGACTCAGAATTGACTGTGTGAGGCAGCGGTTGGTAAGGGGCTGCGGGTGAGGCTTAGCAGCCAGCATCACACTCAGCTCATGAGACAGTCAGGAGAAACCTGGGACTAACCTAGAGTCACCATGTCTACAAATTCCCTGCTTATGAAAGTGTCCACCTTGATGTTTTGGAGCTTTGCTAAAGCCCAGCTTGTGTTTGGCGAAGGAGTCCTGTGTCCAGCCCTTTGCAAGTGTGGGTCGTGAAGGAAACCGTCAGAATCTCTGAACCAGGTGAAAGCAATATTAAACATGCTGCCATTTCTTATGTCCTGGTTACATACGGGGTGCCGTGCTGAGTGCTTCCTCACGGATCTTCACCGTAACTCTGTGAGGTGGGCGTGACCCCCTTGTCTCACCAAGTCTAGACTTCGTGAAGTTCAGAAACCTCCTCAGGGTTCCACAGCTGAAAGGATGAGCTGGAATTCTTGTGTAGGTCTTTCTGCATCCAGAGTATCCACCATCCCTCCAGGTGATTGGGGTGATCATTGAGTCTTGGCCCGTGGGCAGGTGCATCCACATTTCCATCCGCATGGTCCATTTCATCCAGTGTCGCCTTTGGGCTCCAGGCCCTTTGAGTGGCTGTCAGCATGTCTGAGGGTGGCTTCCTCCCCACAGAGACCTTGTTGGAGCATTGCCACACCCCTGCTGGTCATTGATTCACTTCAGAATGAGGACTCTCATGATCTTTCTGTTTGTGTATGTGTTTGTTTTGAGGAGCTGTGTTGTGAACACATTTTTACCAAATGTCAGGCTCGATTCACTATATATTTAATGGAGATTATTAGGTCCTGCGTTGGTATCATGCTCTGGCCTTTCTTCGGGTTCTGGGATTTTTTGCATTTACCGTTTGATGTGAGAGCAGCCAGAACAGTTGAGGCTCTGTTTTCTGTCCATCTAATATATTTTCCCAAAGGAGCTTAGATGGTAGAGGTGGGCCTGCACACTTGGCAGAGTACCTTCTCCGAGATGATTGGCCAAGGCGGGAGGGAACAGTTAGCAAATCAATTAGTCGTCTTTCTGTTTACACTTTATTTCCAGGGGCTAAATGTTCGTTTGTTTAAGCCAGACTTGGTGTCTTGTTGAGATGTGTTACCTCGTGAAAGTGTTGACTGAGCTTGGCTCCTTGATATGCACTACAGCTTGTGACTCATTTATTATAGGTCTAGAATCAATTCCCAACATGTTAGGTAAGAAAACAAACAGCTTCCTTGTTTTATGAAGTGTGAACAGAAGAAAACTTGTTAATTTCCTAATTGTTCTCCCCTGCCCCAGACGGGAGCTCCACATATGTAGCTGCAGCCGTCAACTCGAGCTTGGTTGTAACACGGTTGTGTTATCAGTCACCCCTCCTGAGGGGCTGGCATCTGCGTGTTCTTATCCCAGGGATGGAACCTGAGTCCATTCTTTTTTTTTTTTTTTTTTTTTTAGATTTTATTTATTTATTTGACAGAGAGAGACACAGCGAGAGAGGGAACACAAGCAGGGGGAGTGGGAGAGGGAGAAGCAGGCTTCCTGCGGAGCAGGGAGCCCGATGTGAAGCTCGATCCCAGGACCCTGGGATCATGACCTGAGCCGAAGGCAGACGCTTAATGACTGAGCCACCCAGGCGCCCCCTGAGTCCATTCTTAAGTTTATAATTGTATATTTGCCATAATGCCACCGTCATCCTTGTCTAGAGAGCATTTATGTTATAAATGTTTAATGAATCTCTATAAAAATTTATCTTGTATTGGGGCACCTGGGTGGGTCAGTCAGTTAAACGTCTGCCTTCGGCTCAGGTCATGATCTCAGGGTCCTGGGATCGAGCCCCGCATTGGGCTCCTTGCTCAGTGGGGAGTCTGCTTCTCCCTCTGCCTGCCACTCCTCCTGCTCGTGCACTCTCTCTCTGTCAAATAAATAAAATCTTTAAAAAGAAATTTATCTCATACCATTTCATAATGGAGCAATGTGAATGAGAAATACTTATCTGAGAGAGCATGCCCCCGATCCAGCCACCACCCTCATGTAACCATGATCTTCAAGAGCTCTTTCATTCATCCTTACTACCCGCCTAAATTTCAAATTTTAGCATGTGATTTCATTCCTTCAAAGGAAATCTTACCCATTTAGCACCCCTGAGAATTCCACTTTATCCACCCCACCCAGAAAATGAGACTTTTTTTTGCATCAAATATTAGATTCTGAGTAGTTTTATTTCTCACCAAAAAAAAAAAAAAGATTTTTGAAAATAAACTTACTGGTTTGTAGACAGACCAGCTTTTTGTATTACGTACAAAGTAGGATTGTAAACTTAGCTCTGTGGAAGTTCTCCTGCTGCTTAATCCTTGCAGGAGCTCCGCTCTTGCTCCAAGCACCTGAACTCCCTGTGTTAGTGTGACCAGCTGCTGCCATCATGGAGGACTGGCCATGGGCTGGCCTCCGTAGCAGTCAGTTCCCTTCTCACAGCCACCCTTAGAAGCGAGACCCACCCTCCCCATTTTATGGGCGAGAAAACGCAATCTCCAAGGTTAAATGACTTGCCCAAAGTCACACGGCTCAGCAGTGCTGCTGCAGAACCAGGCTTCGACCCCAGCACGCTGGCTCCCTGGTTCTCGCTCTTCATCCCCATGCCGTGCTGCCCAGCCAGTTCCTGGAACAGTCCCTGTTCCTTCAGATCTCCCAGCTTTTGCACACACTCTTCTCCCTGCAAAACATTCTCCACGGCCCCCTTGATTTGTCCACTCAGTGCATGTTTATGCTCATCTCGAGCTAAATGTCACTTCTGCAGGGAGGCCTTCCCTGTGAGTCCGGTGCTGTATAGTCAGACACCCAGCTATTCCGGTATGTTCCAGAAGGATTTAAGATCACACATTTGCAAAGGGCTGGAGGGTCGGTTGGTATTCCTTCATCGCTGTGCCATCCAGCAGGCCCTCGCTGCTTGCCTGGATCCCTCCTCTTCACCCCCGAGCAGAGCCGTTGGAGATGTCATTGTTAGCATCCCAGTCCTGCTGGTAGATGCGTGGCAGGTTATTGGAGGAGACGTGTGGCATGAGGGTTGCATTGGGAAGCTTTGAATATAATCTCAGGTGGGACCACTCCGAGTTTGGCCCAAAAATTTCCTTCTGCTCTTTTCAAACACATGACCCCTTCCAGGTGCAGCCTTCTCTAGGATTCTGACCTTCGGTGCCAATGCTCCTCACACCACCGGTGCTGAAGAACTGCTCCTCTTTTCCCCAAAGATATTTATAAATTAATTTTTATATATTTATATGTAAGTATATATTTATATTTTTATTCCTCAATATGTTTATGAAATATAATACAAATGAATTACTAGAAAAATAAAAATTTTTAGAAGACCTGGAAGACTCAAACCTAGATGTTATTATAAGATTCAGGGGACATAACAGCATAACAGCATAACCCTGTTAAATCGTTAGCACATTTTCTGACTTTTTCCTCTCCCGGTCTGTTTTCACAGACTTCCGGTGGTCTCCAGGCCACTTTGAATAACACTCGTTAGTTAAGTGATCCTGGGGAGGGTATTTAAACTCATGAGCCACTTCCTTTATCAGTAAAATGGAGCCAATAATGCTTACCCTGGCATTGTCAGAATGAAAGGAAACATGATGAAAGTGTTTGTCGTTGCCTCGTGTGTACTAGGTGTCTATTAAATTCATTTCTTTTAGATTTATTCTCTTCCTGTCTGCCTTTGTGAAACTGATGGTGGTCGGTAGCGGTGACCCTGCTGCGGGTGTGTGCATCGCGTGCAGTGGGAGGTCCGCCGTCTTCCACTGGGACAGGTCCCCCACTTACGGTGGCTCAACTTAGGAATTTTCAGCCTGACAATGGTGTGATAGGGATAACTCGTTCAGTAGAAATTGCATTGGAATTTTGAGTGTGGATCTTTTCTCGGGCTAGCGACATGCAGTACAGCTTCCCATCAGCCACACCATCACAAGGGTCAGCAGCAGCTGATACGCTGACAGCCATGTTGTACTCTTCAGCCTTTCTGTTTCTCACTCTCTGGACTGCAAATTACATGAGATATTTAACACTTTATTATCAAATCGGCTTTGTGGCAGATGATTTTGTCCCACTGTAGGCTAGTAATGTGAGTGTTCCAAGCACGCTTAAGGTCAGCCAGGCTAAGCTGCCATGCTCGGTAGGTTGGGTGTAGTTAACGATGGGTTCATTGGGACATAACCCCATTGTAAGTCGAGGAAGATCTGTAATTCATCCAGTACTGGGAATGCTCACCTCTACTTGTCTTCGCTAAGGCCTTTACAGTAAGCAGCTAGGAAGTTTTTTTTAGAAATTGAAAAATAGATCAGGAAATCTTGCTAATATTTCTAATTTATAAGTGTAAAATTATCTTCTGGATTTGATACTTCTTTTTTATGCTGAAAATCTTAGTTCCTAATAACATTAGGTACCCTTTGCTTTAAATATATAAAAATTCAGAATAAATAAGTTGAATGCCATTTGAAGATTTCTCTCTGAGCTTAGGATACATCTCATCAGGGACCTAAAGTCAAATACTGTTTCAATTCTGTGAAATAGTTTTTCTTTGTTTTACATGTCATCAGATTAATCTGCTTCTGTCTTCTATTTTTATAACTTTGTAAATTTAACTTTTTGGGGGGCATAATTGACATATAGCATATTACCTTCAGTGTACAAATATAATGACTCAATATTTGTGCATATTGCGAAATAATCACTGTAAGTCTAGTAAACATCCATTATAAATTTAATTTTAGAAAATTATATAAAATATATTCAGGATTCCAAAGTCAGAATTACATAAGCAGGTACATTAACAGAGGCCTCGCCTCCGTTCCTGTTTCTCGTGCCTCATTCTCTCATCTTCCCCTGTGGATAACCATTATTAGCTTTTTGTTTAACGCTTCCTTGTGTCTTTTGGGAAATAGAAGCAAATTTGTATATCTCTCCTGATGCATGACACAAAAGGTTCACAGATAAGCCTGTGCTGCACTTGGCTTTTTCACTTACCATTCTGTCCTGGCGATGCCTGCAGAGTAGTGCGTTAGGTCGTCCCCACTCCCTTTCACAGCTATCTACCTTGGTGTCTGTGCCATAGTTTATTCGACCAGCCTGTGTTGGTGAACATCTGAGTCGTTTCTGGGATCTTTGTGGTTACGAATTGTGCTGTACGCAACGTGATTAGTTACCAGAGAAATGCAGGTCAAAACCACAATGACACAGCACTTCACACCCACGAGGATGGTTAAACAAGTATTGAGAAGGATGTGGAGCCATTGGAACCCTCGCGCATGAATAGAAAATGGTGCTGCACTTTGAAAAACGCTCCGGCGCTTCCCCAAAATGTTAAAGAGTCACCAAGACCAAGCAGTTTCCCCTCCAGATATACAGCAGCATTGTCATAATAGCCGGAAAGTTGGAAGAACTCACATGTCTGTCAGCGGATGAATGGATAAATAGAATGTGGTCTGTCCAGACGGTGGAATATTATTTAGCCGTAAAAAGGAATGAGGTGCTGTTACATGCTGGAGTGCGGATGGACCTGAAAGTGTTACGCTGACTGAAAGAAGAGGCCACATACCGAAAGGTCGCATTTATACGAAACGTCCAGAATAGGAAAACCCATAGACAGATCAGTGGTTGCCAAGACGTGGGCCGAGGAAGATATGAGGAATGACTGATGGGTATGGAGTTTCTTCCTGGGTATAATAAATGTGTCTCAAAACTAGGTAGCAGTGATGGTCGCACCACTGTGTGAATAAACTAAAATCCACTGAATTGTATGCTTTAAGAGGGTGAGCATGATCGTGTGTGAATTGAATCTCAAACATAAAAATAGAAAGTGTGCTGCAGTGAATAATGTGTGCAAACATAACTTCGTGTGACAGTGCTGTTTGAGGTGCTGTCCTGGGACTGGGACGACTGGGTCAGAGAGTCCGCTTCACCCCACGCAGCCCCTCCGCGGGGGCTGTGCCGTCTCTGCGCTGCAGCAGGGTGTGAGGACGCCTGGCTCCCCGCCGCCCACTCCTTTGCCACACTGTTGGGTGAGAAGGGTGTCTCCGTGTGCTAGCAGTTTGCAGAGTTGAACGTATTCCGATGTCCATGGTCCATCTGCATTTCTTTGTTTCGGTGACATTTCTGTTCATGTATTGGATCCATTGTTTTCTACTGGATTGCTGGCCTTTTCTCAGTTTTTCCAAGTTCTTTATATATTAAAATATGAACCTTTTTTGCCTGTGATATCTTACAAATAATTTTCCCAGTTTCTGTTTGCCTTTTTAAAAAATGGAGTCCAGGGTGCCTGGGTGGCTCAGTAGGTTAAGCGACTGCCTTCAGCTCAGGTCATGATCCTGGAGTCCTGGGATCGAGTCCCGCATCGGGCTCCCTGCTCGGCAGGGAGTCCGCTTCTCCCTCTGACCCTCTTCCCTCTCGTGCTCTCTCTCTCTCATTCTCTCTCTCCCAAATAAATAAATTAAAAAAAAATCTTAAAAAAAAATGTAGTCCAACTTTTAAAACCTTTCTCCTATTGCTTCAGGTTTGCGAATCATAGTTTGAAAAGCTTTTCCTATTCTTAACATAGAAAAACGATCTACTTACTAGTACTGCTGAACTATAATAAACTCAGCTCCATTTGGAGTTTATCCTGGTGCACAGTATTGGGAAGAGATCCACTTTATCCTTTTTTATGTGGCTATCCAGTTGCCCCAGCATTTTTGAGGAAGGGTGAAAGGAAAAATAATGTATCCCTTTTTGTTTATATGTCTGTTTTTAAATATTTCTGGGTTGGTGTAGCTGTTTTAGATACAGGTTTCCCCTGATAACCAAAAGTAGAGCGGTCTTCTGAAGCCTCATAAGCTGAGAGGGCAGAAGGCAAAGAAACAGTTACGCTTAATTTACATGGAAAAATTTTTGAGCATTTTCAGTCCCAAAAAATAACCTATCAAACCCTACCAAATAACACATAAAACCTAAAGTAACACTAACGTGTCGTAAAAGCAGGAATGATACATTAAATACGCAGCCTGTGGAAAGTAGAAGTAGCGTATGAACAGCAGAGTGTAAGTTAGCGGGAGGAGGTGGACGGCATGCACAGCGGCAGGCTCGGAGATGGTGACTGTGGGTGTTGGGCTGAGTCGTCGGAGGTTGGGGTGGTGGGGGGTACAGGAGACCGGGCTCCAGCAGGGGGAGGAGGAGGGTCACCTGTTAACTGACATCTCATCATCATCTGAATCCACTGGGGCAGGCCGGTCACTAATGCCTAACCTCCTGTGTCTGCCTGCCTCACTGTCGAAGGTCACATTTAGAACTCTGCTGTGGTTGATGGGGCAGGCTTGAAATACAACAGAATGCTATTCTATTGTAGCAGTGAGTAAGGAAATAGAAAGAAACAAATCCTCTATATCTCCAATGTGACCCAAGCTTTTCTCAGTGTATAAATGTGCCTTTTCCTTTCTCTGCAGGTCAGCGAGCTGGACGGCATTCCCTTGATCCTGGACAGCTGCAGCGTCGACGACAGTAACCCCTGTATCCTTGCACAGGAGGCACGAGCGTCCGTCTGCAGTCAGGACGGCGCAGTTCCCTTTCCTGGGGTTCACTGGGCGTGGGACCGCTGGCTTTCTTGTGTGCTTGTTCCTCAGAACTAAGCCACTTTCTCAGAGTTAGGGTGCTGCAATATCACTCTTGTGGTCTATGTGGGCTAGTGAGCTGGAGTGTCCAAGGTTGGGGGGACATTCTAAACCAGCCTTCTCCTCACAAGTGCTTTAAAATTCTGGAGGCGGGGAGAACATTCCTCCACGGTCCCCATGTGTGTGGCAGGGCGCCAATGTCACCTTTCCAAACCGTGTGTGTTCCTTGGGGTAAATGTGAAGCATTTGGGGGCTCTTTTGTTTTTTTGTTTTTGTTTTTGTTCTGCTCTAGACAGTCTAAGTATCCGGTCCTTTGGGAAGAAGCATCTTAGCCATGGGTTAGTGACAGAGAGACATGAGGGGCACTCGGAGGCCCCAGGAATGGGGAGAGACGTCTCAGTAGCACCAAGTACCCATTTTGGACGGGTTCTGTCCTGTGAGCCTCTTCATTGAAGCTGGGGGCTCCGGTTCTTGCCTTTGCCTGAGTGAGCACCCTTCTTGGAGGGCATACTGGGAACCTACTTATTCCATCATGTCACCTTAGTGGCACTGTAGGAAACTGATCTAGAACAGTGATGAGGAGCTCAGCCTGTTTAGGTTTGAGAGGTATTTTGTGTAAGTTCAAGACTTCCCGGTGAGAGCCAGACTCAGTCCAGTCTCTTGCCCTGGCCTTTGCATGCCCTTGTGTCAGTTGCACGTGTTTGGGGAGGGGGATGAATAAGGACATGGAGAGTGTAAGCCCGACAGACAGTGAGTAGTCCGGCCTAGGACTGAGAAGATGGGGGGCGGGGGCATTTAACGAACACCCCCCCGGTGGTTTCTGTGAAGAAGAGCAAAGGAGCTGATGAAAATCATGTATTTAAAGTACGTAGATAGAGACGTGCTATTACTATGCTAAAGATACCGTCATTTGTCTGATTAGCAATAGAAGAAACTCTGATTTTAAAGAGCACAACAGTTTATAAGCTCAGTCAGGAAAAGACAAACAGCCTCAGAAGACTCTTCTTTGAGGTAAAACAGAGCTGGCTCACCGCATCACATTCTAATCAGGCACGACAGGCTCTGTGCCTTATGGAGCTTTGAAATTTGTTTTAACTCCAAAAAAAGAAAGGGAAAAGAAAAAAGTAAAGCTTTGGGTCACAGGAAAGCAGTACAAGAAAGCTCGAGCGCAGTTACAGTTGGTGCTCTTCCTGATGAAAAAGATGAATTATTATGAAAAAAGAAATTCATTCACGCAGTGTTTCATATACCCGTAATTGACCTCCAGGTGAACAGAGGTTTTGATCACGAGTCTTTGGCTCTGACACGGCACTTTGTGGCCCTACAGACATGCTGTGGCTCACACTTACAGTCTCTTTGGCCTCCTCGTTGCTAGGCACTGATCTTTTCCTTCCCTCCTGCTTTCCAGACACATTCCCTGAATCCTCACTGTGTTTCTACACATCACCTTATTTAATCCTGCCAGCTTCCCGAAGCGCAGGTACTGTTGTCGTCACCCCCATCTTGTAGATGAGGATGTACACCGAGAGAGTCTCAGTGGCTCATCCTAAGATCAGACCCAGAATGTACGCTTGGCGTGTGCCTGGTTCTAAGCCGCGTTCCTGTCCTGCCTCCTCCTGAGTCACAGGGAGGGGACAGAACACGTCCAGGGAAACCACAGTAACCTGTTCATGTAGTAGAGAAATCATTCAACATGTATATGGATAATCTGTATAGATAACTTGCTTTTACAGTGATAATTAATAAGACTTGCAAGACCCCAGGATATTCTTAAAATTATCAAGAAAAGTTAAAATATTACTAGTTTAGTATTATGCATATTCGTTAATTCTTTGGAGTTTTATTTATTAAAGCCTACCACATTGTAAAGGCCTGTAAATTTTGGGCATGGTAAGATATGAGATAACATACCATCATCAGTCTTTAGATGTGAGCCATAAATTAGAACCTGGCTTCGTAGTCGCCAGAGCGAAAGGGACATGATTTCAGATTACAGAATAAAACCGCACCAGGTGCCTTCCATGCTGTTCCTCTGTTCTCGCCCACAGGCAAGTTTGCCAGAGAATTCTCTGACTACCCTGACTTTTCCTCCTGACCTCCCATTCACTCTCCCCCACCCATTCTTAGGTTTTTTCCTTTCTTATATTTTCTGTTCATCAAAATAATGCATCTTTTTTTATAATGCCAAAAGGTATTGAATGAGGGAATGAGGTCTCTGGCTCCACTCTCTACACTTTTAGTTCACTCTGAGCTCGCTTTTCTAGCAGTTGTTTTTGTATGTCTCAACAATACACTTTGCTGCTTGCTATTTCTTGGTGTGTATATCAGATTGTGATAAATCCTATTTGTTATTACACGAGGATTTACTCTTGTATACCACCTGCACTCCTCCCTCATGCCACCATAGGAAAGACTACAGATCTCGTTTATTGCCTGCATGACTAAAAAGGCTGAGCATCTTCTAACATGTTTATTTGCCATTTGGGTTTTGTGTGTGTGTGTGTACATAAAACGTGCTTGATCAAACCTTTTGCCCATGTTTTCATTGGGTTTTCTCTCTATAATTTATTTGTAATAGATCTTTGTATATTCTAAATAGAAGTTCTTAGTCAACTACATGTTTGCTAATGTTTTCTTTCTCCCATTCTGTGACTTATCTTGTCATTCTCTTTATAGTTTATTTTAATTAACAGAAGTTCTTAACTTTTAGTCAAATTTGTCACTTTTCCTTTCTGGTTAGTTCTTTGGGTATGTATCTTGTTAAAGAAATATTTTCCAACCATGAGGTCATGATGATAATCTGTGTTATCTTCTGAATACTTGATAGTTTTACCTTCTGTATTTAGGTCTGTAATTCACTTAGAGTTGATTTTTGTGTATGGTGTGAATTAGGGGTCTATTTTTATATTTTTTTGTATGGATACACAATTGTCCCAGCCCAGTTACTGGGCTGGGACAATCCAAATATGTGTGGGTCTGTATTTGGACTCTTGTTTTCTTTTCCATTGATCTCTTTGTCTGTCCCTACACCAATATCATATTCTTTAAGTATTATCACTTTGTAACATGCCTCAGTATTAGTTGAGTCAATCCTTCCAACCTGTCTCTTCTTTTTTAAGAATGTTATGGCTATTTTTGATCATTTGTATTTTCACATAAAAGTTTGGAATCAGCTTGTCAAATTCCACACATTTTGTACTTGTGTTCATGTGCGCGTATGTATATGTACACACATGAAATCAACCAACAAAAACAGTTTAACCAACAAAAATGATTTAAATCCTTGCATATTGAGTTATTCATTGAAACTGCATTGACTAAAATAAATTTGGTGAGAATTGACATCTAAACAATACTGTTTAGATGTCAGTTCTCCAGTCCATGAATATGGTATATCAGTCCATTTATTAGGATTCTTAATTTTAAGCTTTTATCCTTTTCTATGTATTTTATAGCTCCATTGCATAGATCTGGATGTGTGTTATTTTTGTTACCGTATATTTAAAATGTTCTCTGATTTCCATTATGGTTTCTTTTTAGGCCCATTGTGTAGAAATAGATTTCTTAATATCTATACAAATAGAAATTTTCTAATTCTTTTGGAGATTGATTTCTAGCATAAATGTGTTATGATCAAAGAGCACATACTTTTCTGTCCTGTGCAATTTATTGAGACTTCCCTTATGACCCAGTATAAGGTCCTTTTTTTGCAACTGTTCTATGTGTGCTTGAAAAGCACATTTCTCCAGTAGTGGGGAGCAGCATTTTATCCACATACATTAGGTCAAGTTTGTGAAATTTTTGTATTTTTACTGATATTTTTGTCCACTTTGGTTTAGCAGTTACAGAGAGTTTTAAACTATCAGTCTGTGATTATAGATTTGTCTGTTTCCCTCTTAGTTACATACATTTTTCCTTTGTATATTTTGAGGCAGTGTTACTAGATAAAGGTGTATGACAGACCTTGAGAAATGTTCCTGTCATTATGAATTGAACCTCTTTATATTTAAAAATATTTGTTACCTGATATTGATACAGCTCCTCTAACTAGCTTTTGGTTGGTATTTACGTGGTATAACATTTTCAATCCTTTTATTTTCAACTTCTCTGTATCAGAGTTGTTTCTTGTAAACAGCATGTAGTTGGGTTTTTTCTTTAATCTAGTTTGATAATCTCTGCCTTTTAGCTGTTGCATTTAGCCCATTTATATTTAATATAATTACTGATCTATTTATATTGAAGCCTCTCTATATGTCCTTCCTATTTTATTTTCTTTTCCTCTCTTTCTTGCTTTCTTTTAGATTAATTATTTTGTATAATCCAGTTTTTATCTTTTTCTAGTTTAAATGTTCTTTATTCTTTTTTCTATTTTGTTAATACCAGGAAGATTACAACATGCATCATTAACTAAGGAAAGTCTGATGTTTCTCAAACCTTTACCCCCTTCCCAGGACCATTTAGTGGCCCCCAACTTACATGCTGTTGTTGTTACACACTTTAATTCTATTTTCAAACCCCATAATGTCAGTGTTCATTTAGATCTGTCCACATATTTACTACTTTCCCTGCCCTTCACTCCTTGTATCTCTGTTTGTCCAGCTGGGATCATCTTCCTTCTGCTTGAAATCTTTACAATTTCCTTTAAAGTGGGGCTGTTGATGAGGAAGTAGTTGAGTTTGTTTGAAAATGTATGCCTGCTACCACCATTTTATTGGGAGAGCTGCAGGATCTCTACATTTTAACGTGTATACTTTCACTTCATTCCATTATTTCCAGCGTGGTATCTGTTATCCTCCATGCCAGAGTATCTCTGTTTTATCCTGTCATTGATTAATGAATCTTCCAATCTTCTGTTGAGGTAAAGAAAGGGGACCTAGGGATACACCTACATTTTAACTTTGCAAACAGGCCTTCTTTTTTTACCTCCCATTAAAGAGGTACCTTTACCTGCCATTAAAAAGGTACATGTGGGAACCAACATCTGAGCTTTGGGGGATTCTGCAGGGCAGAATGTTTCTCTCATTGCCAGTTTAGGGGCAGCTTTCTTGGGTTTGCTAAATTACACAACCGTAAGCCATGGCCCTGTTACTTCTTTTTTGTCTGCCTTTTAGCGTCTGAAATTTTTTTTGGTGGTTGAAGGTTTGTGTCTTTAAAAAATCCAGTAGGTCTTCAAAAGGGCATTTAGGTAGGTGAAGGGGCTCATAAGCTTCATCATTTGCTTACTGTCGCCAGTCATCACCGTGTTGCCAGAATCAGTGGTACTTTGTTGTTCTCGTCGCATTAAAACTCAATTCAAAAGGGGGCGCCTGGGTGGCTCAGTCAGTTTAAGCGTCTGCCTTCGGCTCAGGTCATGATCCCAGGGTCCTGGGATCGAGCCCCACGTCGGGCTCCCTGCTCCGTGGGAAGCCTGCTTCTCCCTCTCCCTCTGCCTGCCTCTCTGCCTACTTGCGCTCTCTCTCTCTCTGTCAAATAAGTAAATAAAAAATCTTAAAAAAAAAAAGAACTCAGTTCAAAAGAATTAATCACTTCCTCCTCAACATAACTGCTTCTTTCTTGGCGTTCCTGATTGTACCTTCTATGGGTTTTCTTCAGGTCTTTCTGGATCCTTCTTCTCTGAGTCCTTTGTTGCCTCCTCTCCTGCACAGCTCTTAAATGTCGGAGCTCTCCTGGACACTGTGGAGCTCAGGAGTGCTCACCTCACTCTGCATCTTCTCCCTAAGGAGTCCCACCCAATTATTCCTTGAATTCATTCCGTGTTTGTCGAATACCTTTTACGTGCCAGGTACTCTGTGGGCCCACGGAATGACAGGGAATCCTGTAAGAAGGCTATTGCAGTCGTCCAGGCGAGAGGTGATAGTGGCTTGGACCAGTCTGGTTACCGTGGAGATGGTAACATGGACTTGTATTGTGGGTATCTCATGGCTTTAAAGATCTCTTTTCCTGTGGCTCCCAAATGCAGTCTCTAGACAAAGCTCTCTTCTGCTTCTCAGACAAGTTTCTAACACCCTGTGTTAACATTTGCTTGTATGTCTTACTGACGCTCCAAACCTAGCATGTCCAAAGCTGAACTGTTACTATTCCTGTAAAACCATCCCCTCTCTTTCTCAGTGCTTGGGGGAATATCTCCATCCATCCAGTTGCTCAGGTCACAAATCTGGGAGCCACACGTAATGCTGTTTCTTTTTATTCTCCTGCCTCGAAGGTGTCACCACATCTTACTGGTTCTCTCTCTGGAACATGTCCCAGGTCCAACCACTTTCGTCCATCTCCTTCGCACCACCCCGTGCACACTCTCGTCACCCTGACCTAGGTCAGCCGTAGCTTCCCAGTTCCTAGTCCCCTCCTTCCCTTGGGGTGTTCAGCAGATAAGGATTCCCCATCCATTCAGCGCGATCTTTTAAAACCAAAACGGGATCCTTCCTCTCTGTCTCTCTTGACTCTCCCTGCCCCCACACCATCTCTTACAAATGTGCCCCGTTTACAGAATCTCCAGGACTGCCCATTGTGCGTAGGGTAACCCAGAGTCTCCAGCATATCCTGAAAGGCCTCGTATGACCCTGCCCCTGCCTGCCTCCCATTTTTATCCAGAGCTGTTCCTTCCCTTCTGTAGCATCCCCTAGACACGCTTTCCTTTTTTGTTTCTCAGATGTACCTAATTGCCACCTCAGGCAGTCACCCACACTGACCTCTCACCTGAACTACCCTCCCCTGGTGCAGTCCTCCTCACGCTGCCTGCCCAGCTCCCTCGGTCCTGTCCGCAGCCGAGTGTCCCTGGAGCCCGGCAAGGGCAGGTTGCCCCTCCTAGAACCTGTTTTGTCAGCTTATCACAGTCTGTCGGTAAGTATTTGTGCATTTACATCTCAGTTACCCTGAGCCAAGTTCTGTGAGGGCAGGGACCATTTTTCTGTTTTTCACCTCGGTATAATATGCCACCGTCTGGCACATAGTAAACATCTAATAAATACTTCCTGGGTGGGTAGATGAATGAGTAAAACAGTGAACAGATAGCAGGCCCGTGAGAGTGGTGGGGGTAGGGGTCGTTCAGAGCACAAGAGAAACCTCTCCCATGGGTTCTGTGATTCTTTTGTGAATTAAGTAAGCTCAGTTTGGCAGTGATACTATTTCAGATTTGTTTGGTTTCACCCCTTCTTCTAATTAACACCAGCCAAGTTTTAATTGAACTTTGATTTCAGTATTTTGTGTCAAAAAGCAATATATCTTTTGGAGTATGCTTAGACCAGGAATCATGCTGATGTTAACCATCTGTTAATAAAAATCCCCCCACACTCCGATCACTCTGGGTCAGCTGGTCATGCCCACGTACTACGTAAGCATCCTCCGTGGGGTCGGGATGAGGGCGTGTGACATCTGGTGGGGGACAGGCCTTGTTCCCCAGGGGACGTCTGCGGGTGGGACCCTGTGAGACCTACACTTTCTTGGCCACCCTTGGGGATTAGGAACTTCAGGCTGGCTGTCCTGTCAGAGCAAACTAGGGCTGACCCCCACCCCCACAGGCTAGGAACCTAGGAGCAAGGCTCCATTTCTTGGAGGTCGATTCCGGAGGCCAGCGGGGATTTCCAGGTTCAGGAAAAAGACAACATGTCGAAAGCGTGCTTAGCGGGGAAGGACTGCCCCCTGCTCACTGCTGCTGCTCCGGGCGCACAAGCCCAGCTAGGGCCCAGCTGTTCACTCGCCCGCTCGCTTGTGGGTCACCCACGGTAATGACACGGTGGCAGATGCCGTCGGAAAATCCCAGCTCTTCTGCCACAGAGTCAATTTCTTATTTGTCAGTTCATTGTGGCAAGTGGGATTTGTGTTGTTGTTTCCAAATAGAAACCACTGAGCTTTATTTGAAATGTTTTTCTTTCATTCTTTTTTGATCTGTGTTTTCATCATTTGTCCTTGATGTGGGTTTTTTTGTTTTGTTTTGTTTTTATTGGAGGGGGAGGGGACAGGCACAGAATGAGAGTCCAAACAGGATTTTTTTTTAATCTGTTCTTTTCTCTCTTTCTTCCCCTCCTTTCTCTCTTTTCCTTTTTATTTTTTTTTTGTTTTTTTATTTTCGGCATGGAGACATCTCATTTGTAAATTTTACTTGCTTATAGAAATGTAGTGGTTTACAGGAATGATAAGCAGACGGTGTTTTCCCCGCTGACCCTCTGTTGAGGAAGCGTGACATGTGACAGGAGCAGTGGCCCTGGGGCCTGACACACCCAGGTTCTGCCTCTTGTTACCTTGTAAGCACTTCATTTGCCCTCTGTTGAGTTTTAGCTTCTTTGCTTATAAAATGGTTCTGGCCCCCACAGGGTCATCATGTTTGTAAAGTGCCCAGCGTATAGTTTTTCAACAAATAGATGTTCTCGTACAAACACCCTATTTTAGCTGTTAATTCCTATGAGAAAGGTGAATTTTCATGTACGATTGCACTTGAGTCAGTGGTAGGACTCTATTTAAATAATCATGATAATAAAAGTCCTATTATAGAACAGAGGAGGGAATCCAGAAACAGGTTCCTACATACACAACAGACCCCACCAGAAAGGATGGTCTTTTCCATAAATGGACCTAGACTAATTCAGTGTCCATAATGGGGAAAAAAATAACCAACTACCCACCTCACGCTGTTCACATGCATTAACTCAAGATGAATCAGACCTCCGTGTGAAAGGTAAACTAGGAGTCCCCAGAGGGCATCGTAGGAGAGCAAAGTGGTCATTAGGTTGGGGTAGACAAAGATTTCTTAAACAAGACATAAAAATTATAACCCAGGACCAGGTACTATAAGAGAAAGACTTTGGAAAGAGATTTGCGTTACCGATATCTCCCAGAGGACTCCTGTCTGTAGTATATAAAGGGCTTCTATAAAAGGTAATTCAGGTTTTAAAAGCAGACAGAGGACTCATGGCATTTCAGGAAAGATGAAATCCAAATGACCAATAAACTTGTGGAAAGAGGTCGACATTGCCAGTCGTCAGGGAAATGTGAATTTAACCCACCATGAGAAACCCTCCAGAATGGCTAATATAAAGGGCCAACAGTATGGAGTGATGGCGAGGCTGTGGAGCAAGCTGATGAGGTTGGAAATTGGAATAATCCCTTTGGAAGACTTTCTGGCAGAGTCTGCTGACACCAGACCCACACACCTGCCCTGTGAGCCAGTTTTCCACTCCCAGCACATCCCCAAGAGAAGTGCACACGAGTGTCTGTCAGAGGGTGTGCAAGAACCTTCATAGTAGCATGATTTATAATGGCTCCAAGGTGGAAACATCCCAGATACTCCTCAGTAGTAGAATGGATTAAGAAAATTAGGTGAATTCTTTCCCTCTAGAAAAACTTCTCCAGGGTGGGATCTGTGTCATCTTGCTTCTGCACCCTGACTGCACCCATGTTCAGAGCAGTGAGCAGCTAGGAAATCTTTCCCATCCTCTGGAGGGAAAGAACTATGTTCTCTTTTTTCTGAGTCCTCAGTATTAAATAGCTGATGAACATTCAGTGTTTATTTGTTCCGTTGTTGAGCTGACAAACTCTAGAAAAACTCTTCATGCTGCTTTAGTTTAAAAAGGTAAACTTTTTCCCCAGTGATTTAATTTGGTTTTTTAAAGCCTAATTGATTCTCTTACCCCTCGCCTAGTGCGTTGGAAGATGTGCAAACCAAATATTTCTCCCCAAGCAAAGCAAACAAGTGCATACATACAGGCTTGCAGGTTAGCAGAGGCCTCCCTGGGGCCCTGGGAGTGAGCCGAGCCCGGGGCCCAGGATTGGACAATGTGCTGGTGCCGCTCCCATGCTGCTGAGAGTGTAACATGCTGCCACCAGCACCCCCCAACACACACACATAACACACACACACACACACACACACACACACACACGGATGCATCTAAATGGAACCATTCAAAGTGAAAGAGGGAAGAAGTCCTGTTTACGCGGCTTCTATGGTATCCTAGCAACCAGTTCCCCAGGGCCTGGAGCTGATGACTGGAGGAGTCCCTACACTGTTATGAATGAGGCTTCCACAAAAGTGGGCTGTTTCCTCATTCAGGTGTCTTGGCAAATAGACTATTTTAAAATGAGACTCAAACAGGTCAAATTGTACTCCTTCAGATCATGTCTGCTTAGCTTCTAGTTATGTGCTTCTAGTTTCCTTCCATCTCTAAAACCAGAGGCTAGAAATGACAAGTATCGTCAGCACGCAGATTCTGTGTCGAGCAGGCCAAGGAGCGGCAGGTTCCACCTGCCTGTCCTCGGGTTTTGTCTTGCTAAGCCTGGTTTGTTCCACTCTTCCCCCATCTCTGAGGCCAGGGTGCGTCAGGGTCTGCTGTATCTCGTTGACTTGCACTAAGAGCAAGATGACTTGAGGTTTATCCTCACTGAAGTTAGGAAGTGGGAGTCCGTCTTTCCCTGTGGTGAGGTGCCAAGTGTGGACCATGTTCCATGCAGGCGGCCCCCTCCCCCTTGCAAGCAGTCACCCTGGGCAAGAACCCGGGCAGGGCCGCCACCGCCACACCAGAAGCAGTGGCCTTGGAAGCCACTTCCCTGGCCTATTGCATCGGCCACCTGGCTTTGAGATGACACAGTGTTTTCTCAATTATACTTCTCAGTAGTTACCATTAATGTTTTAAGTGACACCACATAAAATTCATTTGAAACCAGAAATAAAACTTTATGCAGATATTTATTACTATTAATTCTTAGTCTGAGGGATCCTGCACCTTGTGGCTGATTGATTTAACAGTGACGTCCGATGAGTGTAACTTTAGGGAAAGAATGTCCCTGGGTATACATAGTAGACATTCTCACCTCAATAATTCCTCCTTACTAGTCTTCCATGGTGGTTGTGAATTTGCTAGCCTACGAAGGTATTTTTAATTTTGAAACGACATGAAATAATTTTTATATCGTTTTTTCCTGTTTTTTTTTTTTTAAGATAACATTTTCTTAGAACAGTTTTGGGTTTGCAACAAAATTGTGAAGATGGTACAGAGATTTCCCCTATGTTCCTGTCCCCACACATGCACAGCCTTTTTCATCATCAGCACGCCCCGGCAGGGTGGGACATTGCTACAGTTGGTGACCATCTACTGACATATCACTGTCACCCACAGTCCACCGTTTACATGAGGACTCGCTCTTGGGGTCATGCATTCTATGAGTCTAGACAAATGTGTATGACGTGTGTCTACCATTGTAATATACAGAGCGTTCTCACTGCCTGCAAAACCATCAGTTCTCTGCCTGTTCATCCCTCTCCGCAAACACCGATCTTTGTAGTTGTAGCTCTTTCAGAATGTCCTGTGGAAGTCGGAATTACACAGTATGTGGCCTTTCACATTGGCTTCTTTGACTTAGTGCTCCGGTAAGAGTCCTCGTGACTTCTCAGAGTTTGACAGCTCGTTGGTTTTTTAGGGCTGAATAGTATTCCAGTGTCTGGATGGACCAGAGACTTGTTTTCCAAAGTTGCTCTCTCTAACAGTGTCTTTGCACCATGGTCATTCTGCACATGTCCCCAGTGTCTCTACAGGATATAGTAGAGCTTTAGTAATTCTTTGCATTTCAGGACGTTTATATCTACCGTATAGATGAGACCATAAAGAAATGTCTGAACCGTCAGCCTAAACGTCACATGTGTGACAGTTTCCTTCAAACGCAGCCTCCTGTGGGACTGCAGTCCGATTCCAGAGAGCAAAGTTTACCAGTCACCAAGAGATCCATTGATTGATTGTAATCTCTGTGCCCAGTGTGGGACTCGAACTTAGGACTCAAGATTAAGAGTCTCATGCTCTACCAACTGAGCTAGTGAGGCACCCCATGAAGAGATTCTTTTGGTGCTTTGTAATCTACTTCCCCTCTGTCCCCAAATGGCATTACCGAGGGGCGTCACTGGCAGATCGCATGTGACAAAGAGCCCTGGGGCAGTTGGTGGGGGCAGTTGGTAGGCGCAGCAGTCCCTGAGGATGAGGGTCTGCCTTCAGAAGAGCTGCTGAATTAAGAACCTACTCACCACAGGCACAAAAAGGGTCTCTAGTAGTTACTGATGCATGATCTGTGCTTAAGAAGTAGTAGTAGTATGTAGCTTTATGTATTTTCTTACAAAGGTAATTATTTGCCAGTTTTTCTGGCAATTTTCAGTTTTGCATTCCCTTTCTTTATTAAAAAGAGCAATGACTTTTGGGTGTGTTTAGGATGTTAATAAATGATTTTTTGTTTAATTGTTGGACTTAAATAACATTGCTACACCGTGTATTTTGTAAAACACTTGGGGAGAGATTGGGTTGCCGAAGTTTGGCAGAGAGAAACGTGTTCCAGGTAATCCTGACTAATGTCAGTATTTTTGCCTAAAATGACCTCAGTCAAATTTAGCAGTGACAGACGAGGGTCTGGTCAAAACATCGGTGTGCCACAGTCAGTCCAGCACCGTTAAATAGTAATCCCCTGGCTCTTTTGTTTTGAGATCCTCAGTCTTAGCAGGAAGTGTTGTGTTCTCTGTGCCACCTATTTTTCTAGAACCATCAGATTAAAAAAAAAAAACGAAAGCCAAACAAAGCCTATTGGGTGAGTGTTTGAGTCTCTGAAGGAACGAGCTCAGTGAGCAGCTAGTCCTTGTTGACTCTGTGAAGGAAGCTGTGTGCTGAGCCCCTGCTTGGAGGCTGATGGGAAATGTATGTGCAGATGACACATTCCATACGGTACCAGCCGGTGGGATGGAAGAGAGGCGCACCAGGGACCCTGCATCCCGAGCCTGTTTGTGTCTTCCTGCAAACCACCTGGAGGAAATACAGGACCTGCTTCCTGCGTGGAGTCGACTGCCTCACAGGAGTGAGGCATGCTAGCGACAGGGAAAGGGAGGCCTCCTTTTGCTCAGGCTTTCTTAGTCCTATGGTTTTGTGGACCTACGTTCACCCTTTCACTTGGACACTGGCACAAATCTGGAAAACATAAAAAGCTAACTTTCAGATATCCCCTTTCCCACTCTTACCGGCCTCTGGTCTGCTGCACATCCTCTCTGAGGCAGAGGCGAAGTGCTTTTGGCCCCAGGGCAGCAGGCGTTGCGCTGTGGGTTGTGAGCCCTGGCCACCCCGAGAAATCCGCCTGCTCCCAGCCCAACAAGGCCCGCTGGTTTCTGCGAGCTGCCAGGAAGGGCTGTTTGAGGAGTGGACAGACCTTTTCTTCAGGGTTAACTGAGTACAACTGAAAACAGGCCCCGTGCTGGGAAAAAGCCTCATGGGTGGACGGAAGCCAGGCAAAAGCAAAAATAGGAGGTGGATTGCAGTTTGACAAGGACCCAACCCTGCACTTGACATTTTTCACATGACCGCGATGAGCCTTACTTTTACAAGAGATACTTGTCTTCGTGTTTGGTTTGTGGCCTAATTTTTCGTTCTTATAGAAGCTCACAGAATGATGACTTTGTCAGATGCAGATAAAGATCTCTACACTTTCTGGGTAAGGATAGGAAAAGCCTAGAAAAAGGCAACACATTTTCCCCGTGTTTTGAGAGAAATCAGATTATGTCAGAATCAAAACGACTTCTGTCTTTCTCTTCTAAAGCACTTTTAGAAGCTAGCACCGCTCTTATTCAAGCGATTCTTCTGTGTATGATTAGGAAGCACCAGGAAATCCTAACAGGTTTTCAAGAAGGAAATGGTGGCGAAGGGGCCCATCTGCCTCCTCCCACCTGGCTGCTGATGCATACCCGGTCAGGCCGTGGCCTGGGAGCCCGCTGCACGCACTGCACAACGTCTGTCAACCACTGAGACAGTAGAACCCACAGAATTCGGAAGCTTGGTGTGTTAGGGGCAGTATTTCTTGGTGCAGACTAGTTGGCAGACCCGCACACCTTCGGTCCTAGTTCAGTTGTCATGCTAAGTTTTCGAGACCGTTCCTATCTTGAAACAGAACGTGCCTACCAAAAAGTGGGAAGAGTATGTACGTGCTGCTTGTAAAAAAATGGTAAAGCAGGCGTACGTGTAACCAGCATTCAGGTGCAGACAGGTCATGGCCCAGCTCTGCAGAGCCTGCAGCAGCATCCACCCTTCCCCAGTCGGCTCCTGTGCGTGCCTTCCTGCAGAGGGGGCTGTGGTTGGCCATTTCTGAATCCGCTTACATGGAATCATGGCTTGCATTGTTTTGTCATCTGTCATTCAAAGTCGTCCTTCAGATCATTGCAAGTAGTTCATCGTGAGTGTTCCATCCCAAGAACACGTAATTATTTCATTGAGCTGTTGGTGGACATTTAGGTATTTCCACTTGGGGGCTATTAGAGTTAATAGTGAATGGTGCTGTGAGCATTTCTGGAATTTCTGTCTTGTAGTTTGTGTATCTTCAATGCTATTCTCCATGACACCGAACTTTTCAGAATCGGCTGTACCAATGTATACTCCTGTCCTGCATCCTCTCTGGCCCTTGATACAGATTTTAAAATGTTTGCCCTTCTGATGAACACAGCATGCTGCCGTGATGCTGTTTGAATCCCTCTAGTTAGTCATAAGCACGTTTTGACACTTAACGACCATTGGGACTTCCTGTTGTCACGAAGATGTGGTCAGATATTTCTTTGTCTATTTACGATTTCTTTCTCTTTCCAAAATTGACTCATGTTCCTGTATTCAGGCTGTGAATTCTTGTTCATTTATGTGCATTGAAAGAGTCTCTCCTATTCATGGCTTGTTTTGTTTTCTTGTTTTTATTTTTCTTACGGTATCTTTATTATTGAGATATTGAGTGTGCAACGTGTGGGTGTCTCTGCATATGTACGCACCCTTGCAGCAGTCACCCAGATGAAGATACGGACTGGTCCCATCCCCTGGAGGGCTCCTTTGGGCCCCTTCTCACCCAGCACCAGTTTCCAGAGCTGACTCTAATCTGACTTCTGGGGTGCTTGGGTGTTTTTTCTTCCCTCCAGGGTTAGTGGGTTTTGTGTCTCACTGAGACCCTGAGGCTGGAAGAGCAATTTTTCTGTGTTTTCGCTGGCATCTCTCTAGTCTTGCCTTTCTGACAGAGCTGAAGTCTCCCGGAAGCTAGTTCTTACTCGGACGTACAGTCAGCGTGCAGTTTCTTCATTGTCCCCCTGTGGTTCTGCAGTTGCCCCACTACGCGAAGACCTTCCTTTTACCCCTGGCTCTGCGGGGCCACCTTGTCATAAGTCACTGTCCATAGGCGTGATTCTTTCTCTGGCTCTGTTCTGTTTTCAGAGGATTGGTCTTCCACAGTCCCTACCTGATACGATCTTCATTACTAGTATGTGACCGTCCTGATGGCAGGTAGAGCCAGAATGTGACACAGCCTTTCAGACACGATCCTTTTCCTCTGTTGCTGGATTCAGGGCCCTGGTGTGTGTCTTTGTCATTGCTTCCATCTCTGGCTTCTGCATGTGTTTCCTGCTGTCTGCTGGGGTACGCGGTGGACACTGTTCTTGCTGCTGGGGATACGGTGCTGGCCAAGGAGGAGACCCCCTCCGTGCTCTCGTGGGGCCTGCGGTCTGGTGGGGACAGGCGCTCGGCTTCTCAGGGGAGGAGCCCTGGCCGAGCTTGTCCTCTCTGCCCCCAGGAGCTTGTGACGCGCCCCCGCTGGCTCTGCCACCTGTACCTGCTTGTGAGCTCCCTGAAGGCAAATGCGTCAGATTGACCTCTTTCGCAGACGTCCCTGACAAAGAGAGTGCTCCGTAGTAAGTGCCGGCTTGAGCAGGGGTGGGGAGGGGGCGCATCTTCCTAGACCTTCCGCCTCCCTGCCTGACCCCACCCGTCAGCCCTTCCTAGTTTCCCTCCTGGCGCACTGGCCTCCCTCCTCCACTGGTACCCCCAGCTCTTTCCTCTCCCAGGCTTGCACATGCTGCTCCTCCGCCTGGGCTTCTCCCCTGTGTACACTGGCCAACCCCGACTGGTTCTTCCAGTTTGAAATACACGAGACAGAATACTGGAGAGAAGTCTTCCATGATCCCCGTTCGAGCAAGACCCCCTTTCATTGTTTCATCTTCTGCTGTCATGTAACATTGTGGCTCTGATAATCATGTGGAATTACGTGCTGCTTTTCATGAATGTTCCATGAAGGTCATGGCCACTGCGGCATCAGGCTGTCCCCATCACGGACCCTTACTTGATGCTTCCTGAGCACACAGACGAGTATGCACAGACTCACTGTTTCCACTCCCCCTCCCTCCATGGTGATCACCTTCACTCTCTGTCCTTGTGCTAGAAATTGACAAAGGGAGAATGGAGAAACCCAGGAATGGTGCTGTGTTTAATGAGACCCCCATGGTGGCATCGGATGCTGGCAGGGAAACTGGTTTCAGGGATGCATTGAACGGGTCACATGTGCTGGGGGGCGGGTGGGACAGTGGCCAGAGAACTAATTGGTTCTGAGAGTTGAATAGACAGAGGTTTTTCCTGACACAGGTGATCTAGCTCCTTCTGTAGCCCAGCTTTGTTGACCGCTGCGGGGATACAGTAGTGACTGGCCTGTGTGGCTAACAGAACTAGCCTCTTCCATGCCAGGCATCCGAATTTTGTTTAAACCTCATGACCACTCTGTTGAGACAGATACTGTCATGATCCCCCTCTTACAGAAGAGGAGGCTGAGGTAAAAGGGTTTTGTAACTGGCCACGGCTCGGCACTGGTGCTCAGCGGGCTCGGCACTTAGAGCTTGTGCTTTCTGACGCCAGGGCCCAAGAGCTTCGTCTCAGTCCTGGGCTGTCCTCCGAGTTGCTGGGGAATGGCTTTGTCCCCCTCACTGAATGGGTGAAGAAGCCGAGGCAGAGGGTAATGAAGCCCCAGGCCAGACAGGAGCCAGGGCTTCCACAGCCCGCCTGGGGCCCCTGCTGTCCCTCGGGGGCGCTGGGCACCCGGTGTGGGGCAGGCACAGCGCAGACATCCCGTCCTCTCAGTGACCTGACCAGCTTTACCCTGGTGCACTTACATAAACTGCCCCAAATCACACGTCTTATGAAATGGCACAGGTCTGTCTTGTTCCATGACCTCCCTCTGGCCACTGTGGACTCCTCATGGACCCCCCTTCCCGTGCTTGCCTCGTTCCAAACCGCTGTCCACACAGCTGCCCAAGAGAGTGTCGATTTTTCTCCTTCACTTCTGTTATGGCTTCTAATTGTACTGGAACAGAACACAGACTCCTTACCATCTCCTGAATCCTCAGAAGGTGCGGCATCTGCCTACCTCTGCCTCACTTCATTCCACTCTCCCCACATCCCGCTCCAGCCACAGAGGTGCCCCCTCGACGTTTCTTGGTGCTTCGTGGCTTACGTGCAGCCCGCAGCCGTCTGCCCCGGCTCACTAGATGACTGGGTGACCGGTTTCTTTTTATCCTGTGGGTCTTTGCGTGGGGGTGCCTCAGAGAGGCGTCCTCCGACCACCCTCGTCCCATGAGTCGGCCTCTGGAACATCGGTGCCACGAGGGCAGGGACACGACTATCCTGCGAGCTGTGATGTCCCCGGCAGCGAGCGCAGTGTCCTCACATTAGCTGCGTGAGTGACTGGATTGTGGTTCAGTTCTTCGGACAGTCTGGTGTGTGACCAGCAGCTTAAGTCTTTATTGGTGTCTACACCCCATGCTTGTACCAGGGTCATGTTCAAGAAGCACGGAGAGGGGGAAGAACGTGTTGTGAAATCAGGTGTCTATAACTGAATGATTTCCCCCCAAAGTGAGGTAGCCGATACTCTAGAAGCTTTGAGACAAGTGTCCGGGAGGAGCTTTAAGAACTTAGTGTCATCACCACAACCAGCTGTGGCCTTTAAGTCGTCTGGAGGGTCCGTGATAGGTATTTCTAGTGACTGTGGAAGATACTTGCACATTATAAATGTCTCCTGGAGGTTGTACGCAGAGTTCTTCCCGTAACAAGGATCAGCGAGCATTCTGGGTCCGCACTCTGCTCTTAGCTCACCTGTTACTGTGGTAGAAACGGAAGCCCACAGCACGAATGGGAACCGCCACCCCCTTCCCTCCTTGCTTTGCAGCAGGACGACCCAGCATCTGCAGGCCCACCCACCTTGATGGCTGACTTTCTGGGACTTGGCGAGGAGCAGGGGGAGAGATGGAGAGGCAAGCCAGGACGGCCACGGGTGACCCATGGAGCAGACCATCCACGGGTGACATCTGGGCCAAGGACAGTGACGACAGATGCTCGGCGCCCAGCATACACAGCAGGAGAAACGTCCTTGACTCTTTGGTACCTGCTGTGTCTCATCTAAAGTCTGCCAGAATCCCCACACTGTTTTTAATTTAAGCCTTGGTAGCTTAGAAGTACCTCTGACCCTGAGCTACGCTTTAGTAACGTAGGACATCATTAGTGCTAGGCCAGCGCTAGTCTTGCGTCATTTAGATGAGACTACTTACTTTTTCTACTCCAAATATTAATTTCATTTTGAACTGTTCATTAGCTCCTTCTCAAGTTGCTTTGCAGAGGTGGTCACTCTCGCTAGTATCTCCAAGCTTATTTTATCCTTTGGGATTTCTTTGAAGAGACAGGGACCTTATTTCAAGTGTCATAAAACCTAGCATTCCTTTAACTGACGGCATAGGCAAAGCTCCGAAGCTTGCAGTCAGCCTGAGCTGGAGGCAGAACCACCCGCCCCTCACGTAGGTGAGGTCTCTCCTCACGCGTGTGCTCACTGACAAGTGCTTGGAAGCTGTGTGGCATTGTTGTTCTGAGGGTGCATGCTGGAGCCCACACCCCGCCCTGACTTGGCCGCTTCCCGGTGTATGACCGCGGACAGGCCCGGACCCCTCCTGTATCTTGTGTTCTCATCAGTAAAATGGGGGTGGTAGTACGCACCTGTTGCATAGCGTGTTTGTAGAGGATCGAATGCTTTCTCTGAGTGCCTGGAATGGCCCCCGACGTGTCCTGGGCGTGGGATGGCTGCCGCCGCTCTGTTACTATTATCTCTAGACTGTTTTATGCAGATAAACTGATGCTCTTTATGTGAGAGACTCTGGGATGAGATCCTCTGGCAAAGCCTTGCTTACATTGAAGGCAGCAATAATGTAGTCCCTGAAGAGAAGTTCATTTGAGGCAGCTTGTGACCCGACGAGTCCTTTATCCCAGAGAGCACAGCGTACTTGACAACCATCCTCTTGCCTGGCAGACGGGGCCTTGAGCTTCTGGGCTGTCTCTGCTGCACTCCCTCTGGCTTCTGCTCACACCGTGTCAGTCCTCAGGGCCCCGCGATCTCCAGGGGCAGCACACCCTCTCCTGCTGTGGTCTCCGCAATGAGGCCCAGCCAGCTCAGCGCCGGCCGGGGCCAGCTTGCCCCTGCAGCCCCAAGGCTGACTTTGAATAGTGCTGGGCATCTGCATACGCTTATTCAGTAACGTCTCACGTATGGTCCAGATGCTGCGGAAGAACTTCCAGGTAGAGAGAAGGCAGGCACCAAGGGGCCTTCGTCCAGCAAATAGCTAAAGCGTGTCTCCTCTGTGTGCCAGGAGGTCCAGTGACGAGGACAGCCGTCCCAGCCCGCAGGTGCACACGTTCTGTAGAAGGATTCAGATTTACCCGGTGATAGCAGCCTGAGAAGGGGCACCGAGAGGGAGGGTCACGGAGGGGAGGGACACGAGGGGCTCTGGAGGAATTGTTGAGCGTCTGGGACATGCCAGCCATGTTCCGGCCCGGCCGAGCACACGGCACGCGGGGGCTCAGCTGACGTCTCAGAAGCGACATTGGAGGGCTGCCCCGAGTACAAATGGAACTACTTCATGGCCCCAGAAGCCTTTCGTGTGGTTTAAGTTAGAAGTGGTATTGGTTGTTTCTGATTCCAAAACCTGTTGTGTGACACGGACACCAGATTCTGACTCTGCGTACCACACTATGCTTTCAAGTGGCTAGGGAGACGAGTTCAAAATACGTAATGTACGAAATTAGTTTCAGGGCCGAAGGATCCTTGACCACCAAAACCCTGTGGATGTGAGGTACCTGCCGCACGGCCCTCGCTCGGCCACAGAAGCTTTTGGAGTGGGGAGTGTGTGTGGTGACGGAGGGCAGGGTATCATCTTCCCGTCACTCCCCTGCCATATGGACAGCCTGGCTGGTCGCGGTGACAGCGACATCTTCTACTTGGCTCATCTTGGATGCTTGGGCTTTAAAGACATCTGGGATTTGTCAGGGGCCCAGAGTGTGCACGCACGTGTAGCTACTGCTGAGGTCACGGGGCCGTGTGGGGTGGAGACACGTTCCAGGCTGGGAGGAGGCCCGTGAGGGGGTCACCGTCGGATCTTCCCCGGAACTGCTCCACTGATGGAAAGTAAATTGTGCGAACCAAGCACAGAGAATGTGCCCTTTGTTTCAGAACCACTAGGAGAGTGCTGAGTTGGGCGAGGCCGAGAGAGAAAACATCTTTGGTTGACACTTGCACGGACACTTTGTTCTCCTGGGCCTTGTGGCACTTGCTTTGATGTCCCAGTTCCCTAGGGATGCAGAGGCTAGCAGGCAGTCTCTGCTCTCAGAGATGGTGTTTCTGGGATGACCTCCCTCCGAGAAGACGGACTGCTGACCCCAAGTATTTTGTTGTGTTCTTCAGCTGGGGACCTGTAATCTACAGATCTGGCGATTTGTAGATTCTCCCACTCTCTTCTGTCAGCCTTGTTGTTTTTACCACTCTCAGGACTCACAGTTCGCCAGTAAGGGGCAAATGAGAGAGGACGCATCCATCCATGTGGAAATGCTGTTGAGACCTGACACACCGCAGGGCCCAGGGCAGCACGTATCGTCATGACGCTGAGACACTTGACCCACAGATGTTCCCTCGTATTAAAATACAAAAGTGCGGAGGGAAATTAGAAACCAGATAGACCAACAATTTGGAGAAGGAAGAGGGAGCCAGATGGGTGGTTTGTGGTGGTTATTGGGCACACTGCGATTTCCAGCAGGGAGACCCCAGATAGAAGCCGCACAAGAAAGACTCCTACTTTAATTTTCCGACGGAGAAGAGTATGTAGTTAGCTGAATGACATAATGAGAGTGAAGGGCAGAAGATAATTATGGTAGACGAAGGTGGAAGTGAGGTGAAGTATGTCGGCATTTGGAGGTGGAGGCAGCCTGTGCAGGAGAAGCGAGGGCTGCTTTGGGGAAGAATGGCAGTGGTGGTTTCCAGGTCTGTCCCTCCACCAGGACCTCTCCTGCCCAACCGCCTCCTCTGCCCGGTGTCACAGCTAAGCTGCCAGCCCTCCTGCGTCCATAGCCCAGCACCTCCTTACTCTCCCAACGCCCCTGAGTCGTCTGAGGTCTTTCTCCTTTACCACCTCCACTTGGAAGTCCTCCAGGGTTTGCACAACTCCTCCTCCTCCAGCACAAGGCTCAGGGGAGCCCAGGGGTCCCTGGGCAGCAGTTTGGGAAGTGCCATGGTTTCCCTCAGAAAGCAAATACTTGGAGAGCAGGGCTGAGGTTGGTTAGGATTCAGGGAACGCCGCCCCCGCCCTGAACATGCCACCCCTGACACGGGGGCAGCTTCTCGGACTTGAGTGGCTAGGAGGAAGGCGGAAGTAGGCCATTGCAGCAGGAAGAGAAGCCACCCTTGCGATGCCGCGTCCCATGCTCGTTCTTTGGCTGACAGACTTGGCATATTTAGAAGTATTTTGGTTTTTAGCAATGTGAAGCATTTCCCGAACCATTTTAAACTAAAACTAAACTCCTTTCTTGCACTCTGAAAAATTCTGCAATTGTACCAATTCTGTGAAGATACTAGTTTAGATATGGAAGTTATTTAAAACCATCCTCATCTTTAGCAAAGATTATTACTGGTTTTTGTGAAAGCCTGCTAAAGTAGGCTTGCCTCGCTGAACGTCTTCTCAGACCAGCCTCGTAAAAGGTTTCTTCACACTCTCTGCCCTGTTTAATAGTATACTTTGTTAGGCAGTACATAAATCCCTTGCCATAAATGGATTTGTTGCCTACAAGTAATTTTAAAGAATATATCCTGGAAGCAAAAATTAAACGTAGGTACTAAAATAGAGTACATCTATTGGTTATATACGGAGTATAGATTATATTAGAGACGCATGTATACATCATATATCTCTAGATACAAAGCATCATACATAGTCACGGTATATAGTATGTATACACACACATCAGCAAAACCTTTTAATATATTTAAATTGTTTTAAATAATGTAAGTTTTTCAATGCCAAGACTTTTAAAAGCTCGTTTATAAAATTCAACGAATACTAACTAATGCTTTCCATGTTCTGGGCCAGAGGTTGGCCAGCCTTTTCAGTAAAGGTTTAAATTTTGTAAGTGTTTTTGGCTTTGCCCAGCCATACTGTCTGCCCATAGCCACGGCTCAGCTGTCGGAGCGAGAAAGCAGCCATAGTTGGTGCATAAACGAACGGGCATGGCTGCGTGCCAGTGGCTTTATGTATTATGGATACTGAAGTTTGAGTTTCAAATAATTTTCACGTGTCACACAGTAGTAGTAGTTTGATTTTGTTTTTTCCCAAGCATTTAAAGATACAAGAACTAAACTCATGTCCGCACAAAAACACAGGCCCTGATTTGCCGACCCCTGTTCTCAGCAGTCTTCCAGCTAGAGAGTTACAGTGGTGACCGGAACAGAGTCCCTGTCCCCACCGGGCCCTGCGTTCCCATACAGCGCAGGACTTTGTAAGTGCCACTGGTCCGGTAGCTGAAAGGTGTTGCCTTTCTTAGAGGAGTCTTCCTCATCGGACAGTTCCAGCTTTAGTGTTTGCACTCAACCTGACCTTAAAGTGAATTTGGGGGGAAGCCTGGGTGGCTCAGTCGGTTAAGCGTCTGCCTTCGGCTCAGGTCATGATCCCAGGGTCCTGGGACTGAGCCCCACGTGGGGCTCCCTACTCAGTGGGGAGCCTGCTTCTCCGTCTCCCTCTGCCCCTCCCCCCCTCCGGCTTGTGCTCTCTCTCGCTCTCTCAAACAAATGATCTATAAAGTGAATTTGACACATAAATGTGCTAGCTAGTAATATCCTTGCTGTGAGATACTTTTTTCTAGATCGTGTCGTCTGCCTGCCCCCATTTTTGTGCCCCGCAAACGCCTCATTGCCTCACTTGTGCCAGGCCACCGGGTTTGGTGCTGGGCCTGCGTCTTTCTGGAAGCTAGGGCGGAGGCTGCGGGCCCGGGAGTGGCCTTCACCTTCCCAAGCACAGCAGTACTGAGCTGTTCCGTCTCCACTGTCCTCTCTGCCTGTTTTCAGACACCAGAGTGCTCTGCTGAGGAGCCGGGCCAGCCCTGTGGCATCCTCGCTCCAGAGTGCTGATGACAGGGCACTTTCAAGGTAGTGTTGTAGCCCACAGGCTCACGCCTTGTGTTTGTAGTAGCTATGGAAACTTTAGAAGCCGTCTCTCTAAAGCTAAGCGCACAATAAAGCACTTCACGTGTTGGTAGGATTAGACTTTAGAAGATGTTTAATTTTCTCCCCCACTCTTTCTTTCCGTCTGTCTCTTTAGAGAGGGAACAAGGGGGCAATGTGAATATTAACTGGGACTCGCTTTAATCTCCCTAGTGACGCTCGGGGCTGGCGCGGGGCTGCCCGGGGCTCGGGGCTTTCACAGCCGCTAACAAGGACAGCCATGCATATTCATGAGCCAGGCTCGTGCGTGAGACCCCGTTTGTAAGGGCTGTGTTTCAGTGTCTCTTTTCAAACCAAATTTTATGAAAGAAACAACCACTGAATTTGGTTTTTTAATTATTATTGAGTCAGAGACCCCAGTCGGTAGTGCAAAAATGTTCTCACTGGAAATAGGGACAAAGTCGAGCTTGTCTGTGTGGCACTTAATTTATAGCCAGACAACACAGCCCCGAGTGTGGGAGCTCGCTGGAGGTGGAGATGCAGAGCACGCCTTTTGTATTTGCCCAGAAAAAGTGTGTGGCGGAACGCCGTGTTCCGACTCCACGAAATCCTCCTCTTTTAAAGAGGAAGTACTACCATTTCCCTTATATATAAGAATGTGAAACATGCATTTAAGCGAAAAGGGTGGGGGGTTTGCCCTCCAGTTATTTCTCATCTTCGAGGTGTGCACAGGAGCTGCCTCCAGTGTGTGGCCGTGCTTCTCCCAACCCCTCCACTCCTTCCGCACGCTCCCTCTGGCCTGTGAACACCAGTTTTGGAAAAAGACAAAAATGCCTTTTCTCTTTGGGCTTTACTGTGTCTTCTGTTAGGTTGTCCATTTGGTGGCTGTGCCGGGCATCAGTCCCTCGAGAAGTTCACGGCTGTTGTGTTTTGTTCCTGGCGTGGTGCTGGCCACCTGTCGGGAACCTTTAAATTGTTCACTTCACTGCTCCCCTTCTCCTCTGTCCTCCTCTCTCCCTGGATGTAAACTGGGTGGCGTGTTGGTGTTTAGTTTCCAAGTCCGTTGAGGGTGAAGTGCTACAAAGCTACTGTGGCAGGATTTTCACAAAATGCGTCAGTTGCCTCAGCACGATGAGCGTGATTGAGATCTACCCTCTCATCTGCCCACACGGTGGGAATTCTCCTGGGGCCTGTTGACATGGGCCCTTTGTTGACACAGTGCAGGGAGCTCTCTTTCCTGGGTTGCATTTATATGGGTTTACTTTCATGTCATCCCTCCACCCTGCAAAGCCCTGAGTCAGGAAACCACCCTGAGAACAAGCAGGAAAAGCAGAGCTTGTGCGGGCCGCTGCGGTGTCACCACGGCCCCACCCCTGGGCTGAGTGGGAGATAGCGCTCCCTGGGTCGGACGTCCAGTGGACCTCGCCCGGCGCAGTGCACGAGACCTCACACTTGCTCGGGAGGAGTTCGCAGGGTGTCCGGGCGGACACACAGACACCATCCTAGCTCTGTAGTGTCCACAGCCCACTTTGTGTCAGGGGCCAGACTGGCTGCTGGGGATGCTCAGATGGATGCACGGGGTGGCTCCTGCCCTCACGGGGCTCACAGGTGAGCATGGTGCAGCAGGCTGGGCCGAGGGCTGCTAGCGAGTGCTCTGCGAACACGCGCTGGGCGCACCTGACTGACACCGTCCGGAGGCCGTGCCCGGCGTGGCGATGTTGCTGGAGCCCAGGTGCGAAGGGTGCCTGGTAGGAGAGGTACACAGCGGCCCTTGGGCCAGGGGTCTTGTTTGCCCTCTAACAGTTTGATCGGTGCAGCTCTGGAAGGTGGTTCACTCTCCAGAGACACCCTGCCTTTCGTCTGGCAGCATCAAGGCTGACGCCGGATTCCTCCATTACCGAGCCGCACCCCCCCCTCCCGTTTCCAGGAGCTCTCATGGGGCATAGAGGGGAGTTTCGGGTTTCCTGCTTTCAGTCACATTTCAGTGAATTACCAGGAAGCTTTAGAAAGAAGTGCTTTGCTCCTGTCATTAGCATTCAGGAATAATACACGTGAGCTAAAATTCTTCAGTCTTCTATCTTTTCTTGCCTAAATTTACCCTTCAGTTGTTTGCTCCTTCAGTCGGATGTCCCGACACCGCCTCCCCCTTTTCATACAGAGTGAGGAAATGAATTTGTAGAGTGGTGTCATTCTGGATGAGAAATCACTTGCGGCACACGATTCATGGTTCAGAAATTCCCTAACACGTTGGAAGTGTTTGTCATCCAGGATCCTCACTTTTATTCTCTATACTGGCGTAGAGTGGGGGTTCGGCGATTGTGGAAAAGGGGGAGAAAGTCACAATTAGGCTTTGTGCATTTGAGTATTTGTTGGGATTCTATCTCCAGAAATAAAATACAGCCCTTATAAAGGTACTGGGCTTTATCATCGGAGGATGACGGGTAAATGGCAGAAGGACATTCTCCCACCAAAAGGGGACAACTAATTATAGAATCAGCATCAGCTGGGCATCAACCATTCCTATTCTGTGCCATCTGGAACAGGTTAGTCATTTATACTCACAAGTGGTTTTAATGGTAAACCTCCAGAGACCAGTGGGTCATTCACTCAGCAAACATCTGCTCATCCTCTTCTTGGGGCCCGTGGCCCCAGCTGGGAGGGGCCGGGAGAGGCAGGGCCGGCGTGGACCGTCTGTGATCTGGGGCCATGAGGAGCTCGAAGGCCTTGTCAGGATTGTGAACCAGCATGGGTGTGTCGGAGGGACTGGGATGGAGCAACTTTTAAAACCGCAGAAGATCTGTCCTGAACATAAAACAGCCATGTTCCGTGCATCTCAGTTGACTGACTTCAATGGACAGGCTCATTTTTCACTACCTTGCTCTGAGGTTACTGAACTAGGGAAGCAGTTTGATTCACATTCTTTCTCAGACTCTACAAGAAAGAGCCACAGGCTTTATGCACATTGCAGCCTTTCTCTGTGGCCTCCTGCGTCCAGCTGAGGGAGCTAGAAAGGTCTCAGCCCCAGCCTCACCGCTGTGTTGGGAGCTAGGACAGGGTCAGAGGCGTTGACCCTTCAGGCTGAAGAGCCTGATACATTCTGGGGACACAGATGCCCCCATTCTGACATCAGAAATGCCTGTACCGGAAACACCCTGCAGTTGGGGGAAAGAGCTTGTTTTTCTTGCCAAATTCCATCCAGTGGTGGGCAGGGAGGCCTTGCTTTATTGGAGGAAGCGCTTACTCCCCGCTAGGTGTTTTGTTATTCCCTCCGGACCAACAGAGGGTGCTGGGCCCACTGTTCTGGGCGTTGCCTACACGTGCCTGGATCCATGGCTTGGTACCCATGGCAGTTTCTCTACGGCCTTTTCTAGAACAACGTACAGCAGCAGTTTAATGCTTTCCTGAGATTTACACAGTTCTTGGTCACGGAATAAAAGACCTCAGTAAATAATACAGCGATTCTGTCTTCTGTCTGCTGTGAAGGATGCCGTGCCGCACGTGCAGGATGGGGGTGGGGGCACGGCCAGAGGACGAGGTGCTTTCTTGAGAGCACAAGTAGGCAAGCTAAGGACAGCAAATCCTTCAAAGGCTTTCTAGCTCCATCTTTAAAAATGCGGCCGAATGAGGGGAATTCCATGATGACCCCCAGGAGACAGTTCTTATTTGTAAGGGAGCTCGCTTTAAACAAGATGAGTCTCTTGTCTGCTTCTCACTTGGCAACTTTGTGACTAACGCCGTCCTGCTCTTGTTCTTTCTCTGGTGGCTCGACAACATGGTTATCTGCGTGCGTGCGCGCGCGTGCGCGTGCGCGATCACAGAGTTCTGATGTTTCCCTGCTCATTCGTTCATCAAATCTTGATTAAGAAGCTCCGTGTGCTGGACATCACACAGGTACACACACGTGGGACATACATGTACAATGCATGTGTTGCAGCTTTTTCGCTGCTTCCGTGTTTGGATGCATACTCAGAGCACGTGCTCGGTGAGAACTCGTTCGCTCATGCCGTGTCCTGCCCTCCCTTTCCAATAACGCTCATGCGAAGTTTGGAAATGGGAAGGTACGTTGGCAGATTCCTTCACTCAGCCTCCAGTTCTGACCCAGTGGGTGGTGTACGCCATCCGCAACCTTACTGAAGACAATAGTCAGAACCAAGATCTGATTGCGAAGATGGAGGAACAGGGACTGGCGGACGCATCCCTCCTTAAAAAGATGGGCTTTGAAGTTGAGAAGAGGGGTGACAAGCTGATTCTGAAACCTACTAGTGACCCACCTCCGCTGGTGAGTGTGCCAGAGCAAGCCGCCGCCCCCTCTGGGTCCAGCCTCCCTGCTCCCTCGGTCTGTGACAGGGTTCCTTCCTGAGAACATGGCTGGGCGCACTTTGCCTTCTAAAATGGCCAAGAAAGCCCGAAGTTTAATTGCCAATAATTTTGGGTTTTATGTTCAGGCTTTATGCTGCCATTGTCTTAAAAGTTCAAGCTCATTTTAGGGGAGAAATATAAAAGTCATATCAGAATTTTTACATGGTCTGAAGTTTCTAGATTTTCTAGTGGAGAGATGGCTAATGTTGGCTACTATGAAAAGAACAGGAAGCTCCCTATATAATACTGAGTGAGTTGTTTCAGGTTTCTCTCTCAGCCCTTGACCAAATTCTCTGTTTTTTACCCCCCCTTGGATGATTCTTATAAATAGATCTGTTATATCTGCCATTTTGTTTGTTTTTTCTTCTTAGTGAATGAACTCTCCATTGAAATATCTGAATTTTTGGAATCTGTTTCCTGGATTTTTCGTCTTCTGCAGTATGTGAAATTGCAAGTGTTTGAAGATTTATTAAGTGCAAATTCAGGAACACATGAATCCTTTAGATAATAGAGTTTAATGTGGATAAGCTCGAAAGTGAAAGTACATGAGTATTCTGTTGTTTCTTTGCTTTAGAAACTGTCTGGTTTGCCTTTGTCCCCATGGATACAGTGTGCATTTAAGTAATATATTGTACTTACTGTGGCAACAGATAATAAATTCTTCTCCTCAAGGGTGCATCCCTTATTTGGCAAAGACTGGAGCGTTTGATTGGATTCCATTTGTTCCTTCAGATGGCAAATCAGCCCGATGCCTTTTCTTCTCTGCTTGTTGGGTTTTCTGCACTCTGCCAGGCAGTTGAAGTAGTTTCTCACTGTGATTAATTCTAGCAATCTCTTTTCACCCTTTCTGCCTTTCCAAAACATTGACAAGACTCATTTCCAGCTAATTAATTCGAGAGATGCTGAAGAATAGAGAAGCTCCATCTTCATTTTAGGGACTGGGCTGTGCTGTCACTGAGCCCGGCCCTTTGGAACGGCGCAGGGAGTGAGGAGGGGGGGGATGTGCAGGCCATTAACTCTTCTCTTTCCAAATCACCCGGGAAGAGACCTCCCAGACCATTGTGCTCCCAGGGGGATGCCTGCCTCTGACCCGCTTTCGTGCCTCTGTGAATGGGGCTCTGTGTGCAGGGCCACAGGATTAAAGAGCGTCCGTGTCTTGTTCACTTTCAAAGGCACAGTCTCCTAAAGCATGCCACCCCAGTTGCGGCCACGGCTCCACTTTCCAGAGTTGCAAGAGTAGCTTTGGGGAGCGAGAGCAAATTTGACCTGTACCTTTCTATTTCCATCCCTTTGTCTCTCTCTCTCTTTCTTTGTCTCTCTCTCTCTCTCTCTCTCTCTCTCTCTCTCTATATATATATATATATATACACATATTAGAGCTGGAGCATTAAAACGAGCCCTGAAATTTCAGATCATTGATGTAACCAACAAAAGCTCTAGAAGGGAGGTCATGTATGAACATTCCTGAACAGCCAGTTACTAAAAGCTATCTAGAGATTTTGCAGAGTTCTGTTGAATCTTCCAGAATGAAAACAACAAAGATTCAGCCAGAAGTGTTACAGAAATACTGATTGTTCCAGAGTAAAGTGCTTCTAAGTTTTTTTTGGTAGCCATACTTAAATTGCTTTTGTAAAAACAGCTTAAGCATATTCAGAATGAAATGAAAGTTGTCCCCCGTGCTAGTGTACTATCTCCGTACTATCTCCGAAGAAACTCGGCTTCTAGAATTGTAGTAATCTGTGAATAACATCTTTTTCTCTCTCATTTATGACATTCCATCAGTAAAGAAGCCTTTGCAAAATTTAAAATGCACAAAGAAGTCATTCTTTTCTGGGACACAAAGAGTTAACATCCTGTCCTCTAAATAGAGGGCCCGCCAAAGGAAAAAAAAAAAACAGTGGGAGTCCCTTTTTCCTTTTAACAAGTTTGCAATAGACACTTCTTTTTCTTCTTCTCTCAATGGATGTATGCACACCAGTGGAATCAAACAAACATGTCGGTATAAGCCATATAATAACAAACACAAATAAACAAAAGGGAGCCTTGTGTGGGAACACAGAACGGGGTAATGGCTGTGTGTTTTCTAACTAGGAAATGGGGGGCTTGCATAGTGAAAACAGGCTGACAGCTGCATTGTGGCTGCTTGGACGCCCTGGATGGCTAATCCTCCAGCACAACCAACAGCTTCCCTGTCCTCCCTCCACCACTTGGCCATTCTGAGAGCCTCGTTCTACATGCTTGCTGCAGAGGATTAAATCACCATCTCAATCAGGCATTTAGAAGAAGAAGAAAGGCAGGCAGGCCAGCCTTACAGCATTTGTAAAGGGACAGAATGGTCGCAGCAAGTTTTGTGACCATATTATCGCTTCCAAGAGCAAACTAACAAAGCTGTTCAATTTTTTAGCCTGTTTCATTATCAAAGAAAGTGGGGGAAGGCTTTTCTGCTTGATACTGAGTCCAAGTATTTGCAGAGTGATTTTATTTAATGCATTAACAATGGATGTTAATGTTTCAAAAATACTTACTTGCATGATTTTAGTAATATGCGTCTGCATTTTATATATATGTATATGTCCACATGAATACACCTCGTAGGGTTGTTTGTGAGGTTTTTTTAGAAGCTAACATTGAGATACATTTTTGTTCAGTAACTTCTGAATCTAGCCACAGAGCTTGGAAACTACTAAAAATGCCCATTTTGCAAAATGAAATGTAGAGAAGTGATTGTGGTCATTTGGGCTATAAGTAGCACATTTTAAGTCAAATGGGCAGAAGATACACATATGTGCCTTGTGCCCCTTAATATATCTTGTGCCCATTACCTACTGAAGGCATCAATATCCTCTTCTTTTACCAACACCTGGAATTGAAATTTATTTAAATGTCATCATTATCCCTTCATTTCCATCCTCGAATGAATAAACAAAGACATTGTAATAGAAATGCCAATCTCTGCAGGAGGAAGACTTTAAAATACATGTTCCATCATCAGTAAGTTCTGCACATAGGAACCAGTTTTTACATGAGAGTCAGTAAAATTGAGACAGAATTGTAAAATGCAGAGAAGTTGAGGAAGAACCCTAACATTCAAAGTCTAATACAAACCCAGTCCTTTGGAATGTGGTGGGGGTGGGGGGGGGGAGAAAGGGCACTTTGGGCGCTGTCCACGGTCCTGATAATTCTAGCCCCAGTGGCCTGTATATGAAAATCAATTTAAAACCTTGTTTTCAAAATTCACATTTTTCCCCTTGCATTTGTATGATATAATATCTATTTTTCTTTTCCCTACAAATTTTTATATACTTATTTGGATTTTTTTTTACGTCAAATCGTGTTTAGGGGATATTTTACAATTTAATTCACGATTTATAACCTACATGAATTTTAAAGGTAAGTTTTTTTCTGTAAATGTAGTGGTGATAGTATTAACTCATTCATCAGACTTCCCTCATCACAGCCAGTTTTGTCAGCGGAAGTGACTTTTTGAAGGTTTTGATCATTGTTTATTGTTGCTCCAGTTAGAACCTTAAATTAGAAACATCACATTAAATGTTTCTTCTTGTTTAAACAACATCAAATACGTTCATTTATGCACAGTGTGTCCTGCTCGTTTTACATGCTTCAGTGAGAACTTCCGTGATGTTTCTTGCACGTGTATAATTTTTGCTGCCGCCGTGTAAAGCACGGTGGTCAAAAGGCATAAACAGAAGTGAGTGTGCGTGGGTTATGGGCCCCTGTCTCTCGCCCATGTAACTCTGGGCAGACTCCGTAAGCTCTGCGTCTCCACTTGCTCAAGCAGTAAAATGGCGCTCATGGAACGACCGACCCACAGGAGTGTCTGGGGGTAAAAATTAACGAACACGCTGATAGTACCTGTTACGTGGTGAGCATTCAATCCTCCCAGCACTCTTTCTTGCTTGACGTGCATCTTCGGGCCCTTCGCACCTTCACCGTGAGTATTTCTGAGAGAAGCACATGGAAACTACACCTTGTCTCCCACTGCCCCCGTCTCCACAGTGCAGGACACACAGGAGGTGCTCACCAAATGTAGTTTATTTAGTCAGCAGATACTTGTGTGATGCCTTCTGTGTACCAGTGTTCTCAGCACTTCGAAAATATTAGTCATTTAATCTTCAGAGCAATGATACGGTATGTTCTAGGCTTAATCCCATTTCACGGATGAGGAAGTTGAGTTGCAGGGGTTAACGCCCAGGGCCACACAGCAGGTAATGCGTAATGATTAATTGCTGTAGTTAATTAGAAGGGAATGAGTGAGGAGGAAAATATGGCTTCTTTCCCAGAAGCATGGAAAGTAAATCTAGCAGAAATGCCTAGACTGTGGCTCAGGACGTAGAGCAAGGGGAGCTCCATGGGAAGAACGTGGGCTTTGCAGTTAGAAAAACCCGAGTTTAAATCTCAACTCCACATAAATTGCTTAACTGCTCAGGGCCTACGTCTCCTCAAGCAGTGTGTACCAGGCAGGCGCTGGGGGCCCAGCAGTAAAGAAGGTAGACACAGTCTGTGCTCTCGTGAAGCTTCTGTTCTGATGAGAATGACAGAAAATTAACAAACAGATCAGAACAAGGGCATCACATACTGCAGTGAATGCCGTGAAGAAAAGGTGATGATACGGATGGTAAGTGGGGTGCCCTTTCTGAGACGGTCACATCTGACCTGTGCGGAGAGCTGGGGCAGAGCATTCACAATGAGACGGCGCCAAGCACGAAAGCCCCAGGATGGCAAGCTTCATATGGTTGACGGCCAGGAGGGTGGCCAGGCCAGTGAGGCCAGTGCCTGGTGACCGGGGAGAGGTGGCATGAGGGAGACTTGGTCAGAGGGATAAACGGGAGTCTGATCATGCAAGGTTTTCGAAGCCACGGGAATTTGAATCTCACCTGAAATGTGTTGGGAAGGTACTAAATGGCATCCAGCATAGGAATGAGAAGATCCACTTCACGTTTTTCAGTGACCACTCTTGCTGCTGTGTGGAAAATGAATTGCAGGGGGAAAAGAACAGAAGCAGAACATAATTTATGGAGCTACCGATGATGGTGATTTAGACACGCGTAAGTCAGTGGCTGTGGAGAGACGGGTTTACATTTGATGTATGTGTTGGAATTCATAGGACTTGCCGATGGATTGTTGAGGATGGACTAGAAGTAAACAAGAATAACTCTTAAAATTTTGTTGAGCAACTGGGTAGATGATTATATTCTCCCCGAAGTGGAAAAGTTTGATGTGAAGGGGCAGAGAGAATCGAGATTCTCTTTGGGGCAAATTAAAGTTTGAGATGCTTTTGAGACCTCCCAATGGAGATGACTTTGAAAAGCAATTGGGTATACAAGACTGGAGCTCAGAAGACAGGTCAGTGCTGGAAGTACATGTTTGGAGTCCAGTAGATGATCATTTGAAGCCATGGAGATAAATGAGATTGTCTAGTGCAGGGGTGTATATAGAGAAGAGGGCCAACTACAACATGTAGCCCACATATAAGCCTACACTTAACATTATAGCTTAAGGTATTTCCATATGCTAAAAACCCCTCATAAAAAGTTTCAGTGGCTGCATCATCAAAATATTCCGTAGGGGACTTAACCATTCTCTTGTTATTAGACATTTTGTATTGTTTTTCATCATTATAAATGTTGTGAACATCTTGGTGCATAGAGCTTCATTTGCATCTTAGGATGCTTACTCTGGGAGGTCAAGGAAGGAAGATATGGTTGGGGGGCTAAAGGAGATTTTCTTGGAGAATTATTTATGTTAGAAAAGAGAGAGCACTTCTAAATCCATGATGGTTCTGACCAACCTCCCTGAAGATAACTAAAAAGCAGGCCAAAATATTTGTAAACTACTCTTTGAAGGTACCAGGGAGTTAATGAGACACAGTGAGAAATTAAGGGCCAGGACCCAGGAGTAGACAGGGGCTCAGAGATGAGCCTGGTGTTTGGGCTGCTCTTTCCTCTAGAGGTATTTGTCATCTCAGAGAAGCAAAGAGGCTAAGTGACTGAGTGGTGTTTCTCACAGCCTTGAGGGGCCAAGGTGATGGGAAGTATTGCCTGGTAAAGCTCTGTTTCTTTAGGTTGGGACACCGAAGGGCTATATCAGAAGAGTGATCATGAACCAGAAATAACCCAGGGACTACACTCAGTTTCAAATAATTTCAGCCCCAGAAATTGAGTTTCAGTAACCTGGTATGCTGTGCCTTCAGACATCCCGGATTACTGCTGTCCCAGGTACCTGCCAGCAAAAATCCTCTCTGGAAAAAGATACCACCTTAGGTCTCAAGTTACTGGCATAATTTTCCATATATGTTCTCTGGCACTCAGTCAAAAAAATCATGAGGTGACAAGACAACATGATATGAAAATTAAGAGAAACCATAACTAATAGAAAACACAGAAGGGCTCAAGGTAACAGAGTTATCAAATTTAAAACAACCTTGTTCAGTATGTTTAAAGAGACAGAAGATTGAAGATTGATATCAAACATGTCAGCAAAAGACAGGACACAATATGAAAGGGAATCATGAAAATTCATGAACCGGAGAAAATATAACCAAAATTGAGGAATCAGTAGTTGATTTTAGCCACAAAGGAGAGAAACTGTAAATGGAGGACCAACCAGTTGAAAATAGCCAAAATGAACGACTAAGAGACAAAATGATGGAAAATACAGAAGATGGGGTAAGAGACATACAGGATACAGTGACCAAGGTCTAATGTCCATATTTACAGTCTAAGAAGAAAGATGATGGGTGTTTTACTTTTTGGTAATAACACTTAAAAGTCAATACTAAACGTTAGGCATGACGTATCACTAAGAAGGCGGTAGCAAGAGAAAGTTAACGTGAACACCACTTTGCTTAGACAGGCGGTTCCTTCCTTCGGTCAACTAAGTGGTGATTGCATCCGTCTCTCTTCCTCCCCCCTTCCTCTCCCTCCTCCCCCCCCTCCTCCCCCCTCCCTTTGCGGTGGCCATCACCTGCTCTCGGCCAGTGTCTAGTGACAACCACTTGCAGATGTTCTTGCCCCAGTCTGCAGAAGGGGTTGGAGTCATGGTCAGCATGTGGGGGGGTCTGTCCTCTCAGTGAATGATAAAATAATCAGACGAAAAGAATCCATAAGAATACTAAGTTTCAATCAATGCACTCAGTAGGGTCGACCCCATTTGATATCCACAAAACATCACACCCAACAGCTGCAGAGTGCACATAGCTTTTAAAGAATATGTGGAACCACTTACCAGATTTGTCATTTTGCTGTGCCATAAGACAGATAACAACATTTCAAAGGATTAAAGTCATACATAGTATGTTCTGACCCTAGAACAGTTAAGCCGCATATCAAATAACTAGAAAATTCCCACAGTTTTAGAAACTAAACAATATATTTCTCAAATACCTAAGGGTCAAAACCAAGAAATGAAAATTAGAAAGTATTTTTAAGTGAACATTAATGAAAATACTAACATATTAGAGGTGCTCAGTCAGTTAAGATCCAACTCTTGGTTTCGGCTTAGGTCATGATCTTAGGGTTGTGGGATCGTGCCATGGTGTCGGGCTCTGCTCAACCTAGAATCTGCTTGAGATTCTCCCTTTCCTTCTCCCCTCCCCTGCTCATGCACACGCGTGCTCTCTCTGCCTCTTAAATAAACCTTTAAAAAAAAATAGTACCTACAAAGTTTGGAGACTGACTGCAGCTGAAGCTACTCTTAGTTGGAGATTTATTACCTTAAATGCACATGTGAGAAAAGAAGGCAGAAAATCAATCACCTAAACGTCCTCAAGTAGTATGAACATAACTTAAACACACAATTAAAGGGGGGGAAATGAGTAATAAATATAAGAGCAGAACATAATTAAACTGGAAACAACAACAATAATTTTAAAAATTAAAAAAATAAACTCAGGAAAGATAAAGCCAAAAAATGGTTCTTAAAAAAAAAAAGCACTATATTGATAAAATCGTGTCAATGAAGAAAAAGGAGCACCCAGGAGATTATTACCACAACAGATCTTATGGAAATTGAAAGTCCATAGAAGGATATTGTGAATATTTTATGCTAATAAATTTGAGCTTATAGATGACATGAACAAATTCCTTTTTTAAAGAAGCAAAACAGTGAAAAATGTCTTACAGTATTTTAAATATTTAATCTTAAAACTTCTACAGAGAAAACTCCAGGCTTAGAGAGCTTCAGCAATAAATTCTACCAACATTTTAGGAAGAAATACTGCCAATCACACAAGGCTCTTCCAGGAAAAAGAGGGAACACCTCACAATTCACTTTGTGAGGGCAGCATAACCCTGATATCAACACCTGAAAAGTTTATCAGAAGAGAGGAAAAGTGAAGTCCAATCTCCTGCATGAACATGGATCCAGAGAGCCTAATCACAGTGTTAACAAAGTGTGTATTTTAGTGATGCAAGATTGATGTAACATTTTTTTAAATGTCAAACATCATTGTATAAGCAGATGAAAATCACGATAAATTCATGCAGAAAAAGTAAGTTACAGTAAAAATTCAACAACCAATCATGATATTAATAAATCTAAGTAATAAATCTAGTATCCCACCAATTTGGGATATTATTGCCTAAAATGTTAGAATGATTTATGAGTATAGCAGTGTTACTGAATACAAGGTTAATACACAAAGGTTCATTGAATTTCTACACGCCAGGAGCAAAGATTTAGAAAATAAAATTTTTAAATAAATTCTAAAGGCTACAAGGAAATGTAAAAAGCCAAGAATAGCCAAGACCCTGAAAGAAGAATGGTTATCAAAACTAGGAAAAGCAAGATTAGTTACAACAGGATTGTATTGGCACATGATAGATAAATAGAGCAGCAGAATAGAGTCCCAAAAACAGATTCTCACCTATGGACACTTGATATATTTTTTTCTTAAGTGGCATTGCAGAACATGGGGAGAGGGTGATAAATTGTGCACGGGCCACTGAGTATCTGTAGAGGGTTAAGGAAACTTGACCCTTACCTTGTACCATATAAAAATATCAATTCCCAGGTGGATTACAAGTCTGAATATGAAAAACAAAATGCTAAAACTTCTAGGAAACAGAGTCTCACAACAGATAGGGTCTGATTTCCTGACTATGTTGTCTAAGCTGTTAAAATGGACTTCATTAAACATTAAGTCATAATTGGTGAAGAGGCAATGGGAGAGGATACTTGAAGCATATAATCCACAAAGGGTTCGTATCCCAAATAGATTAAGAACTACATCTCAAAACGTTGTCACAAATGGGCCCAAGACTTCAACAGGCGCTGCACACAGAAGGTACCCATTTCGCCAAACTCGCAAAGGTCCTCAACCTCATTAGTAATCAAGGAAATGCAAATTAAAACCACAGTGAAATACCACCACTACCCACCAGAATAGCTAAAAATAAAAAGGCTAACAATACCATGTGTTTGTTGGTGAGGATGTGAAGCAGACAGAACTCTCAAACACTGCTGGTAGAAGTGGAAATTGGCACAACCCTATAACCACTTTGGGAAACAATTTGGTATTTTCTGCTAAACTTGGAAGATTAGCATATTGCGTGACCTAGCATTTCCACTGCAAGGTTCATACATAACAAAAGTATGTGTATAGGTGAACCCAAAGACAGATGAGATGTCAATGTCCAGAGCAGCATTGAATTTGTGGAAGCCAGGACCTGGGAAGGACCCGAGCCACCAGGCGCAATGACTAAAGTCGTGGTACATGCAGAGCATAGGTTCCCACGGCAGGGAGCCTCGGCCACACTCGCCGGGGAGCAGCTACACGCAAATGACGACCATATGACTATTTCCATGACATTCGCAAGCAGGTTAAACTATAGGAGGAAGGATAATGGTTCTCTTTGGGGAGGAGGGAGGAGGTGGTTACGCGGGTGTGTTCAGTTTGTGAAAATGCCTTGAGCTGTGCGCTTAGGTTTTGTGTCTCTCTCTGTATGTGTTTCCTCTGTCACACCTAACAAAGATTCTCACCTGGGTGCAGGTTGAGCTGCTATCTCAAAAGACCCTTGAATATAGTGGCCCACCAAGAATGAAGCTTACTTCTCTTGGCATACTAGCCTCCGGGCTGTTAGGAGAGGTAGACGGGCAAGCAGGGCTGGGTACTGGGAGCTCTCAGGGTCAGCAGGCGCCTGGTTCCTCCCTGTCCTGTCGTGCCAACTCCTACGGTGTCACCCTTGTGCGCAGTTGAAGTTGGGTGGCCTATTGGGTCTATTTTCCTGCTTTTGGGAAGAAGGACAGAGTTTCCTTTGAAGGAAGTGGTCTGCACTTGGCATGCGTCTCTTACTCACGTTCTATGGGCAAGAATTTAGCCCCAGGGCCACACGTATTCCTAAGTGAGACTGGACCATGTAGTCTCTAGTTGGGTGGCCATGTGGTCCACTCAGAGTGCAAGTGGTCCCTGACCACAGGAAGGAGGGAGAGCGGGCCGTGGGGACAGTTAGCAGGATCTGCCACCACAGAGGTGTGGTCATCGAGCCTTGCATGGTTGCCGGGAGGGCAGGGACTTAGTGTCACCCTCCAGTGTTACCAGTCCCCACCTCGTGCAGGCCCAGGGCTGTTTGGGCAGGTGTTTTGTGGCTTGAGTGTCCAAAGGGTGAGAAGGCCTGATGACACATGCAGTATTTTACCCAGAGAAAGTGTCAGGGGTCAGGCTCAATGCAGCCGACCTGTCGCCAGATTCCGGAGCTGAGTGTGTTGGGAACAGGAGGTGGAGGCTACAGGCAGGAGCCCCGTCAAGTAGAGAATGAAAGAGAAGCCAGGGAATAGAGCCCGAGAGGGGAGAGGGGGGTGTGAAGCCCAGAGCACCTTCTCAAAGACCCTGTGATATCCCACTCCCTGTCTGGGAGAGGTCACACGAGCACATCATTTGTAGGGGAGGCCTAGGCTGCCTTTCTGTATTTCAGACCAGGATCCTAGGCAGCTGGGGTCACAGAGTCTCCCTGCTATAGTTCCGCAGGCAGGAAAGGGAGCTTTGGAAGGCCTTGGGTCAAGTGTGCACGTGAGCTGGTCGGTCCATACAGCAGCTCACCCTCCTGGGGACCAGAGGGAAGCAGCGGGTGAATGCCCCTGCAGCTCAGAAAAGGAGTGAAGGAGCCGCCATCTCCAGAGGAAGGCCTGTTTGTAGGTCCCTGTGAGCCTCAGTTTCCCTGTCTGTAAAAGTGTAAGGACCGCACAGGACCTTTGCAGTAGGGTTCTCCCGAGGAACAGAAGCTACAGCATGTATATACACATACAGAAAGAGCTTTATTCTCAGGCATTGGCACATGTGATTTTGGAAGCTGACGAGTCCCAAGGTCCACAGTCAGCAAGGGGGGAACCCAGGAGAGCCGATGGTGTCTTTCCAGTCCGAGTCCAAAAGCAGGAAGAAAACAGATGTCCCAGCTCCAGGCAGTCAGGCAGGAGGAAACCACCCCCCCTACTTTCTCAGGGGAGGTCAGCCGTTTTGCTCTATTCAGGCCTTCAGCTGAAAGGATGGGGCCAGTTGGGGAGAGCCATCTGCTTCAGTCAGAACCGCTGATGCAAATGTGAATCTCATCCAGAGTCGCCCCCCAGCCACACCCAGCGTCACGTTTGAACAAATGTCGGGGTCCCCTCGGCCCAGCCAAGGGGACACATAAAATGAACCATCACACCTTCTAGGGTCCTGGGGGTCCGAGGGGGTGCAAGGGCCTTGTGGGGACAGAGCACTGACTCGGGAGGAGGGTGACGAGAGGAGCAGCTGCCGCTGGGTCATCAGGGAAGGGGACTGTCAGCTGGTAGCTTCTTTGACCGCCTGCACCCCCGCTGCGCTGGCGGGCCAGTGAGAGCAGGGACTGTGTCTGTCTGATGTCCCTTGTGTATCCAGGCTGTTAGAGGCTGAATCCTGTTCCCCTGGCCATATTCATGTATTGAAGCGCTAACCCTAGGACCTTAGAATGTGACTATATTTGGAGATGGGGGTCTTTAAAGAAGTGATTAAAATGAGGCTGTTAGAGTAACCCCTAATCCAGTCTGGTGTCTCTATAAGAAAATTTGGCCACAGAGAGACACCAACCAAGAGTGTGCGTGCACAGAGGGACACTCCCACGAAAATCAGCAAGAGGGTGGTCACCTGCAAGACAAGGCCAGAGGCTTCAGAGGAAACCAACCACCGGCACTTCGATCTCTGTCTTCTGGCCTCTGGAACGGCGAGAGGATGGATTTCTGTTGTTAAACCAGTCTGCGGCAGCCCTCGCGAATGAATGCCGGCACACAGTGCTCAGTACTTGCTGAAGGCGGACTCAATACAATGCTCTCGCCATTGCCCTCAGCTCCCAGTGTCATGTGGGGAAGAAGACATGTAAGCGAGGTAGCCACCGCAGTGGGAGCTGGAGGGTTTCAGGCTTCCCAGCGTCAGCTCACATGGGTCGGGACGGCCGGGGGGCATTCCACACAGGAACCAATGTGTGCATCAGCCTGGGGCCGAGAGAGAACAGCCGCCTCGGGGAACCTGCCCTGCTGAGGGGGCACCTGACTACCTAAGGAGTTCGGGCCATGGCCTGAGGCGGTGGGGAGCCCCCAGCAGTAGATTCTCACTCTGGAGGCCGCAGATGTGTTGGACGAGGCAAAAAGAGAGACCAGGCAAGTCAGCCTGGCAGAGTGGAAAGTTGCAAACTCAGGTTGCAATTCCCAACTCCGTGAGCTTGGCATGCTGCTGGGCATCTCTGAGCACCAGGGTCTAACCTCTTCTCCATCAAGCAAGAATTAAGGTGAGGATTAGCCCTCTGGTTTCGGGAAGGGGCTCTTCGATGATGCTCAGCAATGGCAGCCGTTCTGCTAGGGCCCCCATAGAGTGCGGGGGAGTAGAACCCAAAGAGAATGGTGCTCTGGCAGCAGAAGGCAGAGCCAGGGCTGGGCTCGGGATTGGCTCCAGCCCCGCCCTGCTTCCTCCCACAGGATCCGTGCCAGTCGTTCCTTTCCCTGTTCTCCTAAATCCTTCTCATTCCGTCAAGCTCCACCATAACGCTCTCCTCCTCCAGGAAGTCTTCCAAGGACTTGGATCCACCTTAATCTGCACCTTCCAGTATTCCCTGGGTTATGCAGCCGTGCCCTAGATTGTTTCGTGAGTAAGATTGACTCAGAATAGGCACAGGGGGAGGGAGGTGAACCTGACACTTTTAGGAAACAGCAGGGCACCGCAGTCTTGAAATGGCCACCGCAGCGCATGTGCCTTCCACACACCTGTGCTCTGCTGATGCTGACCTGCATTTCCAGACTGGCCCCGCCCCCGCGCGCAGGTGCCTCCTCACTCCTGCACCCTTTCCAGTGGGTTCAAGTCTCGCCCATTTAAAGAAAAAGAAAAGCTCCAATTCCAGATTCCTTTTTATTCATTATTTTGCCCAGTTGTCTTCAAACTTTTTGTTCACATCTCACAAAAAGAACTTTGAAAAAAAAATTATACCAACATTTCAAGTTGATACCTAAGTTTTCCATCTTAGGTCTTTATAGTTGGATATAATACAATTTGCCATAAGTAGTAAAGCTACTTTAAAATACTATATCACTTCTATCAATGATTTCAGTAGAACTGAAATATCAAAAGATGTGGCCCCCACCATAATCCATCTTAAAATGAATGTGCTTGTTTTTAAAAATGCTTGGAAATTTTATTCTTACTTTTTCTTCTGCATTTCCTTTCATTTTCACCCACAGAATTCTATCCAAACGCAGCATTTTAGAGCTTGAAATCATACAGAACATGCATGCTCTTATATATGGAATTAAGCACTGGCCATCACTGAATTAAAATCTATAACAAAAAGATATCTGGAAAATATCTGAATATTTGGAAGTTAAGAAGCACACTTCTAAACAACCTGTGGGTCAAAAAACAAATTATAGAATTTATAGTTTTATCTGAATAAGGAAAACACAATATATGCAAATTCTTGAAATGCATATAAAGCAATGTTTAAGGGAAATGTAGGGCTTTAAAATGCTTTGTTAGAAGAGCAATTTAAAATCAATGATCTAAGTTTCCACCACAAGCTAGAAAAAGAAGAGCACATGAACCACTGACTAGAAGGACGTAAACAGTACCGATAAAAGCAGGAGCCAGTGAAATAGAAAATCAGCGAATAGTAGGGAAATTCAATCAAATCAAAAGCTGGTTCTTTGAAAAGATCAACAACTGCTCCAGAGAAAAAAGCCCCACAAATTATCAGGAATGAAGGTTGGGACATCACTACAAATCCTACAGACACTAAAGCAAAAGGAGGGAAATATGATAACTTTATGCCAAAAAAAATTAAAAAAACGAATTATTTCTGTGAAAGACGTGAATTTTCAAAATGGACACAAAAAGAAATAGAAAATTCAAATAGCCCTATATCTATTAAGGAAATTTAATTTGTGATTAATCTTTCCACAAAGAAAATCCCAGGCCTCTCCCTTCAATCTTAAAGCCTTCAAAAGCGTGCCTCGCCTGGTGGCCAGTGACCTTCGTACAGCACAAATCTGTCATGTCCTTCCGCTCCCCGAACTTCTTCAGGGCTGACTCCCCAGTATGACATTCAAGGCAACTGGACCCAGGGGCCACCCGCCTCTGACAGCCTCATCTCCAGCCCGGTCCTCCACTCTGCGCCCCAACCCCCGCGCTGGAGTGGCCGCACACCTGATTCTCCCTGTCCTTCTCTGGCAGCAGTACCCCGTGCCCCCACCAGGGGGCACTTAGGAATGTGTGGAAGCGTGAGTTGTCACAGTCCCCCGACTCTGTCCCCATCACTGACATTTAGTGGGCAGGGGCCGGGGTGTCCGATGTCCAGCAGTGCCTGGACCAGGCCCCACAGTGAAGAATGCCAGAAGGACCCCCATGGAGTCTCACCTGGGAAGAGCCTTGCTCCCAGCTCTCCCTGCAACCATCGCTCACCCCTCCCTCACTGGGCCAATTCTGACTCGGCCGTTGGGGCTCGGCTTAAATGTTACTTCTTGGAGACCTTCCCAAACACACACCCGACAAAGTTACTGCATTGAATTTGCCCCCCACCTCCACACCCCTTTCATTAAATCAAGGTCGGTTCAATTCCAGGAGCAGAGGCTGGGTCTGAATATACTCTGGAAAACACTAAGAAGGGGCATGAAAAGTTCTACTATTTACTCCGTAGCTATGGAGAAGCCTCCCCACTCCTGACAGGAAGGCTTTTGCCTGTTCTTCATTTTCCTGGATTTAAGTGGTTTTTCTGGGAGCTCTGGTTCCTACCTGGGCCCTCGCCCCTGTCTGTTCTCCTCTTCCCGGTCCCCTAACTTCGGAGCTCCCCCCACCCCCCGCAGCCAGAGTGTCTACCTGTGGGCCATCCCACCTCCCAGGACAGATCCCCACGAAGAAAGGGAAGAATCTGTATGATGAACAAGGCGGGGGCAAGAGCCATCCTGTCGCACTCCCCGTGTTTGCCGGGACGGCCCAGCCACCGGTCTGGTATCACTTTTTCAACATTTTGCTTCGGTAATTACGGGCTGTGGATTTCCTGAAATCTGAAAAGCTCGGCGAAGAAAAGTCTCCCCTGTGCTGTTGTCATTGATTCTTTGCTTCTTTCCATGTACGGCTGAGTCTGAAGACCTGTCAGTCAAGGCAAGGGGATTAGCCTCACCCATGTGAAGGGAAAATTGGGAAGAAAAAAAAAAAAAAAACCTTGTCTGAACTTGAAAATAAAAGTGCTGATGTGGTTTTTATTCCAGAAACATATCTTACTGATTAAGAGCATGGTGCGCTACCGGCTCGTGGGTGGGCCGGCAGTAGCTGGCCTCCCCGCTCTGCCGAGGCCGGGCCAGGCGGGGGGCAGCACGAAGCCCCACACGGCGACACACTGCCGTGCACGTCTTTGCTGGTGGACATGGCCGCGTGTGCGTGCACAGGTGCCCACGCACGGCACTGCCCCAGCTCCATGAAGATGAGGCAGAGTCCTTCACCTGTCTGTCCACCTGCACACGAGGGTGACAGAGAGAGGCAGGAGGTCCCCGTGAAAAGAGTGTGGGCTTGGAGTCAGGTAGGGCTGGGCTTAACCCAGTGCAGCTGCTTATTAGCTGAGTGGCCCTGGGCAAGCGACGCACTCTTTGAGCCTCAGCTTCTGGAAAACGGGGCCAGGGGCACTTACTGGGTTGAGGTCGAGATAAAGCAGGTGCGGCGGTTGGCACGTACGTGCCCACGCACAGCGGAGGCTCCGTGGGCGGAAACCACTCCAGGGGCTGCTCCACACTCTCTCCTTCGCCTCGCCCCCACCCCTGCCTGCCCTTGGCCCCCCGGGCCCACTGCCTCGCCCCCGCGGCCTTTCTTGGTCTGGGCTCTCTGCCCTGGCTTTGAGCTGCAGGAGTGGCCCTGGCCCGGTGGGCCTTGGTCCCCACGTCTGTGAAAGGGGGCCGGTACCTCGGCACACTTGGACCACACAGGGCTGTGGCTTGGCATGACCACGGAGGCTGCCGCCAGGGGGGCCAACTGCGCCCAGGGCTGGATTCCTCCTGGCCCGGCCCGGCCCGGCTGGTGTTTTCTCCAGTTTCACTGGGTTGGGTTCCCGAGCGATGGCAGTGATCGATAATGCTGTAATTGGGGTGACCTGGGTAGTTTCCTGGGTGCTGCTACGGATGACTCACGCTTGTAAGTCCGCCTCCCACTGTCATCAGCACAGGAGACGGCTAACTAGCCCGCTCAGGCATTCAGGTTTCACAACTCCGGTGTGTGGATGTGAGGTCCTTGAGTCACCCGGAGATTCCACACCTCGGGAGATGTTTACGTGGAGTCTTTGTTCCCAGAGTCCTAACAGATAGGGTTTTCTTTGAGGCCCTGAGCTGGCACCTAGAGGCTTCCAGCTGCAATCTGTTCCCAGCAATTAATATCGGCTGTAAATCATACATCCGCTGGGGAGAGCCGACTCCTGAGGCCCCCCGCTCCCCCTGGCCTGTCTCTGCTGCCCCCCTCCGTCCTTCCCGCTGCCTCGGCTGCCCCCCGCCTCCCGCTCCTCCCCTTCTCTCTCCTTCCCTTTCCTTCTGCGTCTGCAGAGAAGTCCCTACCTCTGCCTGCCTCCCCGGGCCTCCCCGCGGCAGGTGGTGCCCAGCGGGGAGTCGGGTGGTAGAGGGCCTGAGCCACCGCTCAGGGCACGGGCCGGTCCCGGGGGGATCGGGGAGGCAGGGCCCGGGACACGCGCAGTCCCCAACCACCAGGGCCCTCCCACCGTTCATCAAGCCCTGAGCACCGGGGACACAAGGTTTGGCTGGAGAAGGTGGGGAACACAGCTTGCAGGGCGGCCCACCCCTCCTGTGGCTGCAGGGAGGCGAGACAGCCCGTCTGCATGTGCCCCGAACGGAGCCTCTCTCCCCTCTTCCCGCCTTTCCTCCTGGAAACACGGACAGGCCGCCAGTCCTGGGTCTGAGTCCCGACCCCGGTCAGCGGCGCTCACTGAGTGCGAGGTAGTGCCCGGGCCTGGAGCGGGCAGACTGACCAGGTCCCTGCTGTGCTGGAGCGGACGGACAGGCGCAGGGGGCACACTCTAGAGACCAGTACCACGAAGTTACAAGCTGCCAGACGGGGGGTGGTCGGGCAGGAAACCAGCCGCGTGGGTGGGAGGGGGGACCCTTTCCACAACATGGGACAGCCCGTGTGCCCTGCAGCTGAGCGAAGGGATCAGAGCCCACACTGGGTCCTCCTCCAGCTGAACCTCAGCCCCTCTCTTCCTGGCTGTGTGGCCTTGGCCAAGCGCCTTGATCTCTCGGGTCTTTGGCTTCCTTCTGTATAGAATGGAGGTCACAGTAACCACCGCATGGGACCTGTGGGAAGGCCCGGAGAGACAGCGCGCACGGAGCGCCTGAGAGCAGCGCCGGGCCTCTGACCGCCTTCGGTTCAGGGCGGAAAAACAGAGGAGCATTCAGAGGAAAATCCAATCCCGGCAGGTTGGCCCCTTTGCAAGGATTCCAGAAAGGGCCGGCTTCCCAGCTGTGGGGAGACTGCGTGTGGCCGAGAGGTGATCCTGCACTGCCCTCTGGGGGATGGCCTCGCAGGAAGGAGGAGGCCGCGGCCTGCAGCACCCGGCCCCGGCCCTCCGCCGCCCCCCCGCCCCGCCTGCCCTCCTCCCTCCGCGCGGCAGCCCCTGGCTCCCGGGCACTCGGGGCTCTTCCCGCCCTCAGAGCCGGGCCCCAGAGACGGGGAGGGCAGCCCTGGAGCAGCCGCGAGGGGAGGGCAGCGAGAGCTAAGGCGCCCCCAGTGCTTGTGCCAACCCGGCCGCGTTGCGAGGACTTTAAGCCCCAGTGGTGCCGCGGGGCTGGTGGTGCTCTTATTTCCATTGCTACAGACAAGCACACTGAGGCAGAGGTGGCTCCGGTGACGCTCGCTCAGCCTTTCCCTCCCGTGGGCGCAGCGCGCCAACGCGCCGAAGCCCACCGCCTCCCGTCACCGCCCCGCAGCCCGGCAGCCCACCCGGAACCTTCCGCGGCCGCCCCGCCTCCCTGCCCTCTGTCCACACCCGACTCGGCGGTCGTCCTTCGTGCTCCGCACGCACCCCCGGCCCCTGGCCCACGTGGACTTCGCGTCTGGCGAAATCCAACCTCGTGCCCCTTCCGTGGCTGCAGCTGGCCTGGAGGAGGCACTGGCCACGCCGCTGGGCGATGCAGGCGACACCCGGGCCCCCTGGTGCCCTTGGCTCCTCGGCCCCTGGGGCTGCACGCCGGCCGCCTCCGCGCGGGGCCGTCCTCCCAGCTCCCGAAGCAACAGCAACCAGGAAGCAGCCGCCCACCGCTGCCCGGCCTGAGCCGAGCCCCCTCCTCTGAGCGGCCCACGCACTGCGATTTGTCCCGGCCTAAGAACCCCGCTGGTGTCCGCACCCAACCTCCAGCAGAAAATCATTTATTTCTCTGCTCTTTTCGAAAGCAGAGCCCCTCGAAAGGGTCCTCTAGCTGTCTCCAATTGTCCCTCTTCTCCCGTGAGCCTCTCGGATGCTCCTCACCCTCCCACTGCACCAAAGGCCACCGAGGTCCCTCGGTCTGGGGGGGCGGTGCTCAGACCTCCCCAGGCGTGGCTCCCTGCGACCTGCCCTTGCCCTTCCCTCACCTCTGCCCCTGGCTGATTCTCATGTGCTGTCGTGCTCCCGGGTATAGTTGGTGGGGTCTCTCCAGGTCTACACCCATCCTTGGAGATCTACCCCGCGTCAAAGCTTTAACACCAGTAATCCTCTGACACCTAACCCCACATTCGTCAGCACATCCTGTGGTTTTACCTTCCATGTAGGTCCCAAATCTGGCCACCTCCCACCATCTCCTCGTCTAAGCCACCGTGAACCCTTTGAGGTTGTTACAATTGCCTCCTCAGGTTATTTCTCTGCCGAAAACCCTCCAAAGGCTCATCATGCTCACATCACCGCCCAGCGTTACCAGAGTTGTTGGGGTCGCCTACTCGGGCTTCTCTTCCTGCAGCTCTCACCCCACAGACTCCTAGATGCTCCTTAAGCAAGTGAGACTGTGTTCTGCCCCAGGGCCTTTGCACATGACATTCCCTTTGCCTAGACACTTTCCCATCAGATCTCTGCCAGCTCATTCCCTCACCTCCTTCCGGTCTTTGCCAAAATATCACTTCCTCGGTGACACTGCGCCTGCAGCCTCCCACCTCCTTTCTCAGCAGCCCTGCCCTGTCCTCCCTTCCCTGCTTCTTGCTTGTCTCCAGCCAGGCCAGTGTCTATTTCATGTTTTGTCTGGTTCTCGAGGGCAGGGATTTCGACTTCTCTGCTCAATGCTGCATCCCCCATGCCCCAAACAGCCCTGGCCCATGATGGGTGCCCAGTAAACACCCACCAAGCGAATAGCACAAAGACGGCCCTTTGCTCCTTGCTCAGAATGAGGAGTCCCAACAGGAAGGTGCAGGGCCAAGTTCTCCCCAGTTCCAGGGCAGCTCTGGCCCGCTCCCTTCAGCCTCCAAGGGGCTTTGAGTCAGGTTAAGTGGGCTGGATTCATACTTGGTGGTTCACCCAGGGCCAGAGTGGGTGGTCGTGACCCTAGTGCCCTGGATGCTCAGTGGGTCAGCATCAAAGCCAGATTAACTCCCAGCTTAATCCTGGCTGCCCCATTCTTGTGACCATTGTGGGCTAGGGAGATTCAGTATCCCCCATCTCAGACTTGGACTCAGACCTCTGGGAGTCCTCCCTACCACACACACACACACACACACACACACACACACACTCACACACACACACAGGCATAATGAACACACGTACATGCTTGTTGGCACTACCACTGGTTGCTAATGATTGATTACAGCCCTGGCACAGACTGGACCCCAGAAAGTCAGTGCCCAGGTCTTCCTGGAAAGACCGTCTTGTTTAGCAGCTTATTTCACAGGCTGGGACCCTGCTCAAAGACAGGACATGGTTTTATGTCACTTTTTGCTCCCTATTCCGAGGGCAGAGTCGCCCCACTATGCCATGCTTGGACATGGTAAGGGAGGGTGCTACCTCCCTGGACACACACTGGCCTCAAAAATTCCCGACCCCCAGTGGGCATGAATACAGTTGGCCCCACCAGTCACTGAGTGAGCCAAAGAAGATAACCAACAGGCGATGCCCCAACCATCGTGGCTCTCCAGGGTGGTGATGAGTGCAGTCATCGTTACCACGATTCGGAGCTCACTTTGATGCAGCCTGAATTGCAACGAGCACCTCAGCCAGCTGTTATTTTATTTTGCCCCCGCCTGGGTAGACTGATTCTCGCCCTTCATCCTGGCCTTTCATACCTCAGACCTTTCTGGCTGGGTCATCAGTCTGTTTGTCCAATTGAGGGGAAATTGCCCTCTGAACCCCAACCTGAATTGTAAACAAGGGGTCCTAGGTCCTCTCTGTGTTGGCATCACTAAGACAATGAACACCAGGCTCTTCTATCTGCATGAACAAAGCCCCTGAGCATGCTTACCAGGAGGCTGTTTCTGGCTGGCTTGCCTCTGTCCAGGTAATGCATGCTGCCCTGACCAGCCCGGGTACCCAACAACCTGGGTCCAGTCACATTTCAATCTCTATTTCTGCTGAAACTACACCACGCACACCTCCCACCAGCTGTGTTATCCCTTGGGAGGCCGTGGGGAGGACTTGTGGTCGGAAGAGGGCTGGCATTTTATTTTGTCCACCTTTGTGTAGGTTCACACAGCCAGCGAGGAGGAGGTTACCAATACTCGTATTAAAAAGAGGGAGTCTTTCTGCTTCTGACCAAGATGAATAACAGCTCGTGTTACTCCTGCCGGAAACAACCAAAAGAAGTAGCAGAGCAAGATATCCTGACTATTCTACAAGTTCAAGTGATAAAGTAGAGATATGGAGGATAAAGAAGAGCCAAATCAAACTTCATCGAAAACTACACCACACAAGATGAAAAACATAGTGGACAGAATAACAAAAAATTAGCATAACAAAATAAAAGGTTAGTGAACTTGAAGATGCAGCGATAGAAACTATCCACAATGAAACACAGAGGAGAAAGAATCCTCCCCGCCAAGAAAAGAACATCAGTGAGCTGTGGACCAAATTCTGTCAGCCTAATATATGTGTAGGTGGAGTCCCTGAAGGCAAGGAGACAGGGAACAGGTAATGATCAGATCTTTCCAAAATGATGAAAGCTACAAACCCACAGATCCAAGAGCTCAACAAACTCCAAACACAAGAAGCATGAATAAAATTACATGAAGGCACATCATAACTGACCTGCTCAAAAAGAGTGAGAAAGAGGACATCTTTAAAAGTAGCCATGGAAAAAGACATTACATAAAGGAAGAAAATAAGAATGACAGCAAATTTCTTGTCAGAAATGATGCAAGTAAAGCAACCACATTTAAAGTACTGGAAGAAAAACTGTCATCTATACCTATCTTTAAAAGAAGAATATCTTTTAAAATATAATTCCAGCAAATATACGCACAGTTATCTTTGAAAAGGAAAAGTGAATAATGACATTTTCAAACACACAAAAGCAGGAAACCTGCACTACAAGAAATGTTACAGTCCAGGGATGCCTGGGTGGCACAGTCAGTTAAGCGTCTGCCTTTGGCTCAGGTCATGATCCCAGTGTTCTGGGATCGAGTTCCGCATTGGGCTCCCTGCATCAGGCTCCTTGCTCAGGGGGAGCCTGCTTCTCCCTCTGCCTGCTGCTCGCTCTCTCTCTCTGACAAATAAATAAATAAATCTTAAAAAAAAAAGAAAAAAGAAATGTTACAGTCCTTCATGCAGAAGAAAAAGAATATCAGTTGGATCTACACAAAGGTATTAAGAACATTGTAAATGATACCTACATGGGTAAATATATAACATTTTCTAAATTTTAAATCTCTTCAAAAGACAACTGAAAAGAAGAACTAAATAAATGGAACAATATTCCATATTAATGGATTGGAAGTCTTAATGTTGTTAAGGTGGAAATACTATTCAAAGTAATCTACAGATTCAGTACAATCCCTATCCAAATTCCAACGGCCTTTTTCACAGAATTTCATATGAAATTACAAGTGGTCCCAAATAGCTAAGACAATCTTGAAAAGGAAGAACAAAGTTAGAGGACTCATATTTCTCACTTTTGTAACATTCTATAAAGCTACAGTAATCGAAACAGTATGGTACTGGCATGAGGATAAAGCTATAGACCAGTGGATTAAATTTGAGAATCCAGAAATAAACCTGCAGTATATGACCAATTGACTTTCAGCAAGGTTGCCAAGACCATTCAATGGGAGAAAGAATACACTCTTTAATAAGTGCTGAGACAACTGCATATCCACAAGCAAAAGAATGAAGTTAGACCCCTACCTCACACCGTATACAAAAATTAACTTGAAGTGGATCAACAGCAACCTAAATATCAGAGCTACTATAAAACTCTTAAAAGATAACATCTGAGTTAATCTTCATGGCCTTGGATTTAACAATGGATTCTTAGACATGACACCAAAACCATGATGAACAAATAAATAAGTTGAACTTCATCAAAATTAAAAACTTCTGTGCATCAAAAGACATTACTAAGACAGTGAAGAGGCAACCTACGGAGTGGGAGAAAATATTTATAAATCAAATATCTAATAAGGGTGTAGTATCCAGAAGATATAAAAGACTCTTACAACTCAACACCAAAAACAAACAACCCAATTTTAAAGTGGGCGAAGGACTTGAATAGACACTTCTCCAAAGAAGATACACATGGCCAACAAGCACATGAAGAGATGCTCAACATCATTAGTCATTAGAGGAAATATAAAATGGTTCAGCTGCTGTGGAAAACAGTTTGGCTGTTCCTCAAAAAGTTAAACACATAATGACCCTAGAAACCAGCAATTCTCCCAAAGAATTGAAAACAAATACTTAAATCCTTGCACACCCGTGCTCATAGCAACAATATTCACAGTAGCCAAAGGGTGGAAACAATCCAAATGTCCATCAGTGGATGAGTGGATAAACAAATTGTGGTTTATCCATACAATAGAATGTTATTCAATCATAAAAAGGAATAAAGCACTGATACTTGCTACAATGTGGATGAATCTTGACAACATTATGCTAAGTGAAAGAAATTAAACACAAACGTCACCTATTAAACAATTCCATTTACACAACATATCCAGAATAGTTAAATCCATGGAAACAGAATGCGGATGAGTGGTTGCCAAGGGTCCAGGGGGATTGGGGTGTAACTTCTTAATGAGTGTGGGGCTTTATTTTGGAGGGGTGGAAATGTTTTGGAACATCAGTAGAGGTGGTGACTATACAACATTGTGAATGTACTAACTGCCACTGGATTATTCACCTTAAAATTGTTAATTTTGCTACATGAATTTCACCTCAATGTTTAAAGAGATGACTGACTGTTCACATATATTTATAAAATAAGTGAAGTGTATGGCAATAGTATAAAGGTCAAGTATAAAGGGGAAAATAAAAATACTATTATAAGGTTCTTACACTATACTAGGTAAAGTGGCATAATATCACTTGAACGTAGACTCTGATAAGTTCAAGATTATAATATAAACCCTAAAGCAATCACTAAAATAATACAACAAAGAGACATAACTAAGGAGCTAAAATGGAATAATAAAAAATAATCCAAAATAAGTCATTAAAAGAGAAAAAAAGAACAAAGAATAGATGGGACAAAAAACAAAACAAAACAAAACAAAGAGACCTAATATATCAATAATCGTGTAAAATGGTAAATTGTCTAAACACCCTAACTAAAGGTCAGAGATTACGAGATTGAATAAAATAAGGTCTGGGGCATGTGATTGGCTCAGTCAGAAGAGCATGTGATTCTTGATCTCGGGGTCATGAGTTCAAGCCCCACATTGGGTGTAGAGACTACTTAATAAACTTTAAAAAAAATCAAGATCCAGTTATAATATTGCATACAAGAAATGCACCTTAAACATAAAGACACAACTAAGTTAAAAGTAAAAGCATAGAAAAAGACTTACCACTATAATCGTAGTCCAAAGAATGCTGGAGTAGCTATACCATCAAATTAAATTTCAGAGGAAAGAATATTACCAGAGATAAATAAAGTCAGTTCATAATTATAAAAGTGTCAATTAATCAAGAGGACATAACAATTTTTTTAAGATTTTATTTATTTAGGGGCTCCTGTGTGGCTCAGTCGGTTAAGCGTCTGCCTTTGGCTCAAGTCATGGTTTCAGGGTACTGGGATGGAGCCCCACGTTGGGGCTCCCTACACAGTGGGGAGTCTGCTTCTCCCTCTCCCTTCCCCTGCTTGTGCTCCTTCTCTTACTCTCTCTCTCTCTCACTCACTCTCTCTCTCAATGATAAAATCTTTCAAAAAAATATTTATTTATTTGAGAGAGAGACAGAGCATGAGTGGGGGGAGGGGCAGAGGGAGAGAGACAAGCAGACTTCCCACTGAGTGGGGGAGCCTGACGCAGGGCCCCATGCCAGGACCCTAAAATCATGACCTGAGCCGAAATTAGACGTTTAACCGATTGAGCCACCCAGGTGCCCCTAGAGGACATAACAATCTTAAATATTTAGAGTTTCAGAATACATGAAGCAAAAGCTGATAAACTGAAAGGGGAACTAAATCACAATTATGGAGAGAGATTTCAATATTCCTCTCTCAATTACTGATAGAACAAGAGACAGAAAATCAGCAAGGATATAGAGGATTTGAGCCACATTATTAGCCAACTTGACCTAATTATAATTTATAGAATGATGTACTCAACAACAGCAGAATAAACAGTCTTCTGAAATGCACATGGAACATTTAACAAGATATATCATATTCCGGCTCATGAAACTTAAAAGGATTCAAGTTACACAAATTATGTTCTCTTACCATAATTGAAATCAGTAATATAAAGATATTTGGGCAATCCTCAAATATTTGGAAACTAAACAAATTATATTATACTCCATGAGCCAAAGAAGAAATCAAAAGTATAATTAGAAAGTATTTTAAACTGAATGAAAATGAAAACACAACATATCAGAATTTGCGAGATGATGCTAAAGCAGAGATTAGCTTCACCTTAAATGCCTATATTAGAAAAGAAGAAAGATCTCAAATCAGTGACCTGAGTTGCACCTTAAGAAAATAGAAAAAGAGCAAATTCAACCCAAAGCAAGCAAAAGAAAGGAAATAATGAAGAATAAAGTGAAAATCAGTGTAATAGAAAAGAGAAAAATAATAAAAGGAAAAATGAAACCAAAGGCTGTCTCTTTGGGAAGATCAATAAAACTGATAAAATTCCAAGCAGACTAATCAGGAAAAAAAAAAAAAAGAGAGAGAAGATACTAATTACTAAAATTAGAAAAGAGAAAAGTGGCATCACTACAGACTCTACAGATAATAAGAGGATAATAGGAGAATATTATGAACAATGTTATGCCTATAAATTTAACAGCTTAGTTAAAACGGTCAAATTCTTGGAAAGACACAAATTTCCAAAGCTCACTCAAAAAAAAAAAAAATAGATAGCCTGAATATCCCTATATCTATTAAATAAAATGACATTGCACCAAGAAAACTGCAGGTCCAGATGCCTTCACTAGTGAATTCTCTGAAACATTTGAGGAATTGTACACAAACTCTCAGAATATTAAAAAAGGGTTGTATTTCCCAATTAACATCATATAAAAAGGACAACACAGCATGACCTATGAGCTTTTATCTAAGGATTGTAAGATTGGTTTACTATTAGAAAATTAAGCAATGTAATTCACCATATTAACGAACTTGAAAAAAACATATGATCACCTCAATAGTTGCAGAAAAAACATTGGACAAAATCTACATCCATTCCTGATTAAAAACTCAGTAAACTGGAAATTGAAGGGAACTTTCTCCATTTGAGAAAAGGCATCTACAAAACACCTACAACTAACATCATATTAATGATGGAAGACTGAATTTTCTTCCCCTAAGATCAGGAACAAGACAGGATGTCTGCTTTTGTCACTTTTATTCAGCACTGAACTGGAAGTTCTTGCCAGGGAAATCAGGCAGGAAAAATAAATAAGAGATACCTAGATTGGAAAGGAAGAAGTAAAGCTATCTGTATTCAGAGGTGACATGATCTTCTATGTGGAAAATCCAATGAATCTACAATAAAGAGTTTAACAAGTTTGCAGGAATAAGATTAGTATCCATAAATCATTTGTATTTCTATAACTAGCAACACATAATCAGAAATTAAGACTTTGGGGCGCCTGGGTGGCTCAGTCGTTAAGCGTCTGCCTTTGGCTCAGGTTGTGATCCCAGGGTCCTGGGATCGAGTCCCGCATCGGGCTCCCTGCTCGGTGGGAAGCCTGCTTCTCCCTCTCCCACTCCCCCTGCTTGTGTTCCCTCTCTCGCTGTCTCTCTCTCTCTGTCAAATAAATAAATAAAATCTTTAAAAAAAAAAGAAATTAAGACTTTAAAATTCATTTTATAGGGGCACCTGGGTGGCTCAATCAGTTAAGCATCTGCCTTCGTCTTAGGTCAGGATCCCAGGGTCCTGGGATTGAGCCCTGCATCGGGCTCCCCACTCAGTGGGGAGCCTGCTTCTCCCTCTCCCTCTGCTGCTCCCCCTGCTTGTGCTCTCTCTGTGAAATAAATAAAATCCTTATAAAAAGATTCATTTTATAATAGAATCAAAAAAGTATGGTATACTTAAGGGTAAATCTAACAAAAGACACGAAAGACCTATTACCCTGAAAATTACAAAGTATTGCCAAAAGAAATTACAGATCTTCATAAATGGAGAAGTGGACTGTGTTCACGGTTAGACGGACTCAATATTGTGAAAATGTCGCTTTCCCCCAAAATCGATGTATAGATTTGATGCCATGCCGCTCGGACTATAGCATGCTTCTTGTACAGACGGACAAACGGACTCTTGCACTCACATGGAAATGTATAGAACCTAGAAAAACCAGAACAACTTTTAAAAACAACAAAAGTGGAAATGCCCACGATATCATTTCAAGACTTATTATGAAGCTACTCTAATCAAGAGAGTGTAGTATTGTTGTGAAGATAAATGGACCCATGGAACAGGATGGAGACCCACGCATAGACAGGCAACTTATTTTTGACAAAGAGCAAAGTCGATTTGGGGCAGAAATGATCATATGATAGTCCTTTTAACAAATGGTGTTAGAACATTCAAATATGTGTACGCAAAAACAAAACCAAAAAACCTGGAGAGCAAACTTCAACCCCTATCTGGCCCCATATACAAAAATTAACTTAAAATTGGACCATAGACCTAAATGGAAAGCCCAAAACCATAAAAACTTTAGAACTTTTCGATCTTGGGTTAGACACCAATTTCTTAGATACGACACCCAAAGCGTGATTCGTAAAGGGACGGATTGATAATTGGACTTTATAAAAATTAAAGCTGGGATTCCTGGGTGGCTCAGTCAGTTAAGCGACTGCCTTCGGCTCAGGTCATGATCCCAGGGTCCTGGGATCAAGTCCTGCATCGGGCTCCTTGCTCAGCGGGGAGCCTGCTTCTCCCTCTATCTGCCACTCCCCTTGCTTGTGTTCCCTATCTCTCTCTCTCTCTCTCTCTCTCTGACAAATAACAAAATAAAATCTTTAAAAAAATAAAAATTAAAGCTTTTTTTCTCTCTGAAAGATATTGTCAAGAGAATAAAAAGACAAGCCACAGACTGGGGAAAATAATTTCAAAGTATGTATCTGATAAGGGACTTGTATCCAGAATCTACAAAGAATTCTCAAAATCCAACATAAGAGAACAAACAACCCGCTTTTTTTAATGCACAAAAGATTTGAACAACACTCGCCAAAGAAGATAAATGCAGAGCAAATAAGCACATGGAAAGATGCTCAATGTCTTTCTTCATTAGGGAAATGCACAGTACAATCCCAGCAAGATAATCTCTACATCCATTTGAATGACTAAAATGAGAAAAGCTGCCAATACCAAGTATTGTCAAGGATGTGGAAGAACCCACCCACTGCTGGCGGAATGTCTACAAAATGTCACAAGCACTTTCAGAAAACACTTTGGCAATTTCTTGAAAAGTTAAACATACACTGAAAACATATGTCCATACAGAGCTTTGTAAAAAAATATTCATAGCAGCTTTATTTGTAACCCCAAATTGGACACAACCTCAATGTCTATCAGCAAGAGAATTAAAAAAAAAAAAAGTTGCAGGATTTACACACTGAGCAATAAAGAGGAATGCACTATTGATATGCCCTACAACATTGGTGAATCTCAGAACCATTCTACTGAGGGTGAGCACCCAGGGAGAGAACAAACTGTACGAGTCCATTCATCTAAAATTCTGGGAAATACAAACTAATTTATTGTGGCAGAAAGCAGACCAGTGGATGTCTGGGAAAAGGTAGGGCAAGGAGGGGCAGGAGGGAGGGATTGATTGCAAAGGGGCACTTTGGGGGATAATGGACTCGTTCATTATCTTGATTTTCTGGTGGTGCTTACACAGATGCATACGTATGTCAGAACTTATCAAATGGCACCCTTTAAACATGTCGTTAATTGAGAATTATACCTCAATAAAGCTGCTTTTGGAAAAGGGCAAGAGGAATGTTCTAGCAGCGAGGCCCCTTCCGGCCCACAGCCTCACCACAGAGGTACTGGAGAACAGAGAGCTGACCCAGAATCTGAATGGCCATCCTGGGGCTCATCGGAAATCCAGAGGCTCTGACATTTTACTCTCCTCCTCCTGCAAATTGGCCTCAGTTAGACCTCAGGAGGGTCTGCCTGTGACTGGCGAGGGCAGCACGATAGGACCCCACACCCCCACCCCACGGACGCACACGGAGCACCTGGGTCCAGGGAGAGAGGCTAGAGCATGCTAAGCGTCTCAGGACCTGCGCTTCTGCCAATCTGCGTGCCCACAGACCCCATGAACAGATGCGCCCTGGGGCCCCTTGAGCTTCTGCTCCATGACGGGGATGCTCCCCCTTCACACTGGACCTGCAGTCTTGAGACTCCGTGCCCATGGCCAAGGTGCCCACCCACCTGTCCGTGGAGAAAAGCGGGACACGTGTTCACGTGGGTGTTTTCTACAAAAATACCGGAATCTAAATTATTGGGCTCGACCACAACAGAGAGGCAGGCAGCACGAGGGCAGAGCATTGCTCGATCTGGGTTTTAGCCATGGACAAGTCCCTTCCCTTCCTCGCCCTCAGACCCCCACCTGTCAAATGGAGGCAGGCATTGGACTCCAAGACCCTAAAGAGAGCCAGCCTCTGTGGTGAAGGCTGAGAGCGGGAGCGGTTCCCCACCCGTCCTCGCCGGACTTGGGGATTCCCCTCTGCTCAGCCTCAGGGATCCGAAGCAGCTCAGGGCTCCGGACACGTGTGTGAGCCCCTTTCCCTCGTTGGTCACAAGCCCCGCCTCTTCCTAGCCCACCTGTGACTCTGAGCACATTTCATTAGCCCCTTGGGAGCTCAGTTTCCCTATCTGTCAAATCGAGATGAAGATGCTGATCTCCAGGACCCATCGGGAAGGTTGGGTGGGATCACCTGTTCCAAGGGCCGGAGCGACTTTTTAAACCAAAGCCCTCACCTGGCTGTTTGCCCTCTGCCAGACAACCAGGCTTCGGGTCACCTCTCTCTGTGGCTCCAGGTCCTGTGCCAGGCCTCTGGGGGGCCCAGGCAGGTGTCGATGGCCACCGCGTTCCAGAGCAGGTCCCAGGCAGAAGGAGAAAGGGAAGATCCAGGGTGCCCACTTTCCCCTTCCAGTGGGAGGACGTTCCCATGGCAGCCCTGCTGGGGCCTCGTCCTGGCCCGTGAGCCCTCACTGGTGTCTTTGCACAAAACGCTGAAGATGACACTTGGCCGGCCCTGCCACTGTCCCTACTCACCCACCTCTCGAAGGCATGCATTTGTCTTTTCTCCCCTGGGAACGTGTCAAACACGTTGAACAGAATCAATTCTAACAGGGGCGCCCTCAAAGCCGGCAGCCAGCGAGCCCTGCCCCCCAAGCTACCCAGGGGGCCTTTTTGCATAAAAGGCTCCACTCCCTTCGAGATCAGACGTGCTTCTGGGATCCCGCCTGCCCCAGCAGGACAGATTGCCTTGGCGAGTTGATCGGATTCTAATTAGCACTAATTAGTGCTTCGGCAATCTGTGAGACAAGTCACCCTCTAAGGAATTGAAATGGCTCCCGTTGGTTCAGAAGGCGGAAGGAATTGAGCCTGGGCTGGCACTCCCCTGAAATCCACGGGGATTTGCTGCCCCTTCCCTCGGCGTGACCTTGGCCCATTCTCACCCGCAGAACAAGCTGCTGGGACGTTGCGCAAGGCGGCGTCGCTCCTATGTCCAGGCCCCCAGCCAACTGTCCTGTCCGCTGCTCTTCCCAAGAGGCTCCACGTCCATGTGGGTGCACGGCACGAGCACCCATGGGTGGCATGGCCGGGGCACGCACAGGCGAGGCCGGCGGTCCTCCCTGCAGGTGCTCACCACACAGCGGAGAAGCCAAGGCTTCTTCCACATAGTGCAGGAGCCCCTTCCCCGTGCTGGTTCTGTGCTGGGGCTGGGGGCCCACGGGCAGTCTGAGGGAGGATTGCTGCCTTGGGGAACTCACAGTCTGGGGGAGGTTGGGGTGCCAGGGGTTTGGAGCAAAACGGGCCCCAGGACTTCTGGAAGAGAGACAGCGAGAAGCTGGGGTCAGGGCTGGGGAGATGGGCAGGTGGAGAGGCGCAGAGCAGAGGGCATGCCGACCATCACTCTGCCATCAACAGGTCAGAAAGGGGCTGTCTCCCCACCTCCTTCTCTTCCCTCAAATGCTCTGGGTCCTGGGCGCAACCCACCCGTTTCCCAGATGGGGTAACTCGGCAGCAAGATCTGCCTGAATTGCAGTGAGCCCGGGGCAGGGCTTGGGGAGGGGGCGTGAGCGGAGCCCGGACGCCTGCTCTGACTCTGTGGTCTTCCCACGACACAGGCTGCGTGCGGATGGCTTCCTCCTGTACCCGGGACCCGAGGGTGCTGGGCTGCTTCATTTTAAAGGCTGATACGTTTCTCCCCTGGTTTCATATTGATATTCTGAAAAGACTTGGCTCTATAGGCAGAGTCTGTCTCCGGAGCCAATGAAGCATCTAGAGATCAGACAGGACATTTCAATGAGCCTTCAGTCCTCTTCCAAAGAAGACCTTGCCTGGGCTGGGCCGTCAGGACAGCTCTGGGAAGGCTCTGGGTCATCTCCTCGGGAGGGGGCTGCTCCCCGTGGAGCTGGGGACAGGTGCATCCATGACCTGCCCCTGCGGTGACTGCTTAGGAGCTTTCTGGAGTTGGGAACAGCCTGGAGGGGACCCGGTGACAGAGGCCATGGCAGTGGGAGGTGGGCGCATGGACCCAGCGTCCTGCAGCGACTTCCTGCGTCCAGACCCCAGGCTGCTTCTGGAAGCCCTGGGCAGCTGCCCGGAGGGAGAGCCGAGGAGGTGGCTGGACTATGGGGAGAGGCTTTCTTCCCTCAGAGCCCAGGGATGAGCCTTGACCCCACCCAGGGTCTGCCACAGGAGGTGGCGGAGTTGGCCTGGTCTGCTGGCCGCCCCTGCTCTCGGGGACAGTCTTGCCTTCATATCACAGCTTGTGGGGCGGGAACAGGGGTCAGGGGTCGGAGCGAGCTCCGCTTGTATTCAACAGTACCCCTCCCGCCTTTCCCGCTTTGGGTGTGGGGGAGAACATTCTGGCTGCATCCAATGCGTTTGGGGAGGAAGCTGGACAGAAGCCGTTGATCTCATTGATTTGCTAAGGATGTGGGAAGACGTTTCTCTTCTGCAAGATTTTTTTTAAAGCAGTATTTGGCTGGGCTTGGGTTTCTTCTTTCCTAATTGAATTCCATCTGTGCAGGAGAGAACAGAAAAAATACTGTTTGACTCTGCCCGGCCCCTCCCCCCGCGCAGGGCTGTCCTGGCTGAGGAGGAGGAGGAGGAGAAGGGCAGTTGCCCGGAAGGGCTGCCTTTCAGGCTCCTGTGAATGAGCAGAGCCCTCCTGCCCCCGTGGGTCTGCCTGGGACAGGACAGGTGGCTCCGGGACAATACCCACGGCCCCTGGGCATCCTTCGGGGGCAGTGGCAGGTGCTGGGGATGGGGAGGGCGAGGACCACCCCGGGGACCGAGTGCTGGAGGCCCCCCCAGGGTCCCGGGGGGGGGGGCCCAAAGGAAGCAGCACTGTGAGGGGGGGGGGGGGGGGGGACCGTGCTGAATGCAGATGCCACCGAACCTGGCCAGATTGTTCTCTCACGTCCCCTGCTGGGGCGGCCACAGATGTCCCCGGGGGTGGACCGTTCCCTCAGACACAAAGGCCCTGTGGGGGTGGGTGCTGCGTTTTGTTTGCGGTTGGGCCAGCGAAGCGAAGGAGGCCTCCGCTTAAACTTGACCTGCCGGCACTCCCAGCGACCCCTCCGTGGCCGGGCCCCAGAGGGCTCACAGGAAGCCCACCGAGCTTCTGTGTGCTTCCACGAACAGCAGTGGGCGTGAAGTTGGCCCGAGGGTGACAGTAACAGCCCCCTCCCTGGCCCCGCCGCAGCCCTGAGTGCTGGCCGCCCCTCATCTCTGTGTCTTCCGTGTCCCGGTGCCCAGCCCCTCACAGGCACCTCCCTGGGTGGGGGGGGCCTGGAACCCCCAGTTGCTGGGGCTCAGCGGGCCCGTCCCCCATTCCCTACCCCCAGAGCCCACCGCCGGACCTCCCTGGAGTTTGTTATGCCTTATGGGGGGATCTGTCCACTGAAGACTTTCTGTGGTCAAATTGCTGGATGGGAACGTGAACCCGAGTGGACGGTACCCACACACTGACTCAGGGCCATGACGAGCCCAGGGTTGGACCTACAGACGCTGAGTGCCTGGGGTCTGCTCTCCCCCCACGCTCCCTGTCTCATGGCCTCCTGGTCCTGCTGCAGCTGGAGGGTTCGTGAACGTCAGGAGACCTCGTGCACTGGAAGCTGGCGAGTGCCCCTCCTGACCCAGGCCGTCCTCCTGACCCTGGGAGGGTCACCCTGCTCTGGTTGCTGAGGATATAGGGGACCACTCAAGCACCGGTCCTGGGGTGACCACCCCACCCCCGTCTTTGTCCCTGTGCTGGGGCAGCTCGAAGCCCAGTGACCCGCAGGCTGCTCGCTACATACCTTACCTATGTACCTTTGTTAAGCAGGGAGGCCAAGGCAGCCAGGGAGCGTCTGTGGCGGGTCGGGGGCCCCAACTTTGGCCTGGGGGTCAGGCATTACCCCGTGTCCATCTGACCAGTGTTTGTTGGCACGACGCTGAGCACCTGTGATGCCAGTTGTGCCCCCTGCCCCAGGGCTGGAGGGGAGACAGCACTGACCGAGAGGAACCTGGGGACGGGGAAGCTAACTTGCCCAACGTCACAGGGCTCTAAGGGGAAAAGCAGACTCCAGCCCACACCTGCCAGGCTCCCTGCAGCAGAGGGATGAAGGGCTGAGGATGCCCAGGGACGATGCTGGAAGGGAGGCCCAGGAGCTAAGGCTCGGAGCTCAGAGGAAGGAGGCTGGTTCGTGTGGGTGCTGGAGCCGATACTGGGGCCCCCGGCCCTCGAGCTTTCCAGCTCCCAAATTCAGGCCCCGTTCTATAGAGTGAGGGAAGGGAGGGGCAGCTCGACGTGGGCTGATGGGGGAGCTGGGCCATGGCTCCTTCGCCCCTGCTCCCGACCCACAGTGCAGGGCAGACCAGCAGGACACGCAGTGAGAAAACTGTCCGCAGGGTGAGCCACGCCCCGGGAGCCTCAGGGGGAGGGAGATGGCAGGTGCAGAGGGAGATCAAGTGTGCCTTGCACACTCATGGAGCCAGGGAGCTGGGGATAGGGGCCTGCCCGAGGTGGGATGGTCAGGGAGAGCTGGGCGAGTGCCGGGAGAGCCGTTCCGACCTCCGTGCCGAGTCCCGTTCTCTGCGCTTGCCCTCAGACGGCCTGACTCAGGGCCCCCACGTGAGCTCCACGCATCACAAGCACAGGGCCTGCTTGTGCTGGGCCCCTCCCCAATGTCCACTCCTCACTCCCGCAGGGATCTGCTTTTAGGACCTGCAGAGAGCCCCCCCTCCCCCCGGCGTCATGCGCGTTGCCCTGCCTCCCTTGCTCTGGCCGGTGGGCTTCCCACCGCCGAGAATAATAACACTGATGATAATCACCACCGCCACCATCACGGAGCAGGTGGGACGCGCTGGCCCCTGTGCTGGTTTGTGCACACCTGGGCTCGCTGCCGCTGGCCCCGCTCCGGGCCCTCCTCCCCCCGAAGCAGCTGTCGTCTGCTCTGCGTGCGCCCTGGGGTCAGTCCGGGCTCTGTTTTCTCTGGTTGCAACGGCCCTATCCCTGTTTCACAGAGGATCAGCCCAGTGATCAGAGGAGGTGAGAAGCTCGCCGAGGACTCCCAAGAGAGTTGGGAGCACCTGCTTGGCCAGGCCCCGGGGTGGGCTGTCGGGCCCCGGGCACAAACCGCTGTCGGAACCGGTGAGTCCAGCCCGGCAGGGGCCTCCTAGGCTGCCCCCGAAGACCCTGCTTGGCCTATGCGAGTGACCCCCTGGAGCCCCCCTGGGATGCCCCAGGGATGCAGCACTGTTGGGCCACCCCTCCCCGGGCACCGTGGCCGACAGCCGCAGAGCTTCCTCAGCAAGCCGTGGGCACGCGCCAGAGCCCGGGGCCGGCTGCTCTGTAATTTCACATGTAGCTGGGCATGTGTGTGTTATCGGGTGATACTTAAATCCTAACCTTTTCAAAAGCAAACCCAAGTAAGTACATATTTGGGAACCATAATTCCAAGCTTGGAGGCGTCGCTCGAGGCAGACTGGGAGCGTGGCATCACGACCACTAACCGGGCCCTCCGTGTCCTGGGGTTTGACAGCATCTACAGCTGTCAGGAGGGAGTTCCCGACGCGAGTGCCTGCCTGGTCCCAGGTCCAGCCCACGCCTCTTTAGAGCAGGGCCCAGCGAGACTCCCAGGGCGCAGCGGTGAGAACAGTGCCTGGCCGCTGGTCACAGCTGGGTCACGGGAGCCGGAGGCTGGACGCAGGCGAAGGGCACCTCCACCCTCAGCCCAGAGGAGTGAGATGCCCAGTGGCCCGCACCGTTCAAGGCTCAGACGAGTGCAGTGGGACCCAGCAGCTGGGGAGCCCTGGGGGTGCTGTAGCGCTAAAAGAGTCCTTAGAGAGAGCTTGGGGTCCTGATGGGATCACGCCACAAGCACGGCGTGGGGACGCAGACGCTCATGCCTGCTGCATTCTGTGGGCAATGGGGAGCTATGGGAGCAGTTGGAGGGAGCAGAATGTGTTTTAGGAAAAGTAAAAACATCTATCAATCCTAGCAGCTTACAAGCATGTTCCTACCCTTATCACATGCTGTGGAGGTCAAGGCCATGGCTTCTGAGCCAGACTGCCCCTCACCCAGGAGACCCTGGGCAAGGATTGGGACCTCGACATCATTCCTTTGTTCACTCTATGATGGGGTGATGGTGGTGTCTGCTCCAAGCCAAGTGATGGGCAGTGGGGTGGTGCTCATCCATGGGAATGGCAGCGAGGGCCAGGTGGACATGGCCTGGAGCCAGGAGGAGAGGCCCAGTCTAATTCCCGGGCACGGGGCCGTCCCTGCGAGGCCACTGGGGGTGGCTGTCACTGCCCCTGTCATCGACAGTCTGGAGAGAGTGGCCTGGCTGTGAGCAGGGCAAGGGTGGTTAGCAACTTCTGGGAAGGCAAATTTTGGTGCCAAGGAGCCTTGCTTGGGTATCAGGACCTGATCTTTGGTCCTGGCCCAGCTCCAGGGGTGACATGGAAAGCTCCCTTTCTGACATCACTTCCCTCTCCCTGGTGTACCCGGCCTTGGTTCTCCCTTCTGTCCCGATCCTAGGCTTCATTCAAGTTGGGTCCAAGCAGCCCCTCCCCAGCCTTCCTGGACCCAGGATCCTATGCTGACCCATCTACATGCGTCCTGTGGGCATCCTAAGGGCGTTGGGGGACAGGGGAGCCCCTGGGAGACCAGCCTCAGGCCAGGCAGATTCCTGCAACCCGACCACCTCCAACCCCTGCTCCCCCTCCCTGAGCAGGAGAGGAAATTCTGCTTGGGGTGCACCTCTCTGAACAAGCCCTTCTGGAGCCCGCTTCTGTGAGGGGAGGAGCAGGACCCCCAGTCCCCAGCGAGGGAGACTTCTGGACCTGGGGACAGAGCCGAAGGCAGCACCAAGCAGAGGGATGGGCACCAGTGTCCCCACCCCCCAAGCCCCTCAGCCCCCTGGCCCCCACTCCTCGTGCTCATCCTCCGGGATGGCCCCTCTATGTCCGGTACCACCACCTGCCTCGCGGCTACCGTGGCTGTCTCCTTGCCTGCCTGCCTGCCCATGCCCAGCTGGAGCTCAGGGGGCCACGCACAGGGAGGCCTGCCCAGGGGGGTGGGGGGAACCCCACAGTGACCCCCGCCCCGGGTCTGAACAGACCTGCCCGAGTGTGTTGACTGATGCTCCCAGACTGGGGTGCCCAGAGGTCAGGGAACAAAGGCCGGGCCCAGCGGCGACCAGCGGTGACTGAGCATTCCCAGACGCTTGCTTGCTCTCTCCAAACACATCAGAGGGCTTTCTGGGGATTTATACTCCCTCCACCCTCATTATCCACCACACAAATGCCATGCCCAGGTGGCTTCCCAGGCTTAGCGAGCGCCTACAGTGGGTCCCAGGCCCCTGGCAGCAGGGGCGGCGGGGGGGGGGCGGTTAATAGCCGCCCCCCCCCCCCACTTCACTGGGGACAGAGAGGACCCAGGTCACTGAGAGGCACGCAGGTCCAGCCGCCTCCTTGTCCAGGGTGGCTCCGCTCCTGCCTGCCCCCAGGCTGTGTGGACCAACACACCTGCCCACGCCACCCAGGGAGGGGGCCAGGGGCAGCCCCATGTCAGGCCCGGGGTTTGCTGCCAGACCCTCCGCATGGAGCGCCCAGGATTGGAAGAGAGGAAGCAGGTGTAGAGGACGCCGGAGTCCACCTCTCCCGTGCGCCTCAGAGTCTGTCCCTGCTCAGCTGCGTCCCCTGGCTCCACCTGCGTCTCCACCGTCGTTCCTGCTGCCTCCCCGCATAGCATGGGTCCCACACGTGCACACCATGTGCGGTCCCTTCTCTGGCCCTTGCTCATGCCGATCCTGCTGCTGGCAAGCTCTTCCCCGTCTCTGTCAGCCAGGCCAACACGTTCATGCTACACCTTTAGCTCAAACGCTCCCTCTTCCATGAAACCCTCCCTGACTGCACCCCAGCCCAGCGAAGCAAGGGCTGAGGGCCGGTCAGGCTTTGAGACTAGGGTCCCACAGCCATCCCTCACCTCAGGGGCAATGTCTATCCCCCCCACTGGTCTGAGCTCTCCAAGGGCAGGGAGCATGGTCTGGTCACCTCCGGATTCTTAGCCCTAGATCCAGGGCCTGGTGAGTTGCAGGACCTTGGTCAAGGTTTGCTGAGTCCCATGGGGGTATCTAGAGACGGGAAGGAGGCCACGATGCATATACTGAGGTTCCCTGCTGCCTCCACAAAGGTCTCTCTGATACCCTCTGCCAGGCCCCCGAAGGCTCTGGACTGTTCCGAGGGCAAGTTCATTCACTGAGCACCTGCTACAGGCCCAGGGCTGTGCTAGCGATGTGTGTAAAGGACCTCATTTCCTGCTGTTCCACAACAGGTGGGGAAACAGAGGCTTGGACAGGGTGGCAGGGGTCGGCTGGGAGAACCGCAAGGGCAGTGACCTGAGTCCAGCACTGTCTGAGGTCAGCTTGCCAGGGTCCAGGTGGCCTGGAGCCCAGAGAGCCCGCACAGGACCCATCCTATGGTGGACGCAGCTTGTTGGCCCCCGGACCTGAGCCCAGAGCCACCGACACACAGGCACACACACACATGCAGGCAAGCACCCAGCACGTATGCACACGCCGTGTACGCACACGTTCATTCCTGACCCTCTGAGTGCCCGCCAGGCCCCTGCTGCTGTCCTCCAGGCGGCCCACAGGCCTTGGCCAGGCCTTTAGTCACATCCTGGCGGAAGATCGTGGCCGGAGCCTGGTGGCCAGGGCTGGGCGGGGGCCTGGGCCGCCTCCCCGGGCACCACCTGATGGGGGATGGATCAGCCAAGCTGCTTCCTCATCAGAAATGCGCCCTCCCCGCTGGGGCAAAGCCAGGCCTGTCGGCAGCAGGCCGGGCCCCTGCGGCTGTTTTTCATACTCCCACGGACGCCACACGCTCTTGGCCGGGGGCAAAGCTGATGGGACCCAGATGGGAGCTGGGACAGGCCTCAGAGGGCGGTGCGGGCCGCGGTGAGGCTGGGGGTTCTACTCCTGCTTTAGGGGCCCTGCTCTGCCTGAGGGAGGATGACGCCGACCCTGGCCAAGGCCCAGGTGCCTTCTCAGCAGGCCTGGCACGGGTGTCCGGGTGTGCCCCGGAGGTCCACAGATGTGCTCTGTGGTGGGGGGAGCCTGCCTCACCTGCGGGGACAGTGACGTGCTCCCTTGGGGTGGCCCAGGGGTCTAGGGGTCAGCCGTGGGTTGGGAGCAGTCAAGGAAGCTGCTGGGCATAGCGGGTAGAGCCCACCCTGTCCTAGGCCTGGCTTGGATACTCCCGGTCCCTTGAGCCTCGGTTTCCCTGGGTATAAATGGGCTAACACCCACCCGGCAGTTTTGAGGAGTAAAAGATGAAATTATTGTGTGTGTGTAGGGGCTGTGCCAGGCCTGGCGGTTCCGGCCCTTATTTCCAGGGCTTGCTCTTCTGGTGTCGGGACCCCCCTAGGACGGCCCTCTGGTGGCCTCAGAGCCGAGTCTCCTTCCAGCTCCCTCAGGGGAACGCTGGCTGCCCCCCCCCCCCACCGCGGCCACCACCGTTCCTCACCTGGACTAAACACGGTCTCGAACCATCCACAGCTGCCCCCACTGGCCCACCCTGATTAGGGCCTGGCCTCCCCCTTTCCCGCTCATCCTCAAGGCAGCCTGAAGACAATTCTCTAAAATGCAGGAATGAGCCCATCACCCCTGCGTGCTCCTTTCGGGTCAAGAGGCCACCGTTCCACATCCGTGACCCCGGTGCTTGTGGGGCACCCCCACCCTATGCCGAAGCCCAAGCAGTTCCACCTCCAAGGGTCCCCTCCTCCCTTCTATCCATGTTTGCTCCTCCTCCCCTCAAGGTCCATGGCCTGAGGAGGAACCACCTTCTGGGTCTTCAGAACCCCCCCCCCCCGCCGCCCCAGGGGCCGCACGGGGGCAGCCCGCTGTGCCCAGCTCCGGGGGCCAAGGGACCGGCTCTGCTCTGCTCCCCGCGGGTCCACTCCTGCCCTGGGCACTCCCTCCGCCTACCCTTTCCTGCATCTCGGTCCTCGTGCTGAGCCCGCAGGCTTGGCCTTTGGCCTGTGGGTGCCTCTTGGTCCCCGTGAACAGAGGGGTGAGGACAAGGGGCCTCCTAGCCCCAGCCTCACTGGGCCCGTTGCTCAGCCCCCATCACGCACACTTCTTAAGAGGTTGGTTTGAGCCAGTCGTGGGGCTCCTCTGAGGAGTCACTGGCAGTTGGGCTGGGGAGGCCTTGAGCACCCAGGCTTGGACTGTCCAGATGCGGGACCAGGAAGGGTGGGTGCTGATGGCGGTGGGAATCTGGGTGGTCTCTTGGTGTCCCTGTAGGCCCCCTCTGGGGGCTCACGAGGAAGGTGGGGGGGGGGGCCTTGCCGCCCTGAGAGCTGCCCCCAGGACAGAGAGGGCCATCAGCAAGTCAGCTCCTGCCACTCTGTTCCCACCCTGACCGCTCTGGCTAGCTGGCGGGGAGCTGGGCTGGGGGCCCCTCGCCCCTTGCCCCTCCCGCCAGCCCCACCGTGACTAACGCCTGAACCCCCGCCCCGCCCCATTGACTCTGCAGGGCTTTGTCCATCAGGGCCTTTCTTTCTCTGCCGGACCATGGAAAAGTCCGTGTCAGCGCCCGCCTTTGTCTGGCCCTGCCCGCCACCGCTGTTCTCAGGACTGGACAAAGCCGGCCCGTTCACAGCCACCCGGGCGGATGGAGCGATTCAGTGTTTGGATAATTCAACCACAAAAAGCATGTGGCCCTTTCGCCTCCATCAGCTGGACTCAGCGCCCCCGCCCCGGAGAGAAAATTCCCACAGGCCCCAAGGCAGGCGTGAGCCCTGGAAAAACAGTGGCTTTGGCCTCTGACACCCCCTGTCCAAATCCCAGCGCTGGCTCCGAGGCCTGGGGCACATTACCACCACTCCGAACCTTGCTTCCCTATCCTCCCCCGCCCACAGGGCTCTCTGCACCCAGTAGACAGCATGAGAGTGCCAGGCATGTGTGCGTGGGAGCAGAGCAGACATGTTGGGACGTGTGCAGTAATCAGGCCGCTGTAGAGAGAAAGGGAGACACCCAGTAGGCCCCGGAGTGTTAGATCCTACACTCCCTCAACCATGATCCCATCAGATCTAAGACCAACTGCCAGCCTAAGACCATCCCGTTTCTCCCTCGAGGACCTTGTCCCTGAACATGCCATCCTCCCCTGCTCTGTCCCCAGTCCCTGTCTCAGGAAGGAAGCCCTCCTTCCTTCCAAAGGCTCAGACCAACACCCATGACCTCCCTTGTCTCCTTTCCCTCTCTGACCCCACACTCCATCCCTCAGCAAATCCTGTTGGCCCTACCTTCAAGAAATGTCTAGAATCGGACCCTACCACCCTCACACTCCATCCCCTGGTCTCTGCCACCGCTCTCCCTCTCCTGGTGGCTCCTCGCTTCTTCCTTGGCACCCGCAGCCTCTGCCAGTAAGCACCGCTCACAACCCTCGAATGGGTCCCCTTGCACCGGGAAGGATAGTCCTCCCTCCTACTTCATCTGCCCTTCCTTTGACTCCGCTGGAGCAGCTGTTCTGGGAGGCACCTGCTCACTGGTCTGTCTCGCTCATGCTCGGCCCACAGTGCCTGCAACGCCAGCACCCAGCACGCAGCTGCGGGATGTCGAGGAGTAAGGGCCTCTTCCAGCAGGGTACGCTGTGACACCTGAGAGCCTCCAGGCACCCCTTTGCACCCTCGACTGCAGTTTCCCCGTCTGTAACGGGGCACTGACCCCTCTGCTTCCTCACGGCCCGGGCCCAGGGCGCTCTGAGCCCCTGTGTATGGCCCCCACCCCGGGTGTGGCCGTCCCCTCCTTGGGGCTGTCCAGATAGCCCTTGGGGGCTCCTGTTTCTGGATGGACAGACTGAAGCCCAGAGAAGGGAAGGGCTGAACCCCCAGAGATCCCCTGAACCACACAAAACATCTAAGAGAGCCGCGGCGGGCCCTCTGGCTCTGGGCAGCAGCGGCCTGGAGCTGCTCGGTGCCGGGAGAAGCCTCTCCTGGCAACATGGGGCCTGGTTCTCCTGCCCGCTCGTGGGGACCCCCCCCGCCTCCCCCATCGGGGCCTGGCCTGGCAGCCGTGATTTGAGGGCTGCAGTGAGCGGGCCTTGGGCTCCGCTGGGGGAGGAGAGGGCCTGGCGGGGAGCTGGAGGCGGCGTGGGCAGCGCCTGGCCGGCAGACCCGAACAGCAGCCTATCAGGAGCCTCGTCTGTCCCTTTCTGCCCCGTGTGTCCAAATCTCCAGGGAATCAGCTGCCACAGCAGGAGGGGGCAGCCTGCTGGCCAGTCATCTTGTTGTATAAGTGGAGAAACTGAGGCAGAGGGCAGGCACCTGCCGGAGGTTGAACAGGAGGAGACTGGCAGCACGCCATGGCTGAGAAACCCAGTAGCTGCCGCCGTGGGCCGGGCTGTGTCCACTAGTCCCAGCCCCAGCAGCTCCACAAAGAGTGCTCACTGCAAAAGTGTTGAATGCGGGTATTGCCCAGTGATTCCCAAACTGTGTTCCCTGGAACCTCACAGGCATGAAAGCTGGACCACAAAAGGGCTCAGGGGTCACAGAGGTTCAGGAAGTACCACCTGGAGCACATCCATGGGTATGGAGCCGTGCCGGTGGCTTATCAGGCTGTGGGAGAAGTGGCTTTGGTGCTGGGACACCCCGAGGAGCCGGCAGCGTCCGTCATGAGCCTGCTGGGCCCTTCCCCACATGAGCTCTTTTGGTCATGTCCTTGGTCTCACCCCCTACCAGGCAAGTGCGGCCAGACCCCGGGCTCAGTCCCGGCTCCGCCTTGCTCCCTGCCACCCACTGGCTCAGAGCCTCGGCTTCCCCACCTCTATGGAGTCCCAGGACTGGAGGCGGCTCTGAGCCACGGAAGCCCAGGGATCCACAAGGCTCCGCCTCTCAGTCTCTGGTCCCCGGGGCGCAGGCAGGCCATCCAGGACCCTCAGCGGCAGCCCGCATGTCCAGAAGTTGGGACAGTTCGGGGAGAATCCTGGGGTAGGGGCTGCAGTCCCATCAACTCTGGACACGTCGGGGGTTGACCACCCCCCACTCCGGGGACATGGCCAACAAATCACCAACAGACAAATCCAATAGCAGACGCTTCTACCCCTTTCGTGCAATTCCGGTAAAGCTTTCAGGAGTCCCTCCTGCCGGGAGGACTCGGGGGGCGAGATGGTGAAAGCCCTTGTAAGTTCAGCTACAAGTGCAACATGAAGACAAAATCCTTTCTTCCCGCAGGGCTCTGGCAGTAAAAGTGATGTTCCTATTACACTCACAAACCGACGGAGTGGGGATGTGCTTGTTCCTGACGCACGCATACTCTGCAATTGCAAAGGTGCACATCAGGAGCTGCGCCGGTCAGCCTTTATCACTGGTTTTTGGCCCAGGTCGTGGCCGAACGGCCATGTTTCTGGGGTGACGCGGCTTCGCACACAGAGATGTGCCCCGGGGCCGGTGGATCACATGCGGCCTGCTGCCCCCCCTGCCCTGGGCTTGGGAGCACTGCCACCTGAATCAGCTCAGGAGGACTTCGGCGTTCGCAGTCGAGTGTTTGTGAAAGGGGTTCTCTAACTTCCACTTGCAATTCATTAAAAAATCAGCTAGAAATCTTTCAGCGCATATTTCAGCAAAAGGAGCACCCAGAAACTTCAGCGTTGGATGTCTTTCTAGGACCACGAGGATTGTTGGAAATGCAGCTTGCAAACCAGAAGGCATTAACATTCGTCCCTACGGAAGCGAGCGAGCGAGCAAGCGAGCGAGGAACGAGAGCCGTCCCACCAGCTGGTGAGAGATTCTCAAGACGGATGGCTGCCGCTGGAACCGCTCAGCTGCGGGAAGCATCTGCGGGTGGAGTCCGCTTACTAATCCGGTAAATTTATGTTCTGGATCAAAATGGAATGGAATCGAGAAGTCCCACAGTTTTGCAGCATGTAAATTTGAAGACTCATTTGGAAGAATCATAAACAGAGATAAGTTGTTTGGATGAGATTTGTCTTTTACCGTTTGTCTTTGATTGTGGAATATTTGCACCCTGGACGGAGGCCAAAAGACAGCGGCTGTGAGAACATTTGGGCTGACATGTTTCCACATTTCAATGCAAAATATTAGAACCGAGATCTCCCTCCATGGACAGGCTTGGCTCTGGGCTCAGCAGGCACCCTGGCCTGTGGGGAGAGGACCCTCTCGATTAAAATGCCATCGTCCTCGAGAAGCACGGGTTGAAGGGGCCAACACGTTCACCTTTGGGGATCATTATAAGCAACTTTGAAGGTTACAGGAAAATTGATGGAAATCAGCCCTAAAAATAATTAGACCTTATTAAACACACGCACACACTGTGCAGAGAAAAGCTGGGACAAATGGACAGATGGGGCTCAGCGGCGTGATGTGACTGAGAATCCACACTCCACATATATTATGTTTTCATGTCCAGCTCATCAACGCACGGGACGGCCTTACTTTTTCAGTGAGCCTTCATGTGCACTAATGTAATTTGTTTAAACTATTTCAGAAATAGTTGTACTGTTATTAAAAAGGTTTTGAATATAGGGGCACCTGTCCGGCTCTTGATTTCAGCTCAGGTCATTACTTCAACGTCGCTGGATGGGGCCCCATGTCAGGCTCCGCACTTAGCGGGGAGTCTGCTAGAGATGCTTTCTCTCTCTCCCTCCCTGCCCCTCCGCCCACCAAAATACATTTTAAAATCTTTAAAAAAATAAATAAATAAATAAAAATAAAAAAGGTTTTGAATATCACTATTTTGGAGGTCCACCGATAGGATACAACTGACGCATTGGTCAATAAACATTCAAGCAATGGACAATTTAAATGATTTTTGGTCCCTCCCCCTTTTCACTCTCCAAAAGCGACCTTGTTCAAACAGTGACTCGTCCGTCTCCGCTTCTCCGACCTCCCTGCCCAGGGGCCCGGCCGGCCCCTCTGTCCCTCGCTGGGCCTGGGGTCTGTGTCCCTCCCCTTTGGGCTCCCCTGCTCCCCTGGGGCTTCTGTCCGTGCCCTGAGGCAGCGCGCAGTCCTGAGGGGTTCGGAGTCTGCGTCCGGGCTGGGCACAGCACCACGCTGTCGGGACCTCTCCTGGCGTCACCCCAGAACCAGCATCCAGGGTCTCATGATCCCCTGGACAGCGCTGTGGTGAAGCCCAGGAGCCCAGCCCCGTGTGCGGGGCCCTGTGAGGCCATCATACAGTCTCGTTTTCCCAGCATGTAGCACGCCAACCCTGATCCTTCGGCTTTGCGTTGTTGCCTGGCCATGGCTTCCCATCCTCCTGCAGAGCACAGGGGAGCTGAGCGAGCAAAGTCCTTAGGGGAGGAAGGTGCGGAGGCAGGATTGGGACCAGTGGGGGCCCCAGATCTCCTTCCTCAACCACCTCGCTACCCTGCCGTTAAGAGACATGAGAGGCCATGTCAGGCCCATCTGCTGCGGCAGACCTGATACAGCCCCGCACCCCACAGGCCCTTCCCAGAAGACGTGGCCCACCGGCAAGGGGCTCCCAGACCATCTGACTTACTCTTTCCTCCTCGTTCATTCACCCATGCTGCCAGCAGGATCAGGCACCTCCCGTGTGCACCAGGCCCTTGGAGAGGATTCAGCCCAGCCCCGTCCCCAAAGGCTCCCCAGCCCAGAAAGGGGAGCAACAGTATAAGCCATTAAACCCAGCGTAGACTCAGAGCGGCGAGGGTCCTCTGACGGGCCTGCCTGGCCTTCCTCCTTCAGCTCCTTCCTGCCCCTCTTCACTTAAACCATCATCAGCTCCTATAGGAAGCCTCCCTGACCCCCCAGACAGGGCTCCTATGGCCCCTGGGTCTCCCTCATCAGAGCCTTTGGCAGGGAGGAAGAAGCGAGAGCTTCCCGGAGGAGGGGCTCTGGAGCTTTCTCTTCTCTTGGAAGACAAGTAGGAGTCAGCCTGGCAGACGGAAGAGGAAAGGACTCAGGTGGGGCCTGAAGTCAGGTAGGTCAGCTGCGGGGCCAAGGGTGTGGTGGGGGCAGCTGTGGTCTGTGTGGCACTGAGGTCAGGAGCCCCTCTCCCTACTTGGGCCTGGGAGGAGCAGGCCCAGGAGAGAGATCCCTCTGAAGGACACAGGGGAGAAGCCACTGGGCACCAGAGGACCCCGGCCATCCTCCCGGCCTTGACCCTGCCTGCGCTCTCTCCCCTAGGATGCTGAGTTTAGTCCGCAAGGCCCAGAGGTTGGTTTCCATCCGGCCGGTCCTGAGGCCCCTGTCCCCTGGGGCTCTGCCCTTCACCGAGGGCCTGCCTCCTTGGCCCATCAGTGGTCAGAGTGCAAGGAGACACTGTTGCATGACGGGCCAGGGTGGGGGATCACAGGGTCCTGTCCAGCTAGATTCTGGGAAGAGCTGTGTCCTCCCACAGAGGGAAACTGAGGTCCGCAGAGAGGCCCCTGGCTTGCCCGAGACCACAGGAGCGCCGCAGCTTAACCAGACAGCACCCAGCTCTCTGGAGACCACCCTCGTGGGAGGAGGCCTGGTGGTGGGTCTGTGTCGAGGGCTGGGGGGCTAGAGATGGGGAGATGGAGTGAGCGGGGGAGGTGAGGCCAGGGCTCCCACGTCTGACCAGACCACTGCCCGGTTGCCGTCCACGGGCCCCGCTGGGCCTGGCCACCAGGCCTCCGAAGACGAGGAGGCAGGGAGAGTGCAGCTTCTTGTGAAAACTGCTGGGACAGCCACCCGCTTCGGTAAACTTGTACCTGCAACTAGTTTGGCCAGTTTTGAAAATGACCTCCTTCGGAACCTGGGTTGGCTTCTTCCACCTAACGAGTGATTCTGTCAGGCCTACTCCCGGGTTGGGAGGCTCTGCCGCGGGCCAGCCTGGGTCTCATCTCCAGGTCTGTCTCGTGAAGAGCTGTCCAGTCACCAAGAGCACCCCGGCCCTCACATCCAAGGACACAACCGGGCGCCGAGTCCTCAGAAGGAGCCCGGAGACCGTTCGCCTCGTGTGCGTTCAGCACCCATGAGGGGACTCGTGTCCCTCGACTTGGAGAAGCGTCACCCCAGCCTCTACGAGGTAACTTTCTCCTAGTCAAGGGAACAGATGTCCCAAGAGGGGCTTGTAAATTATAGAGAATCTGATGGGCCCACACGGTGCTGTCCCTCCAACCCCCTCCTCCAAGCTCTAGAACCTTCCATGGCTCCCACACTGCCCAGAGAACAGGGCCCAAACTCCCAGGCCTGGAGTTCCAGAGCTGTCAAGATGTACCCCTTCCTCCTTTTCCAGTCCTATTCCCTAAAATGTCCTTAGTGGAGCACCCACCAGGCGCTAGGCAGCCCGGTCTCCCCTCTGGGGGTGGGAGCGTTGGCTTCCCAACGCACCTGCCGAGAGGCCCAGGTGCATCTGCTGGGACTGGATGACTGTCTAGAGATTGGACAGGAGGGTAGGGGCTCACAGGCTGATGAGGGGTCCAGGCCGGAGTGGGGAACACAGGCCCCAGTGGGGGAAGGGCCCACAGAGGCCCAAGCAGCCCCTGACAGTCAGGGTCAGGGTCATGAGACGGACCCAGGCCCTGGAGTCAGGGGGTCTAAGCTCAGCCTTCACCACCCTTTTCCGGCCAAGTGGCTCCAGCCAGGCCGCTCCAGAGCTCTGGGCCTCAGATTCCTTATCCAGACGTGAGGGAGAGTGCCCCAGCTCCCCGCAGGCCTGCTGGATGTTCTGAAATGAAATGAATTCGTGTAACCAACAAAAGCGTGGGTGAGAGACCGACCAGAAATGGTTGTCCCCAGGAACCAAGTCTGGGCCACATGCTCGTGGCACGGTGCAGGTCACAGGGTCAGGAGGTCACCCCTGCACTCACCCCCCGTGGCCCAGTCTCCAACTGTGCAGCAAGGGCCACAGTGGGGCCCACCCTGTGGAGAGGGTCCAGGGAATGAAGATCTGGGGCACTTGGCAGAGGGTTCCCCTGAAATAGGGAGGCGGCCTTTGCCTCCGGCTGCCTGATGCTCGCTGGAAGCAGTGGGGGACGTGCAGGGAGCGGGGGCGTGCGGCCAGGTTGGCACCCCCCCTTATCGCCTTGCTTCTCACCTGTACCTACGCTGAGGGCGACCCACAGGGCTGCCCAGGGGGCCTGAGGAATCAGGCGCCTGCGTGGAGCTCTCTGCAGTCGCTGGCTGGGTGTTTCCACCTGGGCAACAAGGCTCTTCTCCAGGTGGATGGCTAGGGAGCAGGCTGGTGCCCGGAGGTAGGGTGAACGGGGTCTGAGGCCCCCACTGCCTCCCACACCCTGTGTGCCTGGCCAGTTCCAGCCCTTGGGAGCCCTGCTGCTTCAGCCTGTAATCGAGGGGCAGGGGTGCCTGGAGACCTCCCCTCCCGGCCCATCTCTACCACCTTCTCGGACCACCCCATGGAGACCCAGGCAGCCGGGCCGTGTGCTCATGCACCAGCTGGTCCTAACATTCACAGATCTGCCTGGCACTTTGCAGTTTGCAAGGGGCCTCCCTCCCTCTCTGGGAGCCATGGAGCCATGGTGATTGCTCACCCACCAGGGGGCCCGTGTCCCTTATTTGCAGGTGAGCAAACAAGAGCTCAGAGAAGGGAGTGACCTGCCCAAGGTCGCACGGGGACGGGACTCCCTCCTTCATCCCAACCACGGAAGCCCTGATGGGGACCTCTCTCTAGGGCTATGGGAAGCCAACAGTGGGAGAGGTCCACCTCGGGGCAGTGGGGATTCCCCCCCCCCCCACAGCTGCCACCAAGCCTGGTCTGGCTAATGAAATGCTTAATAGCCAAAGGACAGCGAGGAATTCCCACCTCCCCTCTCCACACACACACACACCCACTCACCACAAGCCAGAAAACACCCTGCCACCCAGTGGCCCGCTGGGGCCTAGAAGTCGCTTCCAGGGACCACGGGGCCGGCAGAAGAGACACCCCACACAGCAGGCCAGCTGCAGGCAGAGCCCTTCCTACCATGGCAACTCTTCAAAATAGCACTGGTCATTTTTCTTAATTAAAGAATATTACACAAAGACTCCGACAGAGCTACAGAATACACAGTAAACAACTATGTGGTCAAGACAGGGTGGTGTTGGCCAAAGGACAAATGGGTCACCGAGCAGGATGGAGAGCTCGGAAATAGACCCACAGAAATATAGTCACTGATCTTGACAAAGGAGCAGAGACACACAATGGAGCCAGGACAGGCTCTTGAACAAAGGGCGCTGGGACACCTGGGCGTCCCGTGTGAAACAGAGAATCTAGACACAGACCTTCTGGTCTCCGTGAAAATCAACTCAAAACGGGTCATAGAACTACATGTCAAATGCAAAACTTTACATAAACTCCTAGAAGTAGTTCACGGAGGAGAAAACCTAGGTGACCTTGGATTTGGTGATGACGTCGTAGACACAACGCCAAAGGCCCGGTCCGTGAGGGAAAGAATGGACAAGCCGGACACATTACAACTAGAAACTTCTGCTCTGTGGAAGACACGGTCACGCGAGTGAGGAGACAAGCCGCCGACGGGGAGGAAACCATCAGCTAAAGGACCGCTGTCCTAAGTACACAGGAACTCTTAAAACTTTTTAGCAAACTAAAAAAGTGGGCAAAGATCTGAAAAGATAACTTACCAAAGATGAGAAATAAGGATATGAAAAAATGCTCCAGTCCTGTATCATCGGGGGATTGCAAATTAAAATAAGACACCACTACATACCTCTGAGAAAGGAGCAAAATCCTTAGACAGCGCCCAGTGCTGACGAGGATGTGGAGTCACAAGAACACACATTGGTGGCTGGTGGGCTCGCAGAAGGGTGCAGCCACTGTGGAGGACGGAACTCAGATTAATTTTTTTTTTTTTTTTTAAGATTTGGTTTATTTTAGAGAGACAGAAGGATGGGGAGGGGCAGAGAGAGGGGGAAGAATCTCAAGCGGACTCTACGCTGAGCTCAAAGCCCAACTCGGGGCTCGATCCCACGACCCTGAGATCATGACCTGAGCTGAAATCAAGAGTTGGACAGTTAGCGGACTACACCACCCAGGCGCCCCAAAACTAATCTCACTTTTAATCTTACAAAACTAATCATACTCTTTTCCTATGATCCAGCAATTGCTCTCCTTAGTGTTTACTCAAAAGAGCGAAAAGTTGGGGCACCTGGGTGGCTCAGAGGGTTGAGCGTCTGCCTTCGGCTCAGGTCATGATCCCAGGGTCCTGGGATCGAGCCCCACGTCGGGCTCCTGGCTCAGCGGGGAGCTTGCTTCTCCCTTCCCTCTCCCTCCGCCTCTCCCCCTGCTCACACTCTCTGTATCTCTGTGTCTCAAATGAATAAATAAAATCTTAAAAAAAAAAAGCGGAAAATTTATGTCTACCTAAAAACATCTGCACACAGATGTTTCTAGCAGCTTTACTCTTAATTTCCAAAACTTGGAAGCAACCAAGGTATCCTCCAGCAGGTGGATTGATAAATAGACTGATCCACCCAGACGATGGAATATTATTCAGCGCTAAAGAGAAATGAGCCCTTGAAGAGACAGGGAGGAATTTTAAATGTTCATCAGTAAGTGAAAGAAGTCTGTGTGACAAGACGCCATACCGTAGGATTCCCACTCTGTCACATTCTGGGAAAGGCCCGAAATATGGACCCAGTAAAAGGCCCAGTGGTCACCAGGGGCTGGGTGGAGAGAAATCAATAAGTAGGTGGAGGATTTTTAAGGCAGTGAAAATACTCTGTAGGGTGCTATGATGGTAGAGAGGTGTCATTGTTCATTTGTCCAAACCCATAGAACGCACCCCACTAAGAGTGAACCCTAATGACAACCACGCACTTTATGAATCATAATGTGCCCCTATCTGCTCATCAACTGTGACAAATGGGAGATGTTAGCCGTAGGGGTGGGGAGGGCGGCATATAGGAACTCTGTACTTTCCCCTCGACTTTTTCTTTTTTTGTCAAACAGGACTGCTCTAAAAAATAGTCTATAATTTTTAAGAGTATTACATGAGTTACAACCACACACAACAGTGTGGGTGAACCTCACAAACACAATTTTTGTTTGTTTGCTTATGCATTCCTTTTCCCCAGCTTTCCTGAGGTAGAACTGTTACCTAAAAAGTGTACGTGTTTAGGATTATTGCAATCAAGCTGAGGGATATACCCCGTACCTAGTCTTCTTTGGTTTTGGGGTTTCTTTCTGTTTTCTTCTTCTTCTTTCTTCTTTCTTCTTCTTCTTCTTCTTCTTCTTCTTCTTCTTCTTCTTCTTCTT